>NC_059288.1:7109316-7201816 GCF_017591435.1 Portunus trituberculatus
CTGGAGAAACTTTAAAATTGATGAAAAATAAATAAATAAATAAATATATATATATATATTTTTTTTTTGCCTTTTGCCAGATTTCCCTCTTACATAAAAAAATGAAGTGTTAGAGTTAGAGAGAGAGAGAGAGAGAGAGAGAGGGGGGGACACACAATTATCTCCCTCCTAAACCCCCTCTCCCCCCAGGTCACGCAGCACTCACCCTGCGTTCTCGCCTTCGCTGCATCATTATCCGCAAGGACCAGGAGACAGGGAAGGGGAGTCGCCCCCCTACCAACCTCCTGGTGCTCAATGAAGTGGTGATTGACCGCGGCCCTTCACCTTACCTCTCCAATATTGACCTGTACCTGACGGCAAACGCATCACTTCGGTTCAGGGTGATGGTGAGTGTGTGTGTGTGTGTGTGTGTGTGTGTTTTGAAATTTGAAGGCATACACATCACTTCAGTTCATGGTGATTATTTTTCACCACCACTACACTCACCATCACCAAAATTCTACCATCTTTATACCCTTTCCTTCACCACCACCACCACCACCACACCACCACCACCACCTTCACCACTATTTTTCACCACCACCTAAATTTTACCACCTTCATACCCTTTCTACCACCACCACCACCACCTCTACTATCCATATCACCACTATTTCTCACCACCACCACACTCACCACAACTTTCATACTCTTTCCTTCACCACCACCTCTCCAGCTCATCATTTCCACCACCTTCATTATTCATATCACCATTACCCCTTCCTCCACCACCACACCTCACCCTCTCCACACCACTGCAGGGCTCATCGTCTCCACCCCAACGGGCAGCACCGCCTATGCTGTCGCCGCGGGTGCCTCCATGATCCACCCGTCAGTGCCTGCCATCATGCTGACCCCCATCTGCCCACACTCCCTCTCATTCAGACCCATTGTGGTGCCCGCTGGAGTGGAACTAAAGGTACGCTGGGGTTTCTATCATTGCTTCGTTCTCTTCTTTGTTTCTTGTCCTTCTTCCCTTTCTATTTGTCGTTCTCTTCTATTTGTTCTTCGTTCTCTTCTATTTGTTGTTGTTGTTCTTCTTCTCTTTCTATTTGTTCTTCGTTCTCTTCTGTTTGTACTTCTCTTTCATTTATTCGTTGTTCTCTTTCTATTTGTCCTTCTCTTCTATTCGTCCTTCTCTTCTATTTGTTCTTCTTCTCTTTCTTTTTGTCCTTCATTCTCTTTCTATTTGTCCTTCGTTCTCTTCTTTGTTTCTTGTCTATCTTCTTTCTTTCTTTTTTTCTTTCTTTTCTATCTTCTCTATTTTTTTAAGGTATGCTGGGGTTTCTTTTTGTCCTTCATTCTTTCTTTGTTTCTTCTTTATCCTCACCCATCTCTCTTTGATTTTGTATTTTTTTCTACTATTTTTCCTTTCTATCTTCTTTCTTTACCTTCTCTATCTTTATAAGCCTTCGTTCTTTCTTTCTTTCTTGTCTATCTTCCCTTTCTCACATTTATTTATTCTTTTCTTTCTATATTTCTTTCTCTTTATCTTCAGTTTTCGTCACTCCTCGTTTCTTCTTCATCTTCCTTTCTCCTCTTATTCTCATTGACTTTTTCTATCCTTTGTATATTTTTCTTCTTTCTTTCTTCCTTTTCTTCTTTTTTTTTTTTTTTTTTTATCTTCGCACTTTGTCTCAGTTTTTGTCTTTCCTTTTTTCTTATCCAGCTTTTCTTCTCCTCTTGTTCTCTCTCTTATTCTTTCCTTTCTGTTGATTTCTTTTGGTAGTTTCATTTTTATTGTTTTCTTATCTCTCCTACTTCTTCTCCTCTTCTCATTCTGTTCTTTTCACTCACCTCTTCTCTCTCATTTTCTCTCCCTTTCCCTCCTTGTTTCTTCTCCTATCTTCCCTTTTCTTCCCAGTTGTATTCTTCTCTTCTCATTCTTTTCCTCTCACTCACTCCTTCCCTCTCATTTTCTCTCCCTTCCCTCCTTGTTATTTTCTCCTATCTTCCCTTTTTCTTCTCATTCTTGTCATTTTCCTTCTTTTCTAATTCTTTTCCTTTCACTGACTTCCCTCTCATTTTCTTTCCTCCCTCCTTGTTTTTTCTTCTACCTTCGCTTTTCTTCTCACTGTGTTCCTTTCTTGTCATTTTCCTTTTCTCTTTGCAGTGTCTATTAATTTCTCGTCTGCGTTGTCTATTAAATTCTCCTTCTATTCCTTCATGTTTCTCTACTCCACATCTCCTTTCTTCTCCTGCATTTCTCTTTTCCATAATGTTGAGCAAGGGAAGGTTTTTGCTCACAGTGTCCCTTGCAAGGATGGGTGTGGTTTGGATTATGAGAAGTGTGTGTGTTTTGTTTCTCTTTTATTGTAAATATTGTAGGCTAATCTGTCTTATAGTGCAACAGTGTGAATATATTTTTTTTTTTTACCTCTTAACCCCTTCAGTAGCATGACGTGTTTCCATATTCATTCTGCTCACTATTTGGTGATTTTATACAGCTTCAGAAACTTATGGTGAGGATTGAAATAGTGAAGATTGTGGCCATTCATCTTCTGCCCTCCATAGACTCTCCCTAATGTCAATAAAATGGTCTAATTGTACACAAATCTCAAGATGAAAATGTGTCCCAGTATTGAAGGGGTTAAGTTTCATGGAACAAGTTATATTTTTCATCTTTTTTTGTTTTCATCTGTTATGGTATATTATTATTTGTTTCCCTTTGTTGTGAATAATTGTACAAAGCTGAAACAAAAAATGGTGTGATTTTATATGACAATGAATAACATTTATTTTGTGGCTTAGATTGCAGTCTCTAAAAACAGCAGAAACACAGCCTGGGTATCCTTTGATGGCAGGAAAAGACAAGAACTATTTTACGGGGATAGGTAAGAGTGCAAGTGTTGGCAGCCGTGTGTGGAATGTAGTGTTGGCAGCCCTGACTCTTGACGCCTCTTTACTGCTGGACTAAGACCTAAACAAAGGCTTTGGAACCCTGAGTGGCCCCTTGTGTGGCTTGCCCTGCCCTCACCCTGCTGTCACTCAAACCACAGTGATGCTTTGCTTTGTTCGGACCAGTTGTGCCGTCCTGCCCCAAATTAGTTGCAAAAAACATATCCCTAAATTGCCAGTGACTTTTTCTCATTTGGTATTGGTTCTTTGCCTTAACAGCCTTGAGATTAATGTCCATCTTGTCAAATGCTGAGGTGTGTTGTCCTGACTGCTTTGGTGAGGCTGTTGCAGTAAGAGAGGGGTTTCCAGTGATGTGTCCAGTGATAGCTTGACAAGGATTCCACCGCATCACTGGCTGAAACGTCATGGAAGCTCAACTCATTATCTCAATGGCCTTTGAAAGTAGTTACAATGGAAGCTCAAAACACTGAACATTAGTCTGAAATTAAGCAAGTGTGTGTGTATGTGTGTATGTGCGTATACATGTACACACACACACACATACATACATACACACACACCTGGTGACAGAGATGGTGGTCCAGAGCCTTTCCCCGACGTGCCCAGCATGTGGCAGTGACTGTAGCCTAAGCAACACAGACCCTTGTGTGGTGTGTGGTGTGTGATGTGTGGTGAGGTGCAGCTGTGCCTGGATCAGCTGGTGTCCTGTCATGTCAGGCTGCTGGCACAACTGCTGGTATGTACAGGTGGTCTTGCCCTGCCAGGTGATGGGACGGGCTGCACTAACGACAGGTAAGGACCTTGGTTTGCAGCACACCACCCCTCAGCTCCACCCTCAAGCCCCCTGCCCTACCGCCCCACCGCCCCACTGTCACCTGCTCTGTTCACAGGTCAAGTTGAACAGCGAGGCTCGCAACACCTGCTGGGTATCCTTTGATGGGCGCCACCAGCAGGAGCTCTTGGTGGGAGATAGGTTGGTCTGGCAGGAGCCTTGTGTTCCTCTCACCCTTCCTCTGTCATAACTTGCCCTCCACCACCCTCTCACCCTCTTGCTTCCTATGTGTTCTTCCCCTCTCTCTGAATGGGTGTGGGTGAAGGAGGGGACTCGGAAATTAAGGGAGTGGGACAAGGTTGAGGGAGGAAGGCTCCTTCGTTGCTGTGCAGTGCCACTGAGGAGAGCTGGCCTGGTTCTGTGCTGGAGTTGTCTTGGGGTGTGGCACTAGTGATGGCCACAGGACAGCTAACAGGGACGCCTCTGTTTGGCCGTCATGCTGTTCATTGTAGTGAGTTCCTCCTGCAAAGTGTCCATGCAGTCACACGCGCCCCTTCCCTCACCATGATGTGCCTTTGTATCTGCTATTATTGCTCCACTCTAAAAACTTGATTGATATTATCTCAAAATTTGCAGAAGATTAGATGTGAGAAGTGGCATTTTGAAACATGGACACTTTGCATGGGATTAGTGGTGACCCCGAGGAATGCAGCTGTGGGTGGCTGAGTAAACCTCTTTTCAAACCCCTTCTCTGTACAAACTCCCTGATACAGCCACTCCACTGTGTGTAGTGAGAGGAGTTAGTTGGAGGCTTGGTGCATAGTGCCTTGTGCCTTGTGCCTTGGTACCGGCTCACGGATAAGGTTAGGTGAGCCTCAGGAGTAGAAAAAGGCTGGGTGTGGCACTCTCTCTAATTCAAGGTTAAGGATTACACTGCTGCATTCCTTGCCATGCGTGTATAGTGCGGGCTCTCAAGGAAAATGGTTTGTATATTTAGTCTCTTTGCTTTGTAGTATGTAGGCTTTACAATCTTACCTTTCCTCCTCATCTTCACTGTCTTACTCCAAAGCAAACAGCCTTACTCTCAGTCCACAGCCTTACTCCCAGTCCCAGTACACACAGCCTTACTCAAAAGTGTTTAGTCTGCCTCCCAAGCCTTCCCTCCACGTGCTGTGTTGCTCCCTTGAGTGACAGCACCATGCAGGGCTGCTGTGGAGTGTTGTGTGCAGCTGTGGTTCAGAGTGGCATGCCAGGAGTGAGGCTATGGGATGCTGGCTGGAGTGAGGCTGTGGATTGCTGCATGAACATTACGTCTTGCCTCCTGGGGACAGCTGGCCACCACCACACTGATGCACACTGCCACTGGATTGATTGAGATAATTTGACTATTGATACAAACTAGGACACTTTCACCAAATCAGTAAGCAACACAGACAGATGAGACAGTCGGTTGGAGTCTGTGGTGCAGCAGAGATCACAATGAAGTGGTGGTGCATTACTTTGTCTAATATTCAGAGTGTTCACCTCTCAATATTAGAGCAAAGGACCACTGCTTTGTTGTCTGTTTTCTGTTCCCTTTCCCTCACCACACTGTCAGTTCATCCTCGGCTGTTTTTGTGCAAGAGAGGCACTACCCAAAGCCAAGAGCAGTGTGACAAGAGGTCTACTAAGGTGCCAAGTCAAAGAGAACCACACAAAACTGAAGGATAAATTTTCAGAGTAACATAGTGGTGGTGGTGTTGGCCGGCTTAACTCAGGTGTTTGCTTACCAGTAGAGGACAAGCCAGCTTCCTGACTGACACCACAAACACACTCTTCACTGCCCTGTACAGCCGCGCGGGACACAGCAGCTGGGCGTCACTCTTGGTTCACCTCTCACTCTCTCACTACTGACCTCAAGCTGCTGTGTCTCCCTGGAACTTCTTTCTCTCTTTCTTTTCATTCATTGGTACTTGTATAGTTGCTGAAGTTAGTGTGTTGTTATGTGTTTGTTTTTGTTTGTGAAAGAAATGATTTTAAAGACAGTCAAATGTGTTTTCTCAAGAAGCTCAGTTGTTTTCAGTGTTCCAAAGTTAACTTGTAAAGGATAATGTGTTTGGTGTTTGCCATTCATTGCTTGTAACTGTGTCATGTCAAGGATTAGTTTGTTTCACTCTTCATGGTCAGAATGTGTGACAGCAACATTAATGATTTGCCAGTTTGCGTTGCCTATCAGTACTAAAACATGTACAGCATATGCATTGTAAAAAAAAATAAAAGAAGAAGAAGCAAAAGAAAAACATTAATGACAATACCACCACTAACACCACTCTTTCTCTCCACCACCATCACCACCACCACAGCCTGCGCGTCACCACCTCCATCTACCCCGTGCCGTCCATCTGCGCCGAGGACCAGATCGCCGACTGGTTCGCCTCCCTGGACGAGTGTCTGCGTTGGAATGACCGTAAGCGACAGAAACACTTTGATGAGCCAGAGGACCCAGTAGACCTCACTCCAGACCTCACTCACTCCTCCAGCTCAGACACCCTCGACTCCCTCAGTGAAAGAAATGAGGTCTGTGATAATTAGGTGAGTGTAATGTCTCTTTTCTTTGTACCTTTGTCCCCTTGGCTTGTCTTCTGAAGGCTGTGATGACTGGTGAGCTCTGTGGTGACGAGATCAGTTGTCCGTTTCCTATGTTTGTTTTGGTATGCTCTGTGAAAATTTAGTGAGTGTAGTGTCTCTATTCTTTGTACCTTTGTCTCCTTAGCTTGTCTTCTGAAGGTTGTGACGGTTTGTTAGGTCTGTGGTGATGATCCGAGTTGTCTGTTTCCTTAGTTAGTTTTGGAATGGTCTGTGAAATTTTGGTGAGTACAGTGTCTCTCTTTGTCCCCTTGGCTTGTCTTCTGAAGGCTTTGATGACTGGTGAGCTCTGAGGTTATGAGCTTATTTGTCATTTTTGGAATGGTCTTTAGTAAGTAGGCGAGTGCAGTGCTTTCCCTCCTCTGATCCTTCTCTTTGGTGGTCTTGTGAAGGCTGTGATGGCTAGTGCAGTGATAGAAGCGAGGTCTTTATTTCACTAACATTCCTTTCACTACGGAGAACAAAGCTGTTTTATAGTGAACACAGCATAGGTTATGCTTCTGAATTGGAGTGAAGGAAGTGCAACAGGGAATGATGGTGATAGTTACTAAAACTTCTGAATTTGTTTTTGCAGGTTTACTGAAAATAAGGTTGAAGCGAGCAGTACTTTCTCAGCGAGCTTGTGATCAAGAGACAAAAGTTGCCAACAATGCACAAAGGCAACACTCACCATTTCTTCAAGTTCGCTCACTCCTGTAGGTGCAGGAAGCTCCGTTGCCGCACACACAGATTGCAAGTATCAGCGGCTCTCACACCCTGGGGCACTCAAGCCCCATCACAAGCACAGTACCTAAAGTGAAGGCCACAGCGTGACACAGCTCTCGTCAGGGCCACACTCCAGCTGCCGGGGACACACAGCCACGTCACCCTGGCCACCACTCACAGCTGCCCCACGCCTCACTCTGCTTTGCTCCCAGTGTCTGGTTGGCCCACGTCACTCACCCCAAGGGACATTCTCACTGGGTGGTGTGGAGTGAGGGAGGCAGGGGTGTGAGGGGGGAGGGGGTGTATGAGTGAGAGAAGAGATGCTTGTTAGGGAAGATGTATTCAGCTGATCCTTCTAAACCTTATTTCTGTGATACAATGAAGAGGTGTGAAGTGAGAGTGTCCACAGTATTGTCCGGCCTCCACAGAGACTGAGATGCATGACAGTGGTGGTGTTAGGGTGTGGAGGCACCACCAGCGGCAGCAGGCATGGTGGTGATGGTGGTGATGGTGCCAGTAGCAGTAGCAGTAGTTAGGGGTGGGTCCTCACCTGCTGGTGGTGTATGATTGAGGGGAGGCAGGGGCATGCGGCAGCAGCAGCACAGCCCAGCCTCCGCTGTGTGGATTGAAGCTTCAGGCAACTTATGAATGTTTGTTATGAAACATGATATTATTAGAGACATTTATACATTTTTAGCAATGTTTTATATTTACCTGCAATTTGTATATACATTTTTTAAAATTTAGGTCTTGACTTGATTACTTTCTTATTTCCTCAATTTTTTTGAGGCTAAATGTAAAGTTTGTATTGAGGGAAGTGTTTGGAGAGAGTTAGGCTGCTTGAATGTTGGTGGAGTGAGGCAGGGCATGCCAGCGGGTGTCAGGCATGAGTGGCGTCAGGTCCCACTGGGTGTTGCCTGGCGGAGGTGCTCCTCATGCCAGCCTGGAGGAGGTGCACCACTCACAAGAGGGGGTCTTTTAAATACTCTGCCTGTTGTTGTTTTATTTGTTTTAGCCTCTCTCCAAAAGATCATGTACAACTTCCATGGAATATGGGAACAATTATTCTTTAATCTCTATGATGCAGGACAGAATACGAGGAATTTAGGCTGTAGTTTTTGTGAAAAATAAAGTTTCTACTAAAGTGGAGGTGCATACAAGTGGTGCATCACAGACACGATAGTCGTGGGAAGCGAGTGTTACTTTTGTGTCCCAAGGCTGGACGCAGGCTGTGGTATTCACCCAGGCCTGTCTGCTGCCCACTGACACACCCACCCATTCCCTGCAGAAAGATCCCAAAACTTGTCTCTGGGTTGCACTCAAATCACACACACACACATATGTGAGTGAGGTCATGCACGGCAGTGTCAGTGATAGAGCCTGGGTGTGCCTCATCCAGGGGTCAGGTGTGTGTTGGGTGTTTGGAGTCCACAAGACTAGTACGGATAGGAGGCTGTAGACTATGGTGGAGTTCTTAAAGCAGCTCAGTAGCACCCTTTGTGCTGCTTGTCTTAGATTCTGAGTGTGAAGGGATCAACATTGATCTGCTAGACATATCAAGGTGGCAGTGTATGCTGTGTGCTGGTGGTGCTTGGGTGGACACACACACACACACACACACACACACACACACACACACACACACACACACACACACACACACACACACACACACACACACAGTGCAGGATGTGGTGGTGCTGTGTTGTGTCCATCAGGAGGAGTCACTGTGGTGACTGGTTGGATGTTCTGCTCAACATTGTAAACTTTTCTGAGCGGTAATGATGTGGTGCTGGTGTAGAGACCCGTGCAATATTTGTGTGTTGCTGATGTGAACCAGGAATGAAGATGTGTCAGTTCTTTAAAATGTTCTGTCTAAGTAGCAGCTGCGGCCAAACCAAAGTCACTACCTCACTGGTGGTGGAGAGACACCACCACCACCACCACCACCACTGCCTGTGTGGTGGCTGAGCAGAGCACCACCAAGCGGCAGCAGCAGTGTGTACTCTGCCTGCTGCATCACAGCTGCCTGGCACACTGTCACTGCCTGAGGGACCACATCACACACTCATGGGATCTGCCTCACACTTTCCTTGTGTCTGGCGATGGTTGGGCAGGTACAGCGTTTGCTGTGGTGTTGTGCTGCTGTACAAGGGTCGGGGTGGCTGCAGGTGGTGACTACCTTCACCACACACACAAACCTCCAGTAACTTCCAGTTTTGGTGATAAGGAGCAAGCCTCTGGCTGTGGCTCAGGTGTAGCACACAAAACTAGCCCTATTTTTGTACTGAATAAAATTTTTACTAAAAGAAACCTTTGAAATAGTTAGTTAGTCTGTTACTTTATCCTATTGGTATGTAGATGTAGTAGTTAGTCTGGTAATGAAGATTTTAAGATTAATCTCTAATTATTTATTTGTGATTGTTTTGTAGTGTGAGAAAATTTGCAAAATATATATCTATATATTATATTGTTATGATTTTTTGAGAAATTATATTCAAAAATCAAAACAGTGCATTTCATGTTGATGGTCGTTCCAAATTTGTCCTGACCACTGTACTCGCACGACAGTCTTAAGGCAACTTTTGCTGAGGCAAGAGAGTCGATGGAGGGAGTTGTTACAGTAGGGCACTGGTGCAGCACTGGTGCTAGTGCTGGTGCAGGTGCAGGCACTGCTGGTGTTGAGGGAAGGAGCAAGTGTACAGGAAGAGACAGACAGACACAGTGGTCTTGCAAGCTCTGTGAGGGAACTGCAATGTGAAATAAGATACTGTATTCTTATAGACAATATCCTGTATAAGTTGGATTCAGTAAGGAGGAAAATTAAAACACTGACTCCACCACACATTGACCTGTTAGTTCTGGATGCATTTAAGAAGTTAGGAGGAGTAGGTTTGACGCACAACTGTGAAAGCACACTGTCTGAAGATGAGAACAACAGAGGTCCACTCTGGCTCATAGATTTATCCTTAATTGAAGTATTATAAGTGAATCAGATGGTGTTTGGTGTGTGTGTGGTGGTGTGAGTTGTGCTGCTTTTTAATCAACAAAAATTGATACACAGAACTTGTGAAAAAGCTCTCAGACATTGAGAACAAGAATATTACAGACCATTGCAGGGCTGATGAGTCTCAATGGAGGGCCACAGACCTTGCAAGACCACTGCGTGTGTGTGTGTGTGTGTGTGTATGTACGTACGGAGAAAATAGAGACTAATATATTTGTGTGTATGTATTTCATAGACTTTTTATATATAAAGTTTATTGTAATGTTGCACTGTCACCTGTTTTACCAGTTATTGGGTCACCTCTGCTGTGTGTGAGAGCACCTGGCACTGCCTAGGATGACCAGACGCCACAGAGAGTCTGTGAGGAGACCAGAGCCAGGGTGTGATAAAGACCAATGGGCTGGAAAAGTTACAGAGACTAGCAGAGTTAGAGAAGGATGAAAGGCAATAACAGACAGACCAGAAGTGATGTGTGACAGAGACTTTAAGAGGATAGAAATGGTAGATAGATAGATTTTATTGAAAACAGCTTACAGTAATGACATATAAAATTGGGAAAAGGAAAGGAGGAAGGGAGACAACAGATATGTGGCAGAGACTTCATTAAGGTGGAAATGTTAAAGACTTAAGAGAAAGGGAAGTAGAACATCATAGATATGAAGAGTGAATGAAAAGAAAATGTGACAGATTTACGTGATTGAAGTGCTACAGAGAAAAAAGATTGAAGAAAGGAGAAAGAGATGATAGTGGCGATGACATGACTCAGATGACGAGTTGAAGAATACTAAATAGACACTGGTAGGGAGACATACTGACCAGAGAGAAAGAGAGGAACAGATGTGAAATGAACACTTGGTTAATGGAGGTGAATGTTTGCCTTGGTGGTGTGGGAGAAAGAAGATGTCATACAGATGATTGTGAAATACTGTACCAACCAGAGTTTAGACAATAACAAGACAACACAGACAATGACAATAATAAAAACCCAGCAGAACAAACTTTAGATGGAAAGAGGAACAGTTTTAATATGACATGATAGGACAGACATACTAACAGACAGACAGACAGACACAGGAAGGGAAGGCAGAGTGGTGAATGGCTGTATGTATATCAGTGAAGAAACAAATAACTGAAATATCACCAAGACATTCCACATTTTGAACTCATGAAAGAAAAGCAGTCATTGTCGTTTTTTATCAAGTTTTTGTACATAAGGTGAGGTCTAGACAGGTCATGTGTAGAGAGTTGAAGGGTCTGAGGTCACTTACGAGTATTTATTAAAAAAAAAAGTTATTATATTGGACATTTTCATTACCCTTCATTGTGGTGGTGTGGTGACCCAATCTGATGGAGGTGCTGTGTGCTGTGTGGTGACTTCCTCCTCTTGGGAATTGTTGTTTTATATTACTTCATTACTTCTTACTTCATTGTGGGATAAGCTTGTCTTCCCACTAGCAAAGGTTCTGTGTAAGAAGTGATTGGGGAATTCTTATTTTATTTTATTTCATGGCATCTTTTATTTTTGTTAGATAGAGTAGAATCAAAAGCTTTTCATCTCATCAACTCCCCTCCTTTGACTGACTGTCTTTAGTCTCTTTCTCACCGCCAGGATGTTGCATCTCCTGCTATTTTTTATCGCTAATTTCATGCTAACTGCTCTATTGACCTTGCTAACTGCATGTCTCCCCTCCTGTGGCCTTACTGCACAAGGCTTTCTTCCTCTCACCCCTATTCTGTCCAACTCTAATCATTAGAGAGTTGGGCAGAATAGGGGTTTTATAAATTAGAATGCATGGCTGTAAAACAAGTAGGTAAAGATGTGTTCAAGAGATTGGTAATTAATAGTGAAGCAAGTTTTCAAGGGTGTTCTTATGGCTCAGAGAAAGAGAGAGAGAGAGAGAGATGATAATCCAACATTGAGTGATCTGCTCCAGACAAAGCAATACACACACAAACATACATACACACACACACACACACACACACACACATTATCACTCATAATAATAACAACAAAATAACAACACCGCTGCTGCTGCTGCTCCTGCTGTTACTACACTCTCCTCACACACTTCCATTCCCCATTTCTCCCTCCCATCACAACACTTTATGCATTTCAGGCAGGCAATAACAGGAAATGCCTGGAAAACACTGAGAATTGAAGGAAATGTTGACGAGTTGACAGGGGAGGGGTGGGGGTTGGAGGGACGGACTCTTGGTCTGGGTCATGGTGGGTGCCGAGGGGTCTGAACAGGGGTATACATAACTATTGCCTTATTTAACACAGTAATGGCTATTTATCTATTTTGGTGGTTAATTCTGGCTTTGCTTCACTCTCTGTGTCTGGAAACAGAAGGAAGTGCAGCCAAACATTGGTGGACTGACCTGGGGGGGGAAGGCACGGCTGAGGTGCCCGTGGCTCAATATTTACGTACGTAATTCATTTTGAAAATCGCCAGAAGAAAAAAGCCGCCCAGACTGAAATGCACTGCACTTTTAAACGCAACAAACAGTTTAACTAATAACCAAAATATAATATCGTAACCGCGTCAATTGTTTACTTAGCGATGTCGAACGAAAGGTATGAATTTGAAATTAACGGGGTCACAAACACATCATAATGTCGAGAAGGAATCCAAAGCCACACTGTGTTATATTACATTTTCTGAATACGAAAAATTTTCGCTTTCTAGCCAAATAAAGAAAAACAGATTCCTCGTCGTCTAAAGATTTTTATTTTTTTATTTTGGTACCGTTAACATTTTTGAATTTGAAAATACAAATAGTATGACTAAATTTTTCGGAATATTATTACTTGGGTCATGTTTTATACATTTTTTAGTTGTTGTATCAATCACCAAAACAATCGTAGACGTGCTAATTAAAAAAAAGTTATATTTTATGTGGTGACTTTACTGTTATATTTTCGATAAACAAAAACACAGGTAGACTCGATTCTATTGCGGCTTGAAGCTTGCTTTACCTTGCTAATAACGAATCATATATCAAAACAATGCCAAGTCCATTGATAAAAGATAAATATTCTTACCCTTATGTCGAGATGTTTTTTTGCACGTTTGGTGAGTGACTCCTCCTCCCCAGCCGTCACTCTCACATTCTGCTTCTCCCTTCTACACCCATCTTTTCCATCTCCTCGGATATCCAGAGTCCCGAAAACACATAGAAACACATGCAAAACACGAGAAAATACGTTTGAAGAATATCGTTTTCCGTAGCAGCGGCAGGCAGCGGGACCAGGCGAGGAGTTGGGCAGGGTCAGCAGTAAGGAGCTGGAGCCGGAAGGGAGCGGGGCGGTGATCGGTGGAGAGGATGCTGGAAGGAGCAGAAGCGACTCGCGAGGCGGTGACTGGTGGAACAGGAGCGGGTGCGGGTCCGGGAAAAGTCCGAGTGTTGTGTGGTATGCTATGGAGTGGTGTGGCGGTGGTGGTGTGCTGTGCTTTGGTGTGGTACGGTGACTGCTACCTTGCCACAGCAGGCTACCAGCTGAACTGAAGTGAAGCGTGTGTGTGTGTGTGTGGCGATCAGAAACGAGTGGTAGAGATGCGCAAGTGATGTTTAACTCTTGTACTGCCACTTAGAACATCTTTTCTTAATTACTAATCACCCAACACATCTTTACTAGCTTGCTCTACAGCCACATCTGATCTGTAAATCGCAAAATCTATCCTTTTCACCCATAACTTTCTTGCAGATGCTTATATAAAGATTTCATACCTGCACTGCATATGGTGGTGATAATATAATTGCCCCATATCAAAGTAAAACTGTTAATGTACTATAGTGTGTGTGTGTGTGTGAGATGGGTAGTTTTTCCTCCATAGTAAAATGAAAACAACTAGCTATATCAGTGTAAAATTAAAAATAGAAGGAATTCCAATTGTTGTAAAGCATTTTTAGTATTGATAGCCATTGACTGTACAATTATATGTTTACAAAATATGAAATCTTTAACTAAACCTATTAAGAAATATATGAAAAGAAATAGACTCGTAATGGGTTTGTTTACAATTTTTATCGTTATTGAGCCAACCAGCCAGCTAGCTAGTCAGGCAACAACAATAATTTCTTCCTTTCCTTTTATTCTTAAAACACAGCAATATTTCAATCCCAGCCACACCAGCGATTTTCTCTGTTCTTTCCTATGATACACGTCAGTCAGTAACCAGAGTAGCCACTAACCAAATGACAGCTGCCATTATGAAGTAAGCAGGTGTCCCCATGTTAGAATTATAGGTAGGACAGCAGCTTCATCAAATAGGGAGCCGACAGAACATGAAATAAGAATAGTAACAGTACAGCAGTTCAGAGTTTGCCACATAGTGAGTAATGATGTAATGTCGCTGTTGTGGGTGCGTCGGGAAGAGGAGCATTTAAATTTGGGCGGGAAAAGAAGACATGAGGGTACTTTAATATAATAGCACCTACATCATGACTCATTTCATTTGGATTTGATGGAATAATGATAATAGATTAACGAATGGGGGAAATAGGATTTTTAGTAACGGATAGCATATGGGCAATTAGTTTGAAAGAAAAAGAAATAGAAAAAAAGATTCGGAGAGAGAAAAAAAAAGAGAAAGAAAAGAAAGTGATGTGTATAAAGGAAGAAAACCCTGGAATAAGAAAGTAAAAAAGAGATGATGAGGATATGATCACGGTCAGATATGTATGTACGAGTATATCTGGACCGTGGATATGATAGGATGTGGAAGAAAAGACGTAGGAGAGAAATGTGATAAAACTAGACGAACGAAGGACACAAACCGAAAGAAAAAGAGGAAACAGAAAAAAGAAAGGAAAAATAGACCAATTAAGAAATATCATAATAATCACAGATAAATAGTAATAAACTTTTTAAACACGATACATAAGAAAATAAGGAAAATAAGAAGGAATGCGGAGGAAGAGAGAGATAGGAGGGGAAAACATGAAAATAGACGCAGTAGGAGACAACATAATAGTAACAGATAAATAAGAATCAACCCTTTTAGTACGACACACAAGAAAATAAGGAGGAAAGCAGGAAAGAAGACAGAGGAGGGAGGCAAAAAAAAGAAAATAATAATAATAATAAATAAATAAAAACAAAAGGATAGACGTATTAGAAAACAACATAATAATAACAGATAACCAAGAATAAACCTTTTAAGTACGATATAGAAGAAAATAAGAAGAAATGGAGGATAGAAGAGGGAGAATGGAGGAGGGGGGGAGAAAGGCGAGAGGGGGACCGGGGAAGAGGAGCAGAGGGAGGAGAATCTAGTTTGAACTGCAGCCAGGGGACGAAATCTCTTATTCGGAATTTCCGCTTGAAACCTTAAACACACACTCTACTGACGGTGTGCCTGAGTCAATACAACCCCAGGGAGGAGGCAGGCGTCTTGGTAAGCACGAGAGGAAGGTTGTTAAGTGAGAAAACCCATTAATTGAATCCCATGAGTCGCCGGGCAAGTGTAAACAAAAGGCGGCGACTCTTGTCCTTGTCCGAGTGAGTTGTACATTTTTACTTTTTCCTCCATAACTATCCATTCCTCACACCTGACACTTATTTACGCGGTGATTAGAAGGCCAGGTGTGTGGTTCTGCAGGTGTGTTAGGTTAGGTTACCCTCAAATTAGCTGGGAATTAAAGAGAAGGTTGTGTTAAGGTGTTCCTCGTGGGTCTACCGTCACGTGCCCTACAGTTTGCTTAGGGTAGGTGTGTGGTGCAGGTGTGTAGGGCTTGTTAGGGGTCATTGGTGCCTTCAGGTGTGTTTGGGGTACTCAGGAATGTTTGTTTGCCTATTTTTATTGCTGGGAAAGATGTTTGGATTTTGTGCCTCATTTTATTACTGGTTATTTTGATGTTTTTATTTTTTTCTCATGTTTCAGGGTAGGTGTGTGGTGCAGGTGTGTCAGGTGTGTTAGGCTGTGCTGGTGCTGTAGATTGGTGTGGCCTTGTGCATGTTTGTTTACTTGTGTGTCTAGTTCAAGGTCATTTAGATTTTGTGTTGTTGTTTTTTATATTTTTTCGTTTTTATTTATATTTGTCCAGGGTTAGGTGTGTGGTGCAGGTGTGTAGGACGTGCTGGTGTCTTGGGGTTGTGGGTAAAGTCTCTTATGGTCTTGTTTTGTGTTATTGTGGTTCTTTATTATCTAACTCTATGTAATACTGATTAACATTTTACTTTTGTTTTATTATGTGTATGAAGATTTTGTGGAGGAGTGGCAGGCTGGTTAGAGGAATGCAATAGGAATAAGGAGGATGACACTAGCCAGCAAAAAATAAAGTAAAAGGGAAAATAAAAAGATCGGCTTGTTAGGAAAATGGGTAAATTGTTAAGACAAGGCACGCATCTTTCTGTCTGTAGCCAAAACCATTAGTAAGTTGACCTGTGTGCCTCGTCTTAATATTAACCAAGAAATCAATAGACGAGAAGGGAAAAAAAATTGATTCATGGGTAAATTTGCAGTTTCAACCAGTATACCCTATCTTATATATCTTTTCCCTATGTCTAACAAGCTTGGGGATCTCCTGGGAAAGTGGAATTTTAGGGTGGGGAAACCAAACCTAACCTAACTTAACCTAAATTCTGTCGTGAAGTTATTATTAATTTCCGATAGGGTGAAATGGGGTTAGAAATGCTCGTAGACCTAACCTAACCTAACCTAAATTCTGTCCTGAAGTTATTATTCATTTTCAATAGGGTAAAATGGGGTTAGAAATGCTCATAGAAGTGTGAGTTAGACCGTGAGAATATGTACAGTTACGTGTGGTGTATTGGTTGAAACTGCAATAATTCCGATTCACGACACAGAGTAAGGGCCGCAGTGGTACAGTGGGACAACACGTGCTTTGGGGCGCCAGGATCCTCAAGTGCGTGGGTTTGAATCCTAGCCACAGTCTGAGGTTAGTAAGGGCATCCACTCGGGGTAATGGTTCCCATATGCCAAGATCAAAGTCCTCTGTCATGTGGCAATGTCCTAGACCTAATAGGATAAGGGAATTGGACATGACAACTAGGAAAACAGTGTAGGAACGGAATTTTGTCGTGACTTGAACCCCCAACACATAGAAAAAAATATAAATAAATATATACATGAAATAAATAAATAATGAAATAAGTGCATGAAATAATAAATGGATGATAAAATAAATGAATAAATAAAAAAACACCAATAATAGATAAATATAAAGCAGAAAATGAAAGAATGATAATACATAGTAAAAAAAAAACACAGAAAATAGAAGAATAATGATAAATGAATAAAAAAGCAGAAAATGAAATAATGATAATAAATGAATAATAACAGATAATGATGATAAGTAAAAATAATGATAATAATAATAAAAAAGGAAAAAATGACAGATAAGGATGATAGGAGAGAGATGAGTAACAACCAGCTGTACTATGTGATATAGCCCTGAGCTGACCATTGCCTCCCTCCCCCTCCCCCCCTGTGTGCAGAGTGGCAGGCTTGAGGCAGACATGGAGGTCACCGAGGAGAACCTGAGTCGTCTGGTGGAGGTCCTCACACACACACTCTCCCAGGACCCATCACAGCGCCGGGCAGGTTGGTGCTCTGCTTTCCTCTCTTCTTTCTTTTATATTCTTTTCTTTTCCTTTTTTTTTCTTTTTTCTTTTGTTTTATTTATTTTTTTCTTTTATTTCCTGTTCTATTGTGTTCTGTTTCGTTCTCTTCTCTTCTCTTCTATTCTTTTCTTTTCTCTCCTCTCCTCTCTTCTCCTCTCCTCATCTTTTTCTCTTCTCTTCTCCTCTCTCTCCTCTCCTCCTCTCCTCCTCTCTCTCTCCCCTCCTCTCTCTCTCCTCTCTCCCTCTCTCTCTCCTCTCTCTCTCCTCTCTCTCTCTCTCTCTCTCTCTCTCTCTCTCTCTCTCTCTCTCTCTCTCTCTCTCTCTATTGATGTGAGAAATGGCTTAAAATTGCTGTGTTGATGTGAGAAATGGCTTAAAATTGCTGTTTTGAGTTAGAAAGAGGCTGAAAATTGCATTATTGATGGGGAGAAAAGAGATAAAGAGAAGAAAATTGATGGAGTAGGAAGAAAGAAGACAAAAATAAGCTGAATAATGACTGTAGTGTGTGTGTGTGTCTGTCTGTCTGTGGGTCTGTGCGTGTGTTAATTCTACTACTCTAACTTGACCTGACCTCTCCTCCCACCAGCCGAGCAGTTTCTGGGTCAGGTGGAGGGCAATGAGAATTACCCGGTGTTGCTGCTGACACTGCTGACCCGAGATGAGTTGCAGGTGCCCAAGAACATCAAGCTGGCCGCCTCCATCCACCTCAAGAACCTCATCAAGAGAAACTGGGTGGTGGTGAGTTGCTGAGGCCTTTATTGTTGTTATTGTTGTTGCTGTTTGTCTTTTTTTCTTTTTTCTTCATTTTTTGTCTTGTTTTTCTTATTCTTGTCCCTCATCTTTGTCTTGTTCTTGTTCTTCTTTGTCTTCTTTTTTCTTATTCTTTTCTTGTTTTTCTTTCTTTTTCTTCTTGTTCTTGTGCTTTTTTCTTATTCTTGTTGTTATTGCTCTTTGTCTTCAATGTTCTTGTTCGTTTTTCCTTGTTCATGTTTTTGTTTCTTGTTTTCATTTTTTTTTTTTTTTTTTTCTTTTACTGCAACCTTCCCATCCTTCTCACTTTCTACCCCTCTACACTTCTAGACAAGGATGTTTTTTCTTCCCTCGTCCTTACAACCTTCCCTCTTAACCTCCATCCTTCACACCCCATCTCCCTTTCTACTCTTCAAGGAGAACAGCTTCCCTCTTCTTTATTCTCGCATTCTTCTCTTCTCTTTCTTCCGTACAATGTTTTCCTCCCTCTCTTCCTCTTCCTTATAATCTTCCTTCTTCTTAACCTCCATCCTTCACATCCCATCTTCCCTTCTACACGTGGACAATGACAACTTCCCTTCTCTCTTCTTTATTCCCCCATTCTTCCCTCTCTCTCTTCCATACAACCTCTTTCCTCTCTCTCTTCCTTATGATCTTCCCTCCATCCTTCTCATCCCATCTCTCCTCCTACACTTGGACAACGACACCTTCCCTTCCCTTTTCTTTATCCTCCCATTCTTCCCTTCTCTTTCTTCCTTACAACCTTTTCCTATCCCTCTTCCTAATAATCTTTTCTTCTTAACCTCCATCCTTCTCATCCCATCTCCCCTTCTACACTTGGATAACAACAGCTTCCAATCCCTCTTCTTTATCCTCCCATTCTCATCATCCTCACCATCTCTCCTTCAGGACGAGGATGGCACCAACAGGATAAGCACCAATGACCGAGTGGTGGTGAAGCGAGAGATAGTGGACCTGATGCTGCGTTCCTCGGAGGGGGTTCAGCGCCAGCTCTCCCAGGCCATCTCCATCATTGGCAAGTCGGATTTCCCCCACCAGTGGTCCGATCTCATCCCTTACATGGCCGAGAAATTCAAGTCAGGTGTGTGTTTTGTTTGTGTGTGTGATGTGTTAAGAAGTTTTTGAGGTGTTTTTTGTCAGGTGTGTGTGTGTTTGTGTTTGTGTTGCGTTGTGAAGTTTTTGAGATGTTTTTGTGAGATTTGTGTTTGTTTTGTATGCGTTTGAGAGAGAGAGAAAGAGAGAGAAGGGGGGAGAGGGGAAGTAAGTATTGTTTCCTGTTATAGAGTTTTGTAACTGTTGTAATAGAGAGAGAGAGAGAGATAAAGAGACAAACAGGAAACATGAATAGCAAAACCTTAAACAAACTTGAAAAAAAAAAAAGCAAAACTCAACAAAATCCCTCACCACCACCACCACCACCTACCACTCCTCCCGTCCCTACACAGGCGACTTCAACATCATCAGTGGTGTGCTGCAGACGTCCTACTCGGTGATGGAGCGCTACGAGTATGAGAACAAATCAGACGACCTTTGGAGGGAGATTAAATTTGTGCTGGACAACTTTGCGCAGCCCCTCACCAACCTTCTTGTGGTGAGTGGATGCGGTTGCCTTGTCTGTTGGTGTGTGTCAATGAGCACTGTCTTATTTGACGTGTATCATCCTTGTGTATATTTTATTTCATTTATTTTATTTATTTATTTATTTTTATTTTTATTTTTTTCCTCACTGTTCTTTACATTTTTTTTTTATAAACAGTGTGTCTTTCTTTATTTATTTAGTTCTTGTTGTTTGTTTTAACAGTTGTTGTTTTTTCACTCGTCTATATTTTATTTTTTATTTATTTATTTATTTTTTTTAGTCCTGTCTATATTTCAAGGTTTTTTTTTTTTTTTTTCACTCATGTCTATAATTTTAGTTTTTTTTTTTTTTCTTCTTTTTTAATGAGCTAACATTTCTCTTCCCACCTACAATATACATTTCAACAAGCATCAATCTCTTTCCACTAATTTTACCTCTGCTATATACATTTCAACAAGCGAAATTCTCTCTCACCATTCACTCCACACATTATATTGAACAAACATCTCTCATTCTCTCTCAATAGGAACTGATGAAGGCCGCCGGGGAGAACCTGAACAACGCAGCCGCCCTACGCATGATCTTCTCCTCCCTGGTGTCAGTTGGGCAGCTATTCTTCGCCCTCAACTCTCAGGATCTCCCAGAATTCTTTGAGGATAACATGGCAGTGTGGATGGAGCATTTTCTAACACTGCTTAATTTCACCAGCCCACTCCTCGTCTCCTCTGATGATGAAATGGGAGTGCTGGAGCAGGTATGGGGTGTTGAGGGGGGTGTTGACTAGGGGTGGTGGTTTGTGTTGCAGTAAGGGTGTGTTGTGAGTGTTGGGGTAGGTATTGGTGATGTTGGGGTGTTGATACAAGTGTTGGTGTGTGTTTTGGGGTGTTGACTAGGGGTGATGGTGTGTGTTACAGTGAGGGTGTGTTTGGGGATGTTGGGGTGTTGATACGAGTTTTGGTGTGTGTTTTTGGGTGTTGGTGAGTGTTTTGGGGGTGTTGAGAGGGGAATGTTGAAGTGTGTGTTGCTGTGAGGGTGTGTTGTGAGTGTTGGGGTAGGTATGGGTGATTTTGGGGTATTGATGAGTGTTTTTCAGGTGTTGGTGTGTATTTTGGGGTGTTGACTAGGGGTGGTGGTTTGTGTGTTGCAGTGAGGGTGTGTTTGGGGATCTTGGGGTGAATATGAGTTTTGGTGTGTGTTTTTGGGTGTTGAGAGGGGTGTTGGTGTGTGTTTTGGGGTGTTGAGAGGGGAATGTTGATGTGTGTGTTGCAGTGAGGGTGTGTTTGGAGTGTTGGAGTAGGTATGGGTGGAGTGGAGGGTGTTGTTGGGTGACATAGCAATTCTGAAGTGTTTGATGCAGTTGGGGGTGTTGAGAGTGTTGGAGTATGTGTTGGAAGGGTGTTATTTATGGGTGTTGGAGTGTGTGTTGCAGTGGGGTTGTATTGAAGGGGTATTGAAATATGTAACTTACTATAAACCAATATTGTAAAATTCTCTGCTCTCTCACCATCACTGTTTTCAAAGGCCACAGAGATAAATAGCCAGGTTTTCAAGAGTGTTCCTCCTGATAATAATGTAGAAGTCTTGTTAATCTGTCACTAGAACCATACAAACACCCTTAAAAACCTGTGTAACTTCACCAAGAGCCTTTTGGAAGTTGTGAAGATGTGGTGCAGAAAATTTCTCAACGTAACCTAACTCTTTAACTCTCTTGGACCAGGAAGGGGACTGGCAGCTAAGTGGGTCTTTTCTTTAAATTATTTTGTTGCCCTTGGCCAGCTTTCCCTCTCTTAAATAGAATAAAAAAGAAAAAAAGAAAACAAGCCTAACCTTACTCTTGTGGCAAAAAGTGTGGCAGAAACCATAACTACACCCTCAAAAAACCACGTAACTTGAACTCTAGCCTTTCTGAAGTAGCGGACATGTGGCGCAGAAATGTTTGTAACCTAACCCAACCTAACCTTACCCCTGTGGCAATAATGACCATAATCAGAAACAATTCAGCTCCACACCTCCACTGTTTCAAGACTCCTGTTTAAGTGAGGAAAGTTTTGAAGGGTGTTTTTATGGTTCTAGTGACACGTGAACAAGTTTATTACATTGCCTACCAAAGAAAACAACCTAACAATCTTTAGTCTCTTGGCAATAAGGCTCATAATCAGAAACATTTCAGCTCTGCACCTCCTGTTCAAGTGAGGCAAGTTTTCAAGGGTGTTTTTATGTTTCTAGTGACACATGAACAAGGTTACTACATTACCCACAGAAGAAACACAACCTAACAATCCTTAGTCTCTTGGCAATGAGGACCATAATAAGAAACATTTCAGCTCTGCATCTCCTGTTCAAGTGCCATAAGTTTTCAAGGGTGTTTTTATGTTTCTAGTGACACATGAATAAGGTTACTACATTCCCTACTGAAGAAACACCCTCAGAAACTCAGCTCATCATCTTCAGGTCCTTTGAAAATAGTCATGGTGAGGTGAGAGAGTGGAGTGTTTCAGATTTCGGAGCTAAATGTGGCAGAGACAAGCCTGTAACCCTTTCCTCCCTACACAGGTGAAAAGCCAGGTGTGCAAGAACATCACTCTGTACGCCGGCAAGTATCGGGAGGAATTTGAGCCGTTTATTGAGAACTTTGTGACGGCAGCGTGGAATTTGCTCTCCAACACACCGCTTGATATTAAATACGACCAGGTGAGTGTTGGCCTTCTGATTCCTTTGTTGATTGAGGTATTTGTTTTGATTTAACACCCTAAAGTACCATGATGCATTTTCATATTCATCCTGCTTACTATTTGGTGATTGTATACTGGCTCAGAAACTTATGTGGGTGTTTAAAATAGTGGAGACTGTTGCCATTAATTTTCTGGCCTCCATAGACTCTTCCTAATATAAATAAAATAGTCTAATCGTACACAAATCTTAAGGTAAAACTGTGTCTCAGTACTGGAGTGGTTATAATAGTGAAGACTGTGGCCATTAATCCTCTGACCTCCATAGACCCTTTCTAATGTCATTAAAATGGTCTAATCATACACAAATCTCAAGGTAAAAATGTGTCCCAGTATTGGAGGGGTTAAAATAGTGAAGACTGTGGCCATTAATTTTATGACCTCCATAGACCATCCTAATATAAATAAAATGGTCTAATCGTACACAAATCTCAAGGTTAAAATGTGTACCAGTACTGAAGAGGTTAAAGAGAATTGTGTGTTTAGTATAGCATTGGCCTTGTGATTCATTTGTTTTTATTGAGGTATTTTGTTTTGATTGGGAGTGTTATAGAGAATTGTGTGTTTAATATTGTGTAGGTCTTGTGATTCCTTCGTCTTTATTTGTATTTTGTTTTGGTTCAATGTGAAAGGGAATTGTGTGTGTAATATTGAATCCTTTAATCATCCAGTGTTGGTGTTAAGTTGTTGTGGAGTGTCTTAAGTCATTGTGAGTTACTGCCATTTTCAAGAAGTTCAGTAGTGGTGGTGTAAGTTCCTGCTGGAGTGAAGTTTTAAGTTTCCACACATTGGTGAAAGGCTAATGGTGGTGATCAGTGTTGAGGGTGGGAGTTAAAATAAGTTTCCATCACTTGCTGAAAGTTTGATAGTGGTGTTGAGTGTGAGAATAAGATTAAGTTTCTACACCTTGCTGAAAGAGTTATGGTGGTGTTGAGTGTTGGAAGTTAGAGTAAGTTTCCATGCCTTGCTAAAAGTGTTGGGAGTTAGAGTAAGTTTCCATCCCTTGCTGAAAGTTTGATAATGTTGAGTGTTGGGAGTAAGAGTAAGTTTCCACGCCTTGCTAAAAGTGTCATAGTAGTGTTGAGTGTGGGAGTTAGAGTAAGTTTCCATGCCTTGCTGAAAGTGTTATAGTAGTGTTGACTGCTGAGTGTAAGATTAAGAGCAAGTTCCCACACCTTACTAAAAATGTAATGGTGGTGTTGACTGTTGAGAGAAAGGGAAGTTTCCATGCCTTTCTAAAAGTCTGTTGGTAGTTTTTGACTGTTGAGTGTGGGAATAAAAGTAAGTTTCCATCCCTTACATAAAGTTTAGTGGTGGTGCTGGCTGTTGAATGTAAGAATAAGAGTAAGTTTCTACACCTTACTAAAAGTGTAATGGTAGTATTGACTCTTGAGTGTGAAAGTAAGAGTAAGTGTCCACACCTTGTTAAAAGTCTAATGGTGTTGAATATGACAATTGGTGTCCCTCCCCATGGTTCATTTCACTTCATGGTTATACAGAAGCATTTTTACAACACAAGAGAGTAAGGAAAGCCACACAAAGCCACTAGGTCTACACATGGCAGTCCCCTCCTCCCCCCTTCACACACACGACATTCGAAGCACAAGATCGCATAGTAAAAAGCTTAGAAAAGGAAGATGGCTGAGAGATGTTAAAAAATATAGTTTCCCACAAAGATGTGTTGAGATGTGGAACAGTTTGAGTGAATACACACACCATGGCCTCCCTCACCATCTGCCTCCTTATCCCCGGCCCACAGATGGTGAGTCTTGCCATCCAGTTCCTGTGTGCTGTGGCTGAAAGGGACCACAGCAAGGGCCTCTTTGAAAACGAACAAGTCCTCTCTGGCATCTGTGAGAAGGTCATCCTACCCAACATGCACCTGAGATGTGAGTAGCCTTCACTTCACTGCTCCCTTCCCTTCCCTTCTATTCTGTTCTTTTGTATCTATTAGTTATTGTCCCTTGAAGTGGTGTGGTGTTTTGGGGCATTGGTAGTGACAGTGAGATAGTGAAGTGTGTTTTGGGTGTTGTGTGTGAGGTGCAGTGGCAGTGAAGAGCTGTGAAGTGTGTTTTGGGTATTGGTAGTGACAGTGAGGTGCAGTGAAGTGTGTTGTGTTGTGTGTGAGGTGAGTGGCAGTGAAGAGCTGTGAAGTGTGTGCATTGTGCATGAGGTGCAGTGAAGTGTGTTTTGGCCATTGTGTGTGAGGTGAGTGGCAGTGAAGTGTGTGCATTATGTGTGAGGTGCAGTGAAGTGTGTTGCATTGTGTGTTACATGTGAGGTGAGTGGCAGTAAAGAGCAGTGAAGTGTATACATTATCTGTGAGGTGCAGTGAAGTGTTCTCCTACAGCCTGTGATGAGGAGCTGTTTGTGGACAGTCCTGATGGGTGGGTGGCACAGGAGCTGGAGGGCGCCAACACAGAGACACGGCGGAGGGCTGCTGTGGACTTTGTGAGGGTCCTGTCGCGTCACTTTGAGGCTCGCATGACTCAGGTGTTCGGCCAGTATGTGCAGGTGAGGCTCAGGTGTTTGAAAATGCAGGTATATTTAATGAAGAGTGGTGCAGTGCAATGGTGTTTTAAGAGTGTTGAGTTGTGGCTAAGTGTAAGTGGAAACTTTGCCTGGTGTGTCTCAGAACTGCAGGGTTGTTTGTCTTGTTTTGTTATTTATGTAAGATGGACACATAAAACAACAAAATAGAGAGAAATAGCTTAGGTTAGGTGAGGTGAGGTGAGGTGTGGTTGTTTGCCATTGAAGTGGTAGAAACATTGCCAAGTGTCTTGGAACTGCAGGGTTGTTTGTTTTGTTTATTTATTTTTTTATGTAAGAGGGACACGTAAGAAAACAAAATAGAGAAATAGCTTAGGTTAGGTTAGGTTAGGTGAGACGTAGTTTGGCATTGAAGTGGTAGAAACATTGCCAGGTGTCTTGAACTGCAGGATTATGTGTTATTATTTATTTATTTATTTATTTTTATGTAAGAGGGACACATAAGACAACAAAATAAAGAGAAATTGGTTAGGTTAGGTTAGGTGAGGCTGTTTGGCATTGAAGTGGTAGGAACATTGGCTGGTGTGTTTCAGAACTGCAGGATTGTGTTATTGTTATTTTTTTTTTTATGTAAGAGGGACACAAGGCAACAAAATTAAGATAAATTGGTTAGGTGAGGCTTGATAGTTTGGTATTAAAGTGGTATAAATATTGCCATGTGTGTCTCTGGCCTGTATTTTGAAACGCTTTGTTCTCTCACCATCACTGCTTTCCAAAGGCTCCAGTTGAAGGTAGTCATGTTTTTAAGAGTATTTTTTATGGTTCTGGTCATAGATAGGTAAGATTTCCAGTTTGATAAAAGGAAAAACGGTCTTGGAAACCCAGCTAGGCATCTCTGGTCATGGAAAATTGTTTTGGTGAGAGAATAAAGTGTTTTTAAGTGTTTTTATGTTCTGGTCATAGATTGGTAAGATTTCTAGTTTGTTAAAAGGAGAAACTGTCTTGAAAAGCCAGCTAGTCGTTTCTGTGGCCTTGGAAAATTGCTGTGGTGAGAGGGGAAGGCATTTCTGAATACTTGTCAGTACTGCAGGATTGTTTTAGATATCATTTGGTTTTGTTATGTAAGAGAGACACATAAGGCAACAAAAGAGAGATAGAGAAAAGAGAAGGTTAACTAAGAGTGTAGGTCCCAAAACTAGTGTAACCAATCTGTACTTAGTGTAACATGTGACAGACAATAGATGAAATATAAATAAAGATAAATGGTGCTCTCCACAGTCCATGCTGGCAACATACGCTGAGAAACCGACCGAGTGCTGGCGTAACAAGGTGGCGGCAATCTACCTGGTGACCACACTGTCCGCCAAGGGTCAGACGGCCCGCCACGGCACCACAAAGGTCAACGAGCTGGTCAACATCACCGAGTTCTACCAAGGTCACATTCTACCGGAGTTGCAGAACCAGGATGGTGAGTTAGGTGGCAGGAGGCATTGTGGGTCAGGTTAGGGCAGCAGTTTGAGGGGTGATGGGGAAGGACTCTGCTGGTGTTGAGGAAATGTAGCAGGTATATTTGATGAGGAGTGGTGGGATGCAAGGGAGTTTTGAGAGTGATGAACTGTGGCAAAGTGAAGGTGTATCAGAGAGAGAGAGAAGTGTGGGATGCAGTGAAAGAAGTGTTGTGTGTGTGTGTGTGTGTAGAGATTTCTGATGTTGGGGTGTGTGTGTGGGGTTGATGGCAGGAACAGAGTGGTGACAGCAAAACACTGGTGTTGATGTGTGGTATTGTGTTGGTGGAGGTGAAGGACGGTGCAGCTTGTGAGGAGTGGAGAGAGGAACAATTGAGCCAAAGTGCCGTGTGTTGACCATCACTTGTGTTTGCAGTGAACCACCTGCCCATCCTGAAGGCGGAGGCCATCAAGTACGTGATCAGCTTCCGCAGCGTGCTCCCCTTCGAGGCGGTGAAGGTGTGCGTGCCCGACCTGATCCGCATCCTCAACTCGGAGAGTGCCGTGGTGCACACCTACGCCGCCGACGCCATCAACAAGATCTTCCTGCTACGGGTGAACGGGCAGCCGGCAGTGCAGCGTGGTGACGTGTCCCCGCTGGCCGGCACGCTGTACGGCAACCTGCTGGGCGTGCTGGCCAAGGAGGGCTCAGCGCAGAATGAGTACATCATGAAGACCGTGGCCACCGTCACCAACCTGATCGAGGCTGACCTGATGCAGCACGCTGGTCTGGTGGTGCCCCAGCTGGTGCTCAAACTGCAGCACGTGGTCAAGAACACTGTCAAGCCGCACTTCGTCCACTACCTCTTTGAGACGCTGTCCCTCGTCATCAAGACGGTCTGTGGCTCGGTGGATGGCGCCGTTGGGGAGTTTGACCGCAACCTGTTCCCGATCTTCCAGGAGATCCTCCAGAATGAACTGGAGAGCCTCATCCCATACATCTTCCAGATCATCTCGCTGCTGCTGGAGAGGCAGAAGGGCGAGGTCCCCGAGGGGTACCTGTCACTACTGCCGTTCCTGGTGATGCCGGTGCTGTGGGAGCGGCCGGGCTACGTGGCGCCCATGGTGCGGCTGCTGCAGGCCTACGTGGAGAAGGCACATGGCCAGATAGTGCAGATGGGCAAGCTGGAGGCTGTGTTGGGTGTGTTCAACAAACTCAATGCCTCCAAGACCAACGACCACGAGGGCTTTTACCTCATCCAGTCCATGCTGCTCCACATGCCCAAGGAAGTCCTCGACAACTACTGGAACCAGATCTTCACCATCATGTTCCGCCGCCTCACCTCCAGCAAGACCACCAAGTATGTGCGGTCACTGCTGGTGTTCTTCAGCCTGTTTGCCTGCCAGCACTCCGCCGCCCGGCTGGTCCAGATCATCGACACGCTGCAGGCCAATATGTTTGGCATGGTGGTGGACCGCCTGGTGGTGCCGGACCTGCAGAAGGTGTCCGGGGACACGGACAAGAAGATCTGCGCGGTGGGGCTGAGCAACGTGCTGGCGGAGCCCATGGTGTACTCCGGGGCATACAGGGAGCGGTGGGGCACCATCCTGGAGGCAGTAGTCAGGCTGCTGGAGTGTCCTGAGGACGGCTCGCTGCCTGCCGGGGAACACTTCATTGAGGTGGAGGACATCCCATCCTTCCAGGGCTCCTCCAACAGACTCAAGCACGCCATGAGGGGAGAGTCGGATCCCCTCAAGGGCCAGATTGACAACCCACAGGTGTACCTGGCCCAGCGGCTGGCCCAGGTATCCCAGTCCCACCCAGGCACCATTCAGGGGCGGCTGGCGGCGGTGAGCCAGGAGGTGCAGGCCCACGTGGTGCGGTACCTCCAGGTGGCTGGCAGCAGCCTGGCGTGAGGCGGCGGCGGCGATGAGTCCGGCAGCGCCTTAGTGATATATCCCGTGACGGAGTGTAAAGACTATTTTTTCATATTTCCACACATTTATACCAGTGTACGGTTGACATGCTGTTGCTTCGGTCCTCAGTGTGTGCCAGCCTAGATGCTTAGGGCCCTACATGTGATACAGAAAGCTTAATAATGGTAAGTAGAGTTTAAGCTTTGTAGAAAAAACAAGTTCTCTGTAATCTGCTGTATTGTGAAACTCTCAGAAAGGAAACAGGATGTTGCTTGCAGCCTGGTGGTGGCAAGTACCAGTTTGTGTATTGGAAGTATTAAGCAGCTGCAGTAACTCTGCTGCTTCTGTCTGCCAGTGTTTCTTTCCAATACTGCAGAAACTACTGGCCTGCTGTTTGCTTCATTATTGTTACTCTTCCATAACTGATGAAGTGTGGTGAAGTGGCCGTGCCCACCAGCCTTCACTCCCTCCCTCCCTCGCACCACCACCACTCCATCAAGGAAGGAGGTGAAGGTGTGTCACTCTCACAGTGTTTCTTTGCTACATAACTCTGTGTGGGAGTAACAGCCTTGATGCCTCAGGGCCACACAAACACATGTGTTGCCTCCATCCACACAGACATTGGCTGCCAGTCTCTTTCTTTTTTGTTCCTCCGTTTCCTTCCCCTCACCATTCACCGGCCACCTGATGCCTTTGTTTTGTTCTCGGCCTGAGCGACACCAGCGTGCCACGGAAAGTTTGCCTCCACGTATTTATTGGCTGCCTGAGTGTAGCAGTGGCAGTGCGGTGTGTTGTGTTGTGTTGCTGCTTGCCTCGGTGCATGATGGTGTGGCTCCAGCTGGTTCTCTTATTAAGTTTGTTGTGTTATGGTCATTCTTCTTGTTAGTACTATTATTAAGTTTTACTTCGTACTTTTACAGAAAAGTTGTCTTTCCCACTATGTGGGTTCTTCTTATAATCAGTTCATAGTTTCCACAGTATTGAACAATTCCTGCTGAATAAAATCAATTTTAATTAATCATTACTTTTTTATTTTTGTCAATCATTAGTTGATAGTGGTGGCAGCTGGTCTGTGCCAGGAGTGAGGGTTGGTGTCCTTTACTGTACCACACGCTGTCTGTTATTGTTGTCATAGCTCACACTGTCACGATCCCCTCACACTCTACGCTGGGTAGGCCACACAAGGTCCCATCTCATGACAACCATTCCAGTACTCAGGCTACTGTCCTGCCACTGACATCAAGTGTATCGATGGCCCTGCTGTGTTATGCAACATCTGTGGTCTTAGACGGTTTTCCAATCAGTAAAACACCACCACTGCTCTACTAAACCACCTTTTTCTTACCAAAACACAATGTCTGAGGTAACACAGTATCTCCTCTGTTCCCTTCTACTTTCTCTATATTTATCTTCAATTCAAAGCTGGATGCTGCATCTGTGCATGAATAAACCTGTTCTTGTGCTCACATTCTTGAATTTCTCAAATTTTCTGCCTTTTCGTTATGACTACAATCACTCTCAAGCTAAATCTGTGCCACATACTTAACTCATCTGACAGTCAGTCAAAATATTCTTTTGACTGCTCAGCTTCCAAAGTGGAACACATTGTGACTCACCTTTTGGCAGAGACTTCCATTCTTGGAGACTTCATGTTCACCACCAGCTTTGACTCAACTCTTCCTTCACTGACCACCCCGGTGCAACAACCTACTTGCATCTTATAATCCTCCTCCTTATGCTGTCACCCTATCTTCTCTGTTGGGCTCTTTCCATCACATCATCTGTATCTTGTCCTCTCACTCAAATTCCTCCTCAGAAGGTGCCTCTGGTGTTTTGCCTCTGTTGATTGGGGTGACCGTGATTTTCCTCTTTAACTCAACCTTGTCAAACCTCTTCCCCATCACTAGGGAGGAAACCTTTACCTCCAAACACAAGCTTAGGAGCCAGCCCAGCCTAGATGAGAAAGGATCCTGACAAAACTGTGTGTGTGTGTGTGTGCGCGTGTTTACCTAGTTGTAGTTTTACAGGGCCTGGGCTTTATGCTCGTGTGGCCCCGTCTCCATATCTACACTTATCCAATTTTTCTTTAAAACTATGCACACTCGTTGCTGACACCACTTCCTCACTCAAACTGTTCCACGTCTCAACAGATCTTTGCAGGAAACTATATTTTCTAACATCTTCCCTTCCTCAGTTTCCTACTATGCGATCTTGTGCTTCTAATGTCATATTCTTCTCTCAGGATTAGTTTCTCATTATCCACTTGATCCATTCTGTTAATCAATTTATAAACTTGTATCAGATCCCCTTTCTCTCTTCTGCTCCAGGGTTGGTAGATCCATAGCATTTAGTCTCCTCATATGTCATACCTTTAAATTCTGGAACCAGTCTTGTAGCCATTTTTTGTAGTCTCCAATTTCTTTGTGTGTTTCTTTTTATGGGGGATCCACACCACTCCTGCATATTCCAATCTGGGTCTTATTTTAGTACTTATCAATTTCTTCATCATTTCTTTGTCCATATAGTGAAATGCTAATCCAATATTCCTTAGCAAATTATATCTCTCTGAAAATTCTATCAATATGGCTTACCGGTTGATTGTTTTCTTCCATTGTCACTCCTTTTCCTTTTTTATTTTTTCTAGTTCTACTCCATCTCCCATCTTATAGATTCCCACTGGTCGTCTTTCACTTTTTCCTATTTCCATGACATGGCTTTTGTCCACATTGAATTCCATCTCCCATTTTTTACTCCATTTCCAGATCTTGTTTAAGTCTTCCTGCAGTATTTCACAATCCTCTTTTTGTTTTATGACTCTACAGTGTGTGTGTGTGTGTGTGTGTGTGTGTGTGTGTGGTGCAGTGGTCAGCTGTATGATGGTGTGACACTGCCCACCTGAATGAATGAAAACCAATTTAAAATAACAATTTTATTACAAAGCAAAACACTCAATGAGCAACAGCATTGGAACACAATTGTTAAGTGAATTAAAGCTCACTACATACTGGCTTCCAGGTGATGCAACAGTCACAGTGTTCAAAGAATGCAAAGTTTGACGGAATCCTCCACAAAGCAAAATAACAAGAACACTGACAATGATAAAAGATGATCTTGACTTGTAAGTAATTATATTCTGACTTGTAAACTTAAGAAAGAACAGTTTTCCTACACTGCTGATGTTATGCATGGTAAAGTCAAATGCAAACAATGTCATACAACATAATAAATGTCAAAGCATGCATGAAAGTCCTGAATTCTTAAAAGTTAGTAATAAACACCATTCTTCTAGACAGTTCTATAATTGGTGAAGCCTGAGGTGGGCCAAGATGTAGGAAAAGGGATGGGAAGGAAGGGAAAGGGAAAGGAAGTGGGAGAGGAGGAGGATGGAAGGGAGTGAGTGGAGAGGCCTGGGTTTATAAGAACTCTTCGCACCAGTCGGCCAGGCACTGGTGACAGTCTCCAGCCTGCTTGGAGTTGGCGTTGGCTGTGTCCTTGAGCCAATCAATGAAGAGTTCCTTGTTCTTCTTCAGCACCAGGAACTGTCCCAGCACAACATGGGCCTGTGGGAAAAGGCAGGGCAAGGTCAGGTCACTGTGTACTGCAGGGGCATTGTGTACTGTGCCAGGCTCAGGGCGACGACAGGGTACGCCAGACTCACCTTGTCAAAGCCTTTGCTGGAGAGTCGATCGCCCAGCACAGGTCCGATGCCGGCCAGCTCTGTCACCTCCTTCTCCCCCATGGGCTCGGCCACAAAGTTACGGTGCTTCTGGGAGGTGGACGACATGGTGCTGCTCTACCGGAGTGACAAAGAGGATGAGAAGGAAAAAATGGAAAAAAAAGAGGATGAGAAGGAAAAGAAGGTGGAGGGAAAAATATAGATGAGGAGGGAAAAAAAAAAGAAAACAAGGAAAAAAAAAAAAGAAGGGTAAGGATGAGAAGAAAAGTAGGTGTAAAAAAAAAATACGAGGAAAAGAGAAGGAGATAAAGGACTCCCCAAAAAAATAATAAATAAAAGATAAAAAAAGAGCATAAATGCATAAATGAAGATGAACGGGAGAAGGAAAAGGCAATGGAGGAGGCAACCCAAAAAGATGAGGATGAGATAAAAATCACAAAGACACAGTACACCTCTGTGGCTATGACTGTACCTTGCCCCAGCACTACACTCCCCCCCACCTTACTCACACCTAACCTAGACACTCTACCTTGGATGACTCAGGCCTCGTCAGTGATCTCTTGACGACCTTTACACTCGTCAACTCAAATGATCATAAGTGAATAGCGGATAGTGTGGATAACCTTGCCCTAATAATCCAGCACCAGTGGCTATTTGTTTCCCAGTAAAGCATGACTAAATTTAATCGACTGGAACTTGAACCAAACTGAACTGAAATGAAATTAAACAAATTGAACCAAACCGAGAACCAAAATGAAACAAAACAAACTAAACCAAACCGAGAACCGAAATTAAACGAAACAAAATTAACCAAAATGAAACAAAACAAGCTGAACCAAACTGAGAACCGAAATGAAATGAACCAAACTGAGAATCAAAATGAAACAAAGCAAACAGAACCACATCGAACCTAAACCAAGCTAACTCTTGGATGAAAACACAACATTTCAACATTATCCAAACATTTTGAGCGGCTGAGCAGAATAGCACATACAATACTAATGCAATTATCTCCCTCCGTACGATTCATTTACTCTATGCTCACTTCCACCCCATCTCTCATAAAAATAAATAAAATAAGAAAAAAAAAAAAAAAAGGTAACAAAAGGGAGAAAAAAAAAAAGTGAACTGTCTGTTGTGTTGTATAATACTCAATACTCTCTCTCTCTCTCTCTCTCTCTCCGTAGGATTCATTCACTCTATACTCGTGTCCAAACCATCTCTCTTCTAACCCCCCCACACATCCCTCTCCCACCAAAAGAAAGAAAAAAATCAATAAAATAAATAAATAAACAATAAACAAATAAATAAATAAAAGAAAAAAAATAAAAATAAAAATAAATAAATAATAATAATAAATAAATAAAGAACCAAGTAAGAAAAATATAGACCAGGATACAACACAAGACACTTCACTGGACCAGCCCGGCACTGCACTAAAGGTCAAGGCACTGTCATAATAAAGAGGTTAAGTTAGTACACCCCTTCAGTACTGGGACGCATTTTTACGATGAGTTTTGGATGTGACAACCATTTTATTGATATTAGGAAGGGTCTATGGAGGTGAGAAGATTAATGGTCCAGTCTTCACTATTCTAACCTCTTCAGTACTAAGATGCATTTTTACCATAAGTTTTGGATGTGATTAGACCATTTTATTGACATTAGCAAGGATCTAAGGAGATGAGACGATTAATGGTCCAGAGTCTTCACTATTTTAACCCCTTCAGTACTGGAACCCAATTTTACCATGAAATTTATGTACGATTAAACCATTTATTGACATTAGGAAGGGTCTATGGAGGTCAGAAGATGAATGGCCACAGTCTTCACTATTCAAACTCCCCACATAAGTTTCTAAACATGTATAAAATCACCAAACAGTCACCAAAATGAATATGGAAACGTATCATGGCACTGAAGGGGTTAAAATTAGGGTTAGATTAAGTTAAAAGTTAGAGTTAGGTTAGGTTAGGTTATCCTCTTCCCATCCCGTCAGGTTAGGTGAAGGACGAGTCGGGAAACTAGGCCAGCTGGAGGGACGTGTATATTAGGACAGTGGCAAGATCAATGTCCAAATGTCAGCACATGGCAACCCGCCAAGCAACAGAATAAACAAACCAAAGACAAGACAACTGCAACCCACACACAAAATGAAGACTCGTGAAAGGCTACCACATTTTCCTACATTATCAACACAGGACACACACTTCAAAACATGGCTAGACATCTCAGCGGTCTTTAAACATGGAGAATAACGAATGCTGAGCTGGCATGAGGCATCTTGTAACTCGTAAGATCATCAAACCCATCCCAAACTTAATTATCCTCTATTTTCCCCAATAATTCCCCACAGACAAGCCCTTGTGGTGTGTGAGGGAGTAAGTTAACAGAGAGGCCTGAGATATCTAATCACTACATCAAGTGAACAAACCCATCCCAAACTTAATTAACTTGTATTTTCCCCCATAATTCCCCCACCCTCCCATTGGTGTGTTGAGGGAGTAAGTTATCAGCCTTACCACTCAGCAGGACGTCCGGTAGAGGAATGTGGAAATGGTGTGAAGCGGCCGCCTTTCACCCCTCACGCGCCAAAAGCTACCTTTGCCTCTTGCACCACTCAAATTCCACAGTGGTCATTAGTGTAGAGGTGGTGGTGGTGGTGGTAGGGGTATATAGGTGGTATATGGTTTATTTGTGGGTTTATTTAGTGATATTAAGATGAGGGTGAAGTATAATGTGTTGTTTGAATGTTATGGGTAATTGCGCAAAGCCAGGAGATATGTGTGATGTCAGTGTTGCTATGCTTTATATACTTGGCACGTGTGATTTTTTTAATGTACGTATGAGAATAAAAAATACTGAAGAAGGGTTAATTATCAATATATATATATATATAAAAAAAAGAGACTAGTTAGCTCTTCAAATTAATAAGTATCCATTTTTCTCAATAAAGCACAAGGGAAAATATTTGAACTTACCACTCTCATATTTGTTCTATCCTGCAAGATCTTCTCTCGACATTTGTGTGCATAAAACTATACAGTGAACAATAAACAGTGCACTTTTTTTTAGACTTTTTTTAATATAACACCTATTTTAAAAGTTTACGTAATAGATACCTACGTGCATTTTATTTTCATCTCCTTTTCTTTGTCTCATCATGTTTTCCTTAATACTGATTATTTCATTGGCTTTTCTTTAGAATACTTTCATTTCCCTTCTCCTCCTTTGTCTCCTAGAAAGAGTAAATATGAAGGAGGACATACCAGAAATAAGGAAACAAACATGCAGGGATCAAGTTCTAAAGAGTTCACCAGATGAGTCATGAAGGATTGCAAGTATTACAACAAATCCTTCATCCGTATCGTCATGGTGGATGTGGATATGAATGAAATGAACCCAATAATCAACTCAGGATGTGTTGAGTCATTGGGGAACTTTACAAGAATACGTAGCGAATGATAGGAAGAAACTTTTTTTTATTTATTTATTTATTTATTTATTTTTTTTTGAAGATTCGCCTTTATGCAAGAAAGCCTTTGCTGCCAACGCAGCTGCCCATAGGTGATCAGGTAGAAGCAGATAAGGTACGTTTTATACAGGGATTCTGGCAACTTTCCTTGTTATCTTATGTTCTTATATTCCTGGTGGGCATCAAATACAAGACATTCACCCCTTTAACCCCTTCAGTACCATCCATGCCGCGTCCTCAATATTCATTCTGCTTACTATTAATTTGGTGATTTTATACAGCTTCAGAAACTCATGTTGGGATTAAAATAGTGAATTGACTCTACCCATTGATTTTCTGACCTCCATAGACCATTCCTAATGTCAATAAAATGGTCTAATATATAAATCTCAAGGAAAAATGTATGGTTTACTCTTTCGGATCTGCAAGGGGACTGTCAGCTAAGCTTTTATTTATTTATTTACTTATTTTTTGTTTCATGTTGCCCTTAGATAGTTTCCCCTTCTTACATAAAATAGAAAATAAAAAAAGAAAAGATAAAGAAAATCAGCGCCTTAATTCCTCTGCTCTCGTCAGCACAGGGAAATAATTCAAGGAATTTGGAGAGTGGGAATTCCTTTTACATTCACCAAGAACTCGTCGCAATGTTTATTTGTGGTGCACTATTCTGAAAGCTGCATGTACACTATATAGCTGCTCTCTGGCCCCACCTCCACTAATTTCAAAAGCTTCTAGTTGGAGTGGCATATGCATGGTTTTGAAGGTTGTCTCTGTGGTTCTAATGATAAATTAACACCATTTCTACATAACTGGTTGCAGAAGCACTATAGAAAATCCGGCTAATCATCTCTGTGGTCTTGAAGGTAGTAGTGGTGAGAGGGTAAAAAAAAGTTGAACCTCCACATACTCACACACACACACAAAGAAGACGAAGACGAAGAAGAAGAAGAAGAAGAAGAAGAAGAAGAAGAAGAAGAAGAAGAAGAAGAAGAAGAAGAAGAGGAAGAGGAAGAAGGGCAGCAATACACTCAAGACTCATATATTGACCAGCGTTTCCCTGATACACATTTTCTTTCTCTTCGCTTCTGTTTTTTTTTTTTTTCCTTCTCAAGTTCTCAGTACGTTCATTGTTCTTGTCTGACTAACTTCGGCAGCAACAAACCTATGTATATATCTATCTATCTCTTCTTTTCTCTTCTCTCAATATAAAGAACTCTGATTTGAAGTAGTTTCCCTTCAAAACACAGCAACATTTGACACTGACGGAACACAGCCATCGCGTTGCTAGGCACTACACACCACGCTCTTATTTTGTTGTATCTTCCTTATTATACAACAATAAACTTTAAACCTATATATCTATCTACATGTTTATCAATTTATCTATCTTTTTATGTATCTAGGTAGGGTATACAATCGATAAGTTGTGCAATATATGTATTTATCTATTTTCTTGCTTTCTATACCCTCTATTTTCTCTAAGTTCTATTCTTTTTTTTTTTTTTTTTTTTTTGTTACTTCCAGGAGGTGGTTGGCAAGGTCCATCTCCTTCTTTTGTTGCATTTCCCTTTTAATGCAACAATAACATTTGTCGAAGGAGGTGATCTATATTCAACTTCCTTGCATTTATCCCTTTCTTTTAGCTACTTCTCCTGGACCTGCAAGGGGAACTGGCAACTAAATGGACCTTTTCTTTTTAATTTTCATATTACCCTTGGATCAGTTTTCCCTTACATAAAGAAAAAGAAAGAAATGAATCCATCAAAAGCGAAATAGTCAACCCGTTACAAAGACCTTCCCTTGTGCACACCTCACCACTACAGTCACCAGTCTCACCAGTCCCCACCAGTAGGTCACAAGACAGTGGACGGGAGAGACCATGGCCGCTACTCTCCGTCAGACACCCCTCACCTGCAGTGGCCACACGCGCCCTGTGGTCCATCTGGCCTTCTCTCAGCTGTGTCCTGACGGCTACTTTCTCATCTCTGCTAGTAAAGGTGTGCAGGCGTGTGTGTGTGTGCGTGTACTGCCGGCCTTGCGTGTGTGTTTGTGTGTACGTGTGTGTGTGTGTCATATGTAGAAGAGAGGAAGAAGACAGAGATGAATGAAAGGAGAGAAAGAGAGAGAGATGGATGAAAGGAGAGAGAAAGAGAGATGAAAAGAATAGCAAGAAAGGGAGAGATGAATGAAAGGAGAGAGAGACAAAAAGAAGAATATCGAGAGAGGAAGAGATGGATGAAAGGAGAAAGAGAGAAGAAAAAAAATGTGTGTGTGTGGAAGAAGAGGAGGAGGAATAGGGGAGGGGGTGGGTGTGGGGGAGGAGGACATGTGTATGTGTGTGTGTGTGTGTGTGTAACTTTCTCCCGGGCAATGCAGGAATAAGCTAAGATTGAAACACGATTTAATTCCTCCGTTGTGTTTCTCTTATTCTTATTATTTTTTAGTGTTTGTCTCGTTTATCTTCCTTTGTTCCCTTATTTCTAATCTTTATTCCGTTTTCCTTTTATCTCAGTAGAGGTTTGTGTGTGGAAGGGTTATATGTTCAGTGTGGCGGGGTTGTAGCAGCGTGAGAAAGCGTGAATGTGTGAGGTATAAAGGTCTCTCTCTCTCTCTCTCTCTCTCTCTCTCTCTCTCTCTCTCTCTCTCTCTCTCTCTCTCTCTCTCTCTCTCTCTCTCTCTCTCTCCAGGTTTTTTTTCTCCTTTCCCTTTTTTTTTTTCCTCTTTTCCTACCCTCATTATTTTTTCCCCTTCTTTCCTCATGTTAGTCTAATTTTAACCTTATCAGTGTGTTGTCCTATATTTGCCTCGTTATCAGTGCTTTTATTCTTGTGGTGGTGGTGGTGGTAGTGGTGGTGGTGGTGGTTAGATAAGTTTAGTTTAGGTTAGGTTATGATAAATGATGTTGATTGTAGTGGTGGTGGTGTTAATGGTGGTAGTGATGTTGGCAGTGGTAGTAGTGGTGGTAGTGGTGTTAATAGTTAATAGTAGTAATTTATTTGTTTATTGGCCAGTGTCCTTATTAATTTCTCTAATATTATGCATTGGGTAAAAATAATAATTTATTCATTTTTAAAAGAGATAATGGTGTTGTGATGGTGGTGGTGGTGGTGGTGGTGAGTGTGTCAAGGTTACTGCCATGCCCTGGAGGGAAGGGTTGAGAGAGAGAGAGAGAGAGAGAGAGAGAGAGAGAGAGAGAGAGAGAATATTTTAGAGGAATAGCAAAATATGAGAGAAGATAAAAAAGAAGAAAGAAGTTTATGAAGGAAGAAAGAAAAAAAAAAACATGGATAAAACTGAGGACAATTACAAGCAAAGCAAATCAGTGAAATAAATCAAAACAAGTCAAATTACAGAAGAGAAAGATAAGTAGGAAGAAGCTCATGTGAAAAGGAAGACACTGAAGTGTAGAATGAGAAATAAAAGCAGAAAATGTAATAAAAAGAAGTAAAAAGGAAGATAGGAAACAATTAAGTGTTGAATCCATGAGAAATAAAAGTAGAGAGAGAGAGATTAAAGTGTGAGGGTCTATTTGTTAACCCCTTCAGTAGCATGACGTGTTTCCATATTCATTCTGGTGACTGTTTGGTGATTTTATACAGCTTCAGAAACTCGTGTCAGGGATTAGAATAGTGAAGACTCTGGACCATTAATCTTCTGACCTCCACTCACCCTTTCTAATGTCAATACAGAGGTCTAATGGTACACAGAAGTCACATTCTTATATTCATTCTGCTTACTTTTTGGTGATTTTGTACAGCTTCAGAAACTTAAAGTGAGGGATTAAAATAGTGAAGACTGGACCATTAATCTTCTGACCTCCATAGACCTTCCGAATGTCAATAAAATCATGTAATCACACCCAAATCATAATAAAAATGTGTTCCAGTGCTGAAGGGGTTTGTGGTGTGTAGGGAGCAAATCAGACACAGGAGAGACAGGTACACCACAGCACAGGTATGAAAAGACAAGAAAAGTTTGGCAGGTAGGCAGGTAATATTGTGACCTTGTGATTGAGTTGACAGGTGAGAGAGAGAGAGAGAGAGAGAGAGAGAGAGAGATTGTAAAGGGAAAGAAAAACAATAGGAACATCAAAATTAGTGAATGTTGATAGATAAAAAAAAAAGTAGAGAGAGAGAGAACAGGAGGGGGAGTACTGATCAGGGGGGTGTTGGTCATGCCTGGCTTGTCACTGCATTAATTGTCACTGCCAGGGAGGTCACTGCCACTGTCAAGGCTGTCGGTTACCTAACGGGGAGAAAAACTTGCGAGGTGTTGCTATTGCTATTATTCCTTGTCCTTTCCATAATTATTGTCAAAAAAAAGGAATCCAGTGACAAAAATGTGTGATGGTCCGTGTGTGTGTGTGTGTGTGTGTGTGTGTGTGTGTGTGTGTGTGTGTGTGTGGTAAAGTTGGGTTGTGTATTGAGAAGAAATGAATGGAAAACAAAGAGAAGTGGGAATGAAAAATGAAAACAGCAAAAAATTATACACAAAAGAAGAAAGGGAAAAAAAAAAAGCTGACAGTAACAAATAAAATGATGAAAGAACACCAATAAAAAGAAAGAAAGAAATACAAATACAAATATAAAATATGGGAGACGAAAACTAGAGAAAAATTAAAAGTGCAAAAAAAAAAAACAATAACAATAAATAAAGAAGAAAAAACAAGAATAAAACAAAATAACAGAAATAAGAAGCAAAAAAAAGAAAAATAAGAAATGAAAATGAGAAAAAGAAGATATTGGGGAGAAAAATGAGGAAAAGAAAGAAAATGAGGGATGAACATGAGGAAAGAAATGAAAATGAGAAAAGAAAGAAAATGATGGATGAAAATAAGAAAAAGAAAGAAAATGACTGATAAAAATGAGAAAAAGAAAGAAAATAAGAAAAAGCTTACCCGTTCTACCTGACACCAAGAAAACTGAAGTGAGTGTGTGGGAAAGACAAGCCAAGGCAAAGCAAAGCAGGTGAGGTGAGGTGAGGTGAAAGTGAGATGAGGGGGGGGTGAAAGTGAAATGAGGGGTTGACTATGAAGTGAGAAAGGAGAAAAGTTAGATGAGAGGGGGTGACAATGAAGTGAGAGAGGAGAAAAGTGAGATGAGAGAGGATAACAGTGAGATGAGGGGGGGGAAGTAAACTGAGGGGAGAGGGAATGAAAGTGAGATGAGAGGAGGTGAAAGGAGGTGAAAATGAGATGAGGGGGAGGGTCAAAGTGAGGTGAGGTGAGAGGACAGTAAGTCAAAAAGAGGTGAGGTCAATTTAGAAAAGGATGAAAGTGAAATGAAGAGGGTAAAAATGAGATGAGGGGAGAACAGGTCAAATTGAGATGAAGGGAGAGGGGATGGAAGTCACTGAGATGAGGGGGTAACAATGAGGTGAGGGAGGAGGAAAGAAGGGGTCATATCAAAGTGAAGTGAAATGAGGTGAGGTGAGGTGAAAGTGAGGTGATGCAGGTGCAGATATGATTGGCAGTGCTCTGGTCAACCTCTCTTAGTTTACCTGGAGGACAAGTGAAAGTGTCTCGACCTTCACGGCTGCAGAGAGAGAGAGAGAAAAGAGAAAATAGGAAAAGAGGAAAAGGTAAGAAAGAAAAGAGAAGTGTGGCAGGTAGGCAGGTAATATTGTGACCTTGTGACTGAGTTGACAGGAGAGAGAGAGAGAGAGAGAGAGAGAGAGAGAGAGATTGTACAGGGTAGATTTAAAGGAAAGAAAAAACAAAACAAATAGAATGTATAAAGAAATGAATATGAATAGATTAAAAAAAAGAAATAGAGAGAGAGAGAGAGAGAGCTACCTAATTTTTTTTATATGACAGGACATGTTTTTGTATATATTTTCTTTTTTATGTATCAAATTTATAAACTTTCTAAATAAATAAATATAAAAACAACAACTAAGCATGATATGAAATTGAGAGAGAGTGAGAGAGAGAGAGAGAGAGAGAGAGAGAGAGAGAGAGAGAGAGAGAGAGAGAGAGAGAGAGAGAGAGAGAGAGGTGCAGTCAAGATGAAGAGAATAGCAGCAAGACTAGAAAGAGTTGACCATGACTTCTGCAGCCGTGTGACCTTTGTGTGGTGGGAGGGCAGTGCCACAGAGCTACAGAGACACAGAACCACAGAGTTACAGAGCCACAGAGCCATCCACCCCTGTAGTGCCTAGTGTCAGTCTCTCATTGTGTAGCTAGTTGAGGTTCACAGGGATTGTAGAATAGGTTTTTTTTTTTTTTTTTTTTTTACCATGTGGGGTTTTCACGGGAATTTATGGGCTAAAGGAGATACTTTTTAGGGTACCTTCTATCTCAAAGCCCACCCGCTAGGAAACCGTTGCCTCGAGTGAGGAAGCCCAACCTACACTCGAACCGTGGACAGGATTCGAATCAGTGCGCTTGGAGACCCCTCGGATCCCAAAGCACGCATGGTTCCACTGTACCACGGCAGTTTTGGGAAAGTGAAGTGGTGGTGTACTGAAAGGCTTTAATGTGTGTTGGGAACCTATGATTTTGGGTCAATAGGGAGCTTTAAAAGAAGATTATTTATTTATTTATTTATTTTTTTTTATTTATTTATTTATTTATTTTTTTATGTTATGACCTATAGTGCCTGTAGGTAACTTGAAGAGTATTGGAAGCGATGTTATTAGGGCCCATAGCACCACCCAAGTGCATCTTTGGTGTAACCACCTAACGCCTGGGTATTATGGTGACATGTGGCTAACTTTAAACCACTCCACAAATGGCAGAGTTTTAAGGTGGATGATGGGGTTGATATATGGATGTGGAGAGAAGCTTCCATTATTTCATTGTGTTTTTTGAGTGAAGCTTTATTTTCTTTATGTTCCTGAGAGAATTTTTCTTTATTATTTTGTTTAACATTTAAACTGTTGTATCTTTTGTTACCTTTTGTACCTAAATATTTAAACTATTCTGTTTTTCTACACCTTTTGCTTCTGAAAATGTAAACTTGTCCTTCTCATTAGCTTTTGTATTGAATATTTAAACAACTGTACTTTTCATCATCTATTTTTTTATCTATTTATTTTTGTACCTGAAAATTCAAACTATTGTACTTTGATCCACTGGTTGACTCACACAACACTCACACAGATGGGAAGCCAATGATGCGTCAGGGCAACACGGGGGACTGGATCGGCACCTTCGAGGGCCACAAGGGTGCTGTCTGGGGCGTGGCACTCAACGGCGACACCTCCCGCGCAGCCACGGCAGCGGCGGACTTCACTGCCAAGGTGAGGCCAGAGCTGGGGAGTGGCAGGGAGCGGGAGAGAGCAGCTGTCATTGTTGTTGTGTGTGCAGTGAAAGTGTAATGGCTGTAACTCAATATTGCAGTCTAGAATGCTTGCCTTGGTGAATGCTACTGGTAACTAAGTGGGCCCCTTTCTTTCTTTCTTCTTTTTTTTTTTTTTTTTTTTATGTTGCCCTTGGCCAGTTTTCCTGTCTTACAAAGAAAAAAGATGAAGACATTGAAGTGTAAGATGAGCATTGGCCTACAGCAACAAAAAAGAATGAAGGAAAGTAAAAGAAAATCCCTCCTTTAGCTCATAAATTCCTGTGAAAAGCCCATTTTATATATAGAAAAAAAGATAAAGCAAGCTTCACACCCACACAAGTCACTAAACGCTTCTCGTCACAGGTGTGGGATGCTGTGTCTGGTGAGGAGCTGCACAGCTTCTCCCACAGCCACATTGTCAAGGCGGTGGATTTCTCTCCCTCCTCCACCGAACTGCTCACCGGCTCCAACGAAAAGCTGCTCAAGATCTTCGACATCGCCAAGCCAGAAGCTGGTGAGGCTGGAACACTGTGCTCCTTACTACATTGATCCCTGAACCCCTAATTGCACCTGACCTCTGAACCCCTGAACTTACTCTGTTTGACTATACCTGACTCCTTGAACCCTTGCCTTGCTCTGTTTGACTACACCAGACCATTGAAGCCCTGAACCCCTGCCTTGCTCTGTTTGATTATATCTGACCATTGAATCCCTGCCTTACTCTATGTGAGTACACCAGCCTCCTTGCCTAAACTGTCTAATCACACCCAAAACTCATGGTGATAATATGTCTCAATACTGAAGAGGTTAAGATGAAATGTACTTTTGCCTAATATAAAAAGACAACTCATATTCTACACATCATAATTGCATATATACTCATCATTTCTTAGCAGTAATATATGAGGAGCACTCTGTCCAACTCACTAATGCAAGAGTTAACCAGTACTCTCAGTCATTCATACCTTTCTCTGGTAAACTCTGGAACTCCCTGCCTACTTCTGTATTTTCATCTCCTATGTCTCAACTTCATTTAAGAGGAAGGTTTAAAGACACTCTTTTATTTTGGCTAACTCTCAGACCTGCAAGGGGACTGGGTACAAAGTGGGTCTTTTTGTCATTTTCTTTGTTTATGTTGCCCTTGATGAGTTTTCCAAAATTACATGAAAAAAAAAAAAAAAAAAAAATGTCAGTGGTGAACAGCAGACACACATCCTCCCTCTTACTTAACCTCTTCAGTACCATGATGCATTTCCCTATTCATTCTGGTTATTATTTGGTGATTTTATACAGCTTCAGAAACTCATGGGGGGATTAAAATAGTGAAGACTGACCATTAATCTTCTGACCTCCATAGACCTTTCCTAATGTCAATAAAACCATCTAATCACATCTGAAATTCAAGGTAGAAATGCATTCCAATACTGAATGAGTCATTGGTGAACAGATGACACATTCTCTCCTGTACAGACCCTCAGGTGTTTTCTGGGCACACTGGCAGCCTCAAGCATGTGGTGTTCATGAACGAAGGGAAGCAGATGCTGAGCTGTGCCGAGGACAAGACCATCAGGGTGTGGGACAAGACCTCCGGACAGGTACTTACTTCACTGCTTGTCTGAGTGCTGAGTGATGGAACAGTGAAGACATGAGTGCTGAGTGATGGGACAGTGAAATGAGTGCTGAGTGATGGGGACAGTGAAGGCAGGAGTGCTGGATGATGGAGACAGTGGTGAAGGCAAGACTGTTGAGTGCTGAGTGACGGGACAGTGTGAATGTGTGTGTGTGTGTGTGTGTGTGTGGCAGGGTATGGTGATGAAACAGCCTGAGTGTTGCGTGGTGTGTTTCAGGAGGTGCAGAAGCTTGACGTGGCCCACAACCCCACCAGTATGGAGCTGAGCAGTGACGGAAAGACACTTACTGTGACCTACGGCTCCAAGGTGGCCTTCCTCAGCCCTGAAACGTGAGTCATCAGAGAGAGAGAGAGAGAGAGATATTACTAACATTTTTATCATTCCTTTCCCTTCTAATCTCCTCCTCCTCATTGTCATTCCTTTCCTCTGTTGCTTGCTTTGTTCCTCCTTCCTCCTCCTCCTCATTCCTTTCCTCTATTTCTTGCTTTGTTCCTCCTCATTCCTCTCCTCCTTTGCTTGTCTTGTTGCTTCTCCTCCTCATTCCTTTCCCCTATCCTCTATTTCTAGCTTTGTTCCTCCTCCTCCTCAACCTCATTCCTTTCCTATATTTTTTACTTTGTACCTCTTCCTCCTCCTTCTGTTCCTTCTTTGCTTGCTTTGTTTACTTATTTCATGGTTCCAGGCTTGGTGATGTACGATTTAGCTCCCATTCTCTCCCACACTCCACCAGCTGCATCATCATGGGAGATTACTTAACTAGCTTGTGTGTCACTGTTCCAAACTTAGTGAGGTGTGTTTTGGGTTCCTCTCTGCCTTTAGGGGTGTTGTGTGATTGGTGGGTTTCTTTACTTGTATGTCATAGTTCTTGGTCTTGTATTCAGAAATGTTGTGCTCTCTCACCACGACTATTTTCCAAGGCCACAGAGATGAATAGCTATGTATTCAAGTGTTTTTTTCGGTTAATGATGTAGAAATTTCGTCACTCTGCCTCTAGAACTGTGAAACACCTTAAAAATCGCTCTTCTCTCTCACCACGACTATTTCCCAAAGCCACAGAGATGATTAGCGATGTTTTCAAGAGTGTTTCTTCAGTTAATAATGTAGAAATCTTATCATTCTGCCTCTAGAACTGTAAAAACACCCTAAAAAACTCTTGTAAATTTAAATGAAACCACAGATGTGATTAGTGGGGTTTTCAAGAGTGTTTCTCTAATTAATAATGTAGAAATCTTGTCAATTTGCCTCTAGAACTTTAACAGCACCCTAAAAAAACTGTGTGAATTTAAATAGAGCCTTTTGAAATGGTGGAGGTGAAGCGCAGAAGTGTTTAAGAATACAAGCCTTTGTCCCACTCTGCCTGCAGGAATGTTGTAAGTGACTGCATAGTTTACTCACCTCCAGTCATGGTTCCAGCCTTAGTGATATGTGTTTTGGGTCTGTCACTCTGCCTGCTGGGGTATCTGTGCCTAGGAAACTCCCAAGTCTGTTGCCATAGAGTCGTGTGTGTGTGTGTGTGCGTGTGTGTGTGTGAGGGGAAGCTGACCAAGGGCAACAAAAAATATAAGAAAAAAATGCCCGCTTGATTGCCAGTTCCCTAAAAAGTTAGTAGAGTTACTTTAGGATGGGCTTGTGTGTTGGACAGCTCGGAACTACAATACTGACCAGAAAACTAAAAGATAGAATTGCTTCCTTGGTGACGGTCAGTGTAATGCAGTGTTGGCAAGCAGAGATGTTGGTGTGTCTGATGTAGTGCTTGATACTTTGATGCCACAACCAGAGACCTTACTGTTCTTGGAACCAGGACGTTATGCCCACTTGAAGCGAGATCTCCGCCTGTTATGTAGATCTGTGTGGCAGCTTAGACAATCATTTAGTGAGATAAGGTGAAGGCGTGAGATCAATGTCTTAATGCTAGGCTGTTGGGTATGTGTAGCTGTGGTGTACTGAGGTGAGTGGTGTGAGGTTAGTGGCAGGGTGGTGTGTGGTAGAGATATGCTGAGTGCTAGTGGTGTGTGGTGGAGACATATTGAGAACTAGTGGCAGGGTGATGTGTGGTGGGTGGTGGAGACATGTTAAGAACTAGTGACAGGGTGGTGTGTGGTGTGTGGTGGAGACAAGCTGAGGTGGTCCTTGGTGTTACAGGCTGGAGGTGCAGAGGGAGGTGACAGTGCCAACAGCCGTGTACTCCGCCTCGCTCCACCCGGACCGCTCTGTCTTCATCTGTGGCGGCGAGGACTTCAAGATGTACAAATTTGACTACAACACAAACGTGGAGATCGAGTCCTTCAAGGGACACTTCGGGCCCGTCCACTGTGTGCGGTTCAGCCCCGACGGAGAGCTGTATGCCTCTGGAAGTGAGGATGGCACGCTGAGGCTCTGGCAGACTACAGTAGGCAAGACTTACGGCCTGTGGAAGTGTATAGACGCCGCCACCACAGAGAACAACGTGGCCGCCAAACCAGAGACCATGGCTTGAGGGGGCGGCTTGGGGCTCCCTTGTAGCTTTTATTGTCACTTAGCGGCATTTCCTCCACCGGTCTGTCTCTCAAAACAAAGTACCTCCTCCTAATTTATTGTAGAATGGACCCATATATGCCCTATTTTATTTTCCTTTTTCCCTCAAAACGACGACCGTGGGCGAGGCGCCAGACCCGAGGTGCTTCACTGAGCTGCTCGTCCTGGTGACTAAGGCTCTGCTTCGCCTGTCTTTCCCATCCCTCCATTTGTTTTTTTATGTGATGGTCTTATTGCTGGGCAGGGCAGGTCAGGTCACAATCTTCCAGGGCAGAGTTCAGACCCAGTGTGCCAAGATTTGTTTTGAGTTTTGGCTTGAATATTGTGTTGAGCGTCAGGTGCCGCTGTGGCCCGGCAGGTGACACTATTACCTGTGCCTTATTGACCTGTGTGGGCAGTGTCTCTCTCAGTCTCTTCCATGTTGAATTGTTAATATTATTGTTATTGAGGAGAAAGACTCCAAAGCTGGAGGTCGTCCTGCCAGTCCTTGGTGTCTCCTTGTAAATCATTAGTCCCTTTTATTTATTTTTTCCCTTTGGTTTAGGGTTATGGTCTTAGTTTTGTTTATTTATGGAAATAAATATGTATGTAATTGAACCTGGGTAGTGAAATTGGACTCCAGCATAGTGGAATCTCAAAGAAAGCAAAACATTCCCATCTCTCTATGGTGAAACTTTATTTACTTTCACCCACTAGTGCCCAGTATCTTGCTACTTCATTGCGCTAGTCAGCTGGTTGTATTTTCAAAGAATTTTTACAAGAATAAACAAAAAATCCACACATTTACTTCTTCATCCCACACGAGGAATGGAAGCAGCTACTGTTGTGCTTGTGTGTCGCTGCGTGTCGGCACTCACTGACTCAAGCAGGTGCCACATGTTCCCTCATTCCTTACTGTGTTGATGCTGCCACCCAACCAACAACTCTATGGCAGGTCAGGACGAGGAGACCGATCCTGAGCCAAGTGACAGCGATACACGCGTGGCGACATGATGTGACTTGGTGGTGTGGAGGACATGCAAGGAGGCAAGCAGAGTGTGGCGGGGCAGCTAGCCATCAGACACTGGAGAACCTTAATGAACCTAGCCATGAGGACGGATGCTGTGTCACTTGGAATGTCTGGTGTGATGCTGCAGTGAGGTTTGGGATTGATGGAATGATCACTTATGCATGCACTCATTTCCAGCCCACAGTGATGAGAATGAGGGGCCAAAACAACACTACAAATTGAGTTAATGTTTGGTATACTTGATGTGATGGTCAGAGCGTTACCACAGAGGGCTGGAGGTGAATACGGGGAGGTTGAAGTGTGCGTGTGTCAGTGTTGGTGATGAGTGTAGGAACGTGGTAGTGAAGTGAAGGCTGAGTGGCTGGAGTGGCTAAGGTGATGCAGGGTGGTAGGCAAAGACCAGAGGTGGAGCGCTGGGTTCCATCCTCTTCAGCTTCTCCATCCCGGCATCTAGTGGGTCTTGTGGTGCCCTGGTGTAGCTGGACCTGTGGAAAACGAGCTATTTTTTCCGTTCCTTTCCTTTTTATTTCCCCCTCCCCTCTTCAGTACTGGGATGCATTTTTACCATGAGTTTTGGATATGACTAGATGATTTTGTTAACATTAGGAAGGGTCTATGGAGGTCAGAATATTAATGGCCAGAGTCTTTACTATTTTAATCCCAACATAAGTTTCTGAAGCTGTATAAAATCGCCAAATTGTAAGAGGTTAAAGGTTATGAAGATTCTTATGATTCTTGAGGTACACTGCAGGTTATTGGGTGGTGGTAGGACAAAAGCAAACAGTCAGTCACAATCAGAAAAAAGACTCATTAGAAGATCCTGTCAAAAAAAAAAGGAAGAAGGGGAAGACAGTGAGATGAAGTGATGGAATTATGATAGACTGCAAGGAATGGAATGTACAGAGGAAGATGCAAGAGAGAGAAACATGTGGAGACTAGGGAAACTTTGTAAGGAAAAGGAGGAGGAGAAAGGGAAGAAAAGAATAAGAAGAAGAGAAGGTGGTGGTATTGCAAGATGAGAGGGATAAGAAAACTGGGAGACTCATGAATACAAGGAAGAGGAAAAGAAGGTGCAATGGGTAAAAACAAGCAAAGGAGATTGAAACATACCAGCAACATCTCACCCCAGGATAACAGACAAAGAAGAAGAAGAAATAGAGGAGGAGGAGGAGGAGATGAAGAAGAAGGTGGTATTGAAAGATGTAAGAGAGAAAAACAACTTGAATATAGCATCAAAACCTCACTCCAGGGAAATGGACAAAGAAGAAGGAAAAGAAGATGGAAGAGAAGGTGATCTTAGACAATGAAAGAGATAAAAACAATTAAAGGAGAAAATAATAGAAGATAAAAGGGATAAAAAAAAACTAATTAAATAAAGCAGGAACCCTTCACACCAACAAAACAGACAAGGAAGAAGAACAAAAGAAGGAGGTGGGGAGAAGGTAATACAGGAAGAAGCAAAATAAAAAAAAAAACTGAAGGAAAATATTATATTAGATGAAAAGGATAAAAAAAATAACAAATTCTTCTTCAACAAAGCACCAACACCTAACTTCAGGGAAACAGACAAAGAAGAAGAAAAGGAAAAAAAAAAAAGATATTAAACAAAGCAAAACAGAAATAACTGAAGGAAAATATTATATTAGAAGACGAAAAGGATAAAAACCAACAAATTCTTCAACAAAACACTAACACCTCACTCTGGGAAGGAAATAATAAATCAGCATATCAAAGTGACATTACCTGTATCGGATCAAAATATACAGACTTGCAATGCTGAGAGTCACCATGAAGGCAACAGCAGCAACAATCACCACCAGGCAGACGGTGTTGAGGCGTGGCAGCTTGTGGTGAGCCTGGGTGGTGTTGCTGGTGGTGGCTGAGTGTTGGGACGCCACTCGTAGGTAGTGGTGAAGCAGTGAGCCGTCGTCTTCATCATCACCATCATCGCCATCATCAGTGTAGTCATCTGTGGGGAGTGGTGTGGATTAGTGATATTGTCTTGTCTCTCTCTCTCTCTCTCTCTCTCTCTCTTTATTCCTTCCTTCTCCTCCACCTATTCTCTTTCTCTTCCTTCAGCTTCTCTTCTTTTCTCCTTTTCATTCTCTTCACTTCATTCTCCATTTCTTCCTCCTTATTCCCCTCTTCCTTCTTATTCTCCTTTTCCTTCTCATCCTCCTTATTTATTTCCTATTCCTTCTCCTTTTCCTTTTCCTCCATCTTCTCATCCTATTCTCTTTCTCTTCCTTCAGCTTTTCTCCTTTTCTTTCTCTTCACTTCATTTCTTCCTTCAACTTTGCCTCTTACTTCCTCCTCATCCTCCTTTTCCTTCTCCTCCTCTTCTTTATTTATTTTCCTTTTCCTTATCTTTTCTCCTCCTTCAGCTTCTTTTCTTTCATCTTTTCATTCTCCTCCCTTCCTTCTTCATGTCTTCCTTCAACTCTCCCTCTTCCTCCTCTTCCTTCTCATCTTTCTTATTCATTTCTTCCTTCCCTCTTCCCATCTCCTCCTCCTCCACCTTCTCACCAAGCTCTGTGTAAGGGAGAGAAGCAGAGGAGTAGCTGCGATGTGTACCTTGCAGTGGGAAGTAGGTGGTGGGCAGGGGCGGCATGAGGTCCTTATTGCAGTAGTCAGTGTCACAACACACCACGTAGGGCCAGAAGCTTCGCCGCGCTGCCTGGTGGAGGTTGAGGCACTGCAGGGAATTGACACTCCTGAAGGAAGAGAAGGAGAAGGTCGTGAGAATAGGTTTGTATTAGAAAAGCTTTAATTCTCTCTCTCTCTCTCTCTCTCTCTCTCTCCATGACTATTTTCAAAGACCACAGAGATGATTAGCGGTGTTTTCAAGTGTTTTTCCAGTTAATAATGTAGAAATCTTGTTAATCTGTTTCTAGAATCGTAAAATCACCTTGAAAAAACTCGTGTAAATTTAAATAAACCTTCTTAAAATAGAGGTGAAGTATAGCAGTGTTGGAGGAAACGCGCCCTAGTACGTAGCTGTAGTAGTGTTTTTACCCCTTTAGTACTGGGACATGGTTTTACTCTGAGTTTTGGGTATGATTTTACAATTTTATTTACATTAGGAAGGGTTTGCGGAGGTCAGAAGATTGATGGCCAGAGTCTTCACTATTTTAATGCCTACACAAGTTTCTGAAGCTGTATAGAATCGCCAAATAGTTAGCAGAATGAATATGAAAATGCGTCATGGTCTGAAAGGGTTAAAATGATTGTCACTTGTTCTATGCAGCATTGTGTTGGAGTGTGCAAAAATTTGACAAGAATGAAAATAGCTGTGGAATGTTTGCCTACCGGTTGTATTTTATATAATGTCGCTTTTATGTGTGATCCCCGAGAAAGATATCTGGGAAGGAATTGAAAACTGGTGTGAAATTTTGCTTGTTTCTCGCTCCTTGTTGCATTGCTTTCATGTTTTTTGTCTTGGCAGAGAATGGAAACTTAAAAAAAATATATAAACAGCTATGGTTTTTTTTTTTTTTATCATCTTCACGGAGTTCAGAAAAAAAGTAGAATAAAAGAGTAAAAATGACAGAGTTCAGCAATATAGAAAGATAATAATAATGATAAAAAAAAGCTGATTGGCTAGAGTGGAGGCAGTAACAATAAACAAAAACTGGTTTAGGAATGGAGCCAAAAATGGGTGTTTGCCAGGCGAGTGGCGACACGAGGCTCTGGGCGGCGGCAGATGAGGTGACAAAAAGGAACAGTTCTCATAAGAAGACAGAGACAGCTGATCATTTTAAGGTGAGGTGAGATGTAATGGAAGGGTAACACTTTATTTTTTTTTTCAAGCATGGTTTTATGGTTTTAGAGACAGATTAATTGAGTTTATACAAAAATGAAAAGAGAAACAATAAGAGCGCATCCAGTCATCCCTGTGGCCGTGGAAAACGGTCGTGTAATGCTATGCGGGTGTCTAAGGATATTTTTACGGTTTTATCTCTGCGACCTTGAATAGTTGTGATGAAGCTACAGTATTTTAACTTCTTCAGTACCATGACACATTTTTCATATCTATGCTTACAATTAGATGATTTTATTGAGCTTCAGAAACTTATGTGGGATTTGAAATAGTGGAGACTCTGGCCATTAATCTTCTGACCTCCATAGGCCCTTCCTAATGTCAATAAAATCGTATAATCACACCCAAAACTCAAGGAAAAAAGGCATCCCAGTACTGAGTGAAGGTGTTAAGAGTATTTTTGCAATTCTAGCGACACACTGATAAAATTTCTTCGTTATCAAAAGGAAAATCAGTCTTTATCGCACCCACCTAGTCGTCTCTGTGGTGTTTTGAAGTGGTCATGATAAAAGCAAAGTGTTTCAGAAGATTGAGGTGAAGTGCAGTATTCAGAAACGCTTTAATTGCTCTCTCACCACGATTATTTTCCAAGGCCACAGAGATGATTAGCGGGGGTTTTCAAGTGTTTCTCCAGTTAATAACGTAGAAATCTTGTCACTCTGCCTCTAGAACCGTAAAAACACCTTATAAAAACTCGTGTCAATCTAAATAAAGCCTTTTGAATTAGTAGAAGTGAAGCACATTAGTTTTTGAGAATACTAGCGCAGGTTACCCCGAGGTGATGCAGCCGCGAGTGATGGGGTGCGAGCCGTCGTGGTGGTCGAAGTGCTGGAAGTAACAGAGCGAGGCGGTGGTGCAGGTGGTGACTCCCGCCGCGGCACAGTCAGCGGTGGAGCACTCGCACTGGATCATCGGCACTGTGGAGAGGGTAAAGGCACTGAGTAAGGCATATAGTAAGCTTTATGACTGTGGTATTGTGCGCAGTGCAGTCTCGAAAGGAATAGAATAAGTAACTGGTGAGGTAGAGAGAGAAATAGAGAAGAGGAGAGTAGATGAAGAGCAGAGTAGAAAAAGCGTTTGAAAATAGTCGTAAAGTGAGGAAAAATAGCCAAAATACTGCTACTACTACTACTACTAGTAGTAGTGAGGGAAGGGAAGAGAACAAGTATATAACGTATGGAGAGAGGACTAGAGAGGAAGAGAGATGACTGATGAATGTATAGGAGAGTAGAGAATAACATGTGCGTTTGAAAAGATCGTGAAGTGAAGTAAAGAGAGGTGGATGAGGAGGAGAAGAAAAATGAGAAGGAAGAAATGAATAAGGAAGAGGAGGAGGAGGAGGAAAAGAAAGAGGAGAAGGAAGAAATGAATAAGGAAGAGGAGGTGAAGGAAAAGGAGGGCGAGGAAAAAGAAAAAAGAAGGAAGAAATGAATAAGAAAGAGAAAGGTGAGAAAGAAGAGACTGATAAAAGAGGAAAAGAGAAAGAAATGAAGCAAGACAACATCATTAATCCACACCACTATTCGCAGACTTCCAAAATACTATTAAACTGGACAGAATGAAATAGTTAACCGTCTACCCTACTCCATAATGAACTGAAGCTTAACTGACTACAAAAACACGACACATCACACGCCTGCCATCTAGACAGGTCTTCAAACAGTAGGGAAGGTGGTGAGGTGGTGGTACTAATCTGGAGACAACTGTGAGGTGATGAATATGCATATACGAAAGTGCAGGAGTGGCGGGACGCTGAACTCTGAACCCTCGACAAGAGACACAAAGTTCAGTTGAGACAATCAGCGAGACAGGATCAATTGCCACTGGATTCTCAAACACATCTTATTCTTATCGAGTGACAGAGAAAAGTCGTGTTAGAATTCAGAATCTTAGCTAAATTTTTACTAGAGTCACGAATTGGAGCACCATTGAAGACCAGAGAGAGAAAAAATTGAGCCTCCGAATACTCAAACACTCTTTCTTATTCTTTATCTTAATTCTTATCGACTGTGAGACTAAGTTGCGTTTACATGTAGAATTCTAGCTAAAATTTTACTAGTCACGAATTAGAGCACCATTGAAGACCTGAGAGAGAAAAAATTGAGCCCCCGAATACTCAAACACTCTTTCTTATTCTTTATCTTAATTCTTATCGACTGTGAGAAAGAATAAGTCGCGTTTGCATGATCTTAGCTAAACTGCCTCTAGAATCACGAAAGCACCATTGAAGACTAGCAAGAGAAAGAATGAGCCACCGAATTCTAAAACACTCTTTCTTATTCTTTATCTTCTTCTTATCGACTGTGAGAAAGAATAAGTCGCGTTTGCATGATCTTAGCTAAACTATCTCTAGAATCATGAAAGCACCATTGAAGACCAGAGAAACAAAGAATGAGCTACTATAGATTCTCAAACAGATACCTTATACTTTTCATCGACTGCGAGAAGGAAAAAGTCGCGTGTTTGCATGTAGAATTTTAACTAGAACTATCACTAGAATCACAAAAGCACCATTGAAAACCTCTGCTGATTCCACAAGAGTCTATTACTGCAGATGGGTGAGGTAAGAAGCCGGAACATTTTAGAACAGACCATTATCAGGTGCTCCAGCAAAGTCACTCCCGGTTGTGGCAAGAATGTCGCCCTACCGCTTTAAGTTGATTTTCCTTTTTTTTTTCCGTCTTATCTGGGCGTGACGCGGGCCTTGTGGTGTCGTTAGGCGGGGGCATGATTGTGTGTGTGTGTGTGTGTGTGTAGTATCTGCATTCAGAAACACTTTACCCTCTCACCACGACTATTTTCCAAGGCCACAGAGATGAATAGCCAGATTCTCAAGACTTTTTTCCTGTTGGTAATAAAGAAATCTTGTTAATCTGTCACTAGAACCACAAAAAACATCCTTAAAAACCCATGCAACTATAACTGGAGCCTTCCGAATCGAAATCTTTCAGTGTGTGTGTGTGTGTGTGTGTGTGTGTGTGTGTGTGTGTGTGTGTGTGTGTGCGCTTGTGCGTGTGCGTGTGTAGGAGGGAGAGTTTTCGCCTGTCAAGGAACGTCGATCATATGGTAATGTTTCTGGTGAGTCACGTTTCCTCACGCTATTCCTTTACCACCCCTACCCCCTTGGGATCCCACACACCTGTCCCACAACCCTTCCCCCTTCCCCCACACCTGTCTCATCCCCCTCCCCCCCCCCAACACACACATGACTCTCCACTCCACACGTGTCCTAAACCTCTACTTTCTTTATTTTCCCTACCTCCTTTCCTGTCCTGCTTTCCTGCCTCTAATAATGACCTAACCTGTCTTTAGCCTACCTCTGACCTGCCTCCAGCTTGCCTCCAGCCTGCTTCCTTCTCCTTCTATCTTAACCCAATTCAGATTCTTTTTTTTTTTTTTTCTTCTCTCTCTTCTCTGTCTCTTCAGCTTCTCTTCTCCTTTCAGTTCTCTCGTTCTTTTTTTGTGTTTTTGTTTTCTTCTTTATTTTTTCTCTTTTTGCTGTCTGTGTTTTTGTTCTTTTTCTTTCGTTTTGTGTGTCTTATTCTCTCTCTCTCTCTCTCTCTCTCTCTCTCTCTCTCTCTCTCTCTCTCTCTCCTTCATCGTTTTCCTTCAGTCTCTTGTCACTATCTATCTATCTCCTCATTCTCCTTCTCCTCCTTCATCACAATATCGTCCTTGTTCTTCTTCTTTTCCTCGTCTTCCTACATTTATTATTCCCTTCTTCTTCCTCCTCCTCCTTTATCACAGTCATCCTTGTCCTCCTCCTCATCCTCCTCCTTGTCTTCCTGCATTCTCTTCTCACAAATATTATCCTCCTCCTCCTTCTTCTCTTCTGTTTGCACCTGTCCTTTGCACACACACACACACACACTCTCTCTCTCTCTCTCTCTCTCTCTCTCACACCTGCCAGCAAGACCACCTGGCTTATTTTTGCCTCCAATTATGTCTTACCTCACTTCAGTTCCTCCTACCTGTTAGTGACCTTACCCCCCTTCCTCTCTCTCTCTCTCTCTCTCTCTCTCCCTTCCCTTCTTTATTTTTTCTATCACTTTAGTTTCGTTCACGCTAACTTTGTTTGTTTGTCTGTATGTGCTTGTGTGTGTGTGTGTGTGTGTTTGTGTGTGATTCACCTCGGTCGTCTGCTGGTCACCCAGCCAGTCTCCCCATTATGGAGCGAGCTCAGAGCTCATAGACCGATCTTCGGGTAGGACTGAGGCCACAACACACTCCACACACCGGGACAGCGAGGCCACAACCCCTCCAGTTACACCCCGTACCTACTTACTGCTAGGTGAACACACCCCACACATTAAGAGACTTGTCCATTTGCCTCGCCGCTTACCGGGATTCGAACCCGGCCCTCTCGATTGTGAGTCGAGCGTGCTAACCACTACACTACGCGGTGTGTGTGTGTGTATGTGTGTCTGTCTCTGTCTTTGCCCGTCTGTCTCTTTCATTACTACTACTACTACTACTACTACTACTACTACTACTATAAAACACAACCAAAACAACATTTCCATACGAAAACCACCACCACCATCACCACCACCACCACAACTACCTTCCTCCTCTTATTTCTCCTTCTCTTCCTCCTTTCTCACGCAGCCGCAGGAGTGAGTCATCCAGGACATTATGCACGTGCTATTTGTGGTGGCAGACAGGTGATGCATGGCGCCTACACCCGCTCAGCCCTGGGGAAAGTCTCCATCTGCGTACACACTTCCCTCACTCTTTTACTGCCTCCCGCCCTCCCTTCTTCCCTCCCTACGCTGGTGGTGGTGGTGGTGGTGGTGGTGGTGGTGGTGGGGTTGTTGTTGTTGTTGTTGTTATTGTTTTTGTTGTATCATTATCACTGTTGCTTTATTTATACTTCTTTGTGTGTGTGTGTGTGTGTGTGTTCAGCGCGAGTAACGTACAGTATTAACCTCATCTATTTTTCTCTCTCTCTCTCTCTCTCTCTCTCTCTCTCTCTCTCTCTCTCTCTCTCTCTCTCTCTCTCTCTTTCTTAACTCCTATGTTTTCTGTATCACTTCAGTTCCTCAACTACCCATTCATCACAAGGCAAGGAGAGAGAGAGAGAGAGAGAGAGAGAGAGAGAGAGAGAGAGAGAGAGAGAGAGAGAGAGAGTGGTGTAGAATATCCAGTCCTCGCATCTCCCATTATCAAATCTAACGTTGAATCCATGAATATTGTTTGGCTCGGGTTAAAACCTTCCCGAGGCTGCTGCTGCTAAGTATAAGGAGAATAATTTCTTGATAACCTCGTGCATCTTGAGAGAGAGAGAGAGAGAGAGAGAGAGAGAGAGAGAGAGAGAGAGAGAGAGAGATACCGTTTGATCAGTGTTTGGTATGAGCTTTCAATTACGAACAGTATTTTTGAAACTTCCGCGCCGCTCTACTAATTTCAAAACGCTCTAATTAAAGCTACACGCGTTTTCAGTGATGTTTCTATGGTTCCAGTGACAGAGTAACAATACTTTTACATTATGAACAGCAGAAACACTCTAGGGAACCAGGCTAATCGTCTCTGTGGCCTTGGAAAACAGTCGGGATGAGATTCTGACAGCGAGCGAAGCGTTTTTCTGAAGACTGTTCCATTGGTGTCTCTCTTATGCCATCACCCTCGCAAGTCGCAAGTTCACAACACCGCCACGGCCACGCTCTGACAGTTACCGTTCTCCTCCCCCTCTGCCCTCTCCCTCGCCTGCGGGCCTGGGGTGAGGGTCCTGCCTGATGCATCCTCGCGGGGTATGCAAACAGGTTCCCGACGGCCGCCCTGCTCCTGCCGATACCTCCCGTAGGCGGCTGGCGAGTGAGGCTTGAGGCGTGGTGGTGGTGGTGATGTGGGTATTGTAACTGTGGTGATGGTGATGGTGGTTGTAGTGGTGTTAGTGGTATGGGTGTGGTAATTGGTGGTGGTGGTGTTGGTGATGCGTGTTGGTGGTGGTAGCCAGTGGTAGTGGTGTTGATGGTATGGGTGTGGTATCTGGTGGTGGTGGTGGTGGTGTGTAATGGTGATGATGGTGATGATGGTGGTGTTGATGGCATGGGTGTATGGTAACTGGTGGTGGTGGTGTTGATGGCATGGGTGTATGGTAACTGGTGGTGATGATGATGGTGGTGGTGTTGATGGTAACTGTGGTGATGGTGGTGGTAGTGGTGTTGATGGTATATGGTGACTGTGGTGATAGTGATGCTACGTAGTGGTGTTGATGTTAGTTACCTATGTGGGTATCGTAATTCTGGTGGTGGTGGTGGTGGTGGTGGTATGGGGTGACATACTGGCAACTTAAGGATATACGTACAATAATTTGATATATTTCTTTAACGATAAGTACTTTCAATTGCTCTTTTATCACGTTTTTGTTGCTATAGACCAATACTCTAAAAAAAAGTAGATAATAATAATAATAATAATAATAATAACAATAATAACAATAATGATAAACAAACTAATAAATCTCAATGGTCTTTGAAAACAGTCGTGGTGAGAGAGAGAGAGAGAGAGAGAGAGAGAGAGAGAGAGAGAGAGAGAGAGAGAGAGAGAGATGTGCTTTTCCTCTTCTTTTTGTGCGAATGCTGAAGACAAGATAAACGGAGTAATAAATAAGATCCACCCTTGTGAAGAAGACGAAGAAGAAGAAGAAGAAGAAAAGAAGAAGAAGTTGTAGTTGTATAATGCAAAATAAATAAACAAATAACAAATATAAGGAAAAAGAGCAACAAGAACAAGAAGAATGGGAATAATGAGAAGGAAAAAAGAAAAGGAGAAGTAAGAAAAGTAGAAGATATGAAGAACAAAATTTGTTGTAGGTAATGTAGGAGGAGGAGGAGGAGGAGGAGGAGGAGGAGGAGAAGGAGGAAGAGGAGCAAACAAGAACAAGAAGAATGGGAATATTGAGAAGAAAAAAAAAAAAAAAAAAAAGAGAAGTAGCAGAAGAAAAAAATATAAAGAGGAATAATTGTTGTGATTGTAGAAGGAAGAGGGGGAGAAGGAAGGAGGAAAATAAAGACCGAAGAAGAAGAAGAAGAAGAAGAAGAAGAAGAAGAAGAAGAAGAGAGAGAGAGAGAGAGAGAGAGAGAGAGAGAGAGAGACTAATAATATTAAAGAAAGAAAAAGAACAAGAAAAACACTAACGACAAATAACGGAAAAAAATAGACAACACACACACACACACACACACATACCCTCAGTAGCAGCAGCAACAAGGGGTAGGGGCGTCCGTAGCAATATCATCAGTAGGAGGAGACACAAAAAGGGACACTGGCTCTTATATTTACACCTCGCCTCGCCCTTGACTTGCCATGCCCTAAAAACACAGCTGAGGGCGTAGGCTTGTGTCCCTGAAGCTGCAACCCCGCCTCTCTCACATTCTGGGGTTGGTTTGCAGGTTGGCGCGCCGTGGCAGGAGCAGAGAGGCGGGGTGGTCATGCCGGTTGGATGTTCTTGGGATACTGAGGAAAAGATTCTCTCTCTCTCTCTCTCTCTCTCTCTCTCTCTCTCTCGATGCCCAGTCCCGCCCCCTTGTGTGTGGCGCGGGGCTGACCAGTAGCGGGACGAAGGCGGGGCGGGGCGGGGAGAGGTAGGAAGCTGTGTTGGGGTGAAAAGCTTGTGTGATTAGTGAGGATTATGAGAAAGAAACATCAAACTACCCCTGTCGCGTCTCCTATTGTGAAAAATGTCTCTAGGTGAAGATACTCTGGTTTATAATGGTATTTTAACGGTTTGGGTGACAGATTATAACTAATATTCCTACATTACTAAAGGGAGAAATAGTGTTGAGAACCAAGCTTATCATCTCTGTGACCTTAGAAAATAGTCGTAGTGAGAGAGTGAAGGGTTTTCTAAATAGCGGGGCGAGGCAGTGTAGGTAGAGGTGCGTGTGGGTTGGTTGCTGGCACTACGCTTTGGTTACTGGTTAGGCCTCCGTCAGGTGGTGAGTGAGGTGTTGTATAGGCTACCGGTGGCTCCTCACCCCTGTAATATAGCCTGTGTGGTATGCAAGAGGCAGGAGGAAGAGAAATATGTTTACCGCTACCATAATAAATGTAGCTACAGGATAGAAACGGATTTATCTAGTCTTGATTATATAACGAGAGAGAGAGAGAGAGAGAGAGAGAGAGAGAGAGAGAGAGAGAGAGAGAGAGAGTTTAGTAGTGGACATTAATCCCCAAGGAAACTTGACATCCCGTTCTTTTACGGTAGCAAGAACAAAAAAATAAATGTTCTTGTTCTTACGGAGAGAGGGGCGACATTAACCCTCTCTCTGCGACAAGCAACAAACCACAAGCATGGATGAAATCTTTACTGACACGTGTAAGAAAGAAGGAACTCAAAACGAATATATTTTGGTGTTTCTAGTTTTATTTGGCGGTGGCTAAAGCACAAGAAGGAATGTCAGAATGGCTAATGATGGAGGAAACATGTGCCAAATAACAGAGTAAGGGCTAATACAATAGATAAGCAGCAACATAACCCATGATGAGAGGGAAGTGTTACAAGCCAAGACAAGACTGCAGCGAAATAAAACCTGTAAAAGAAGATGATGATGAAGAAGATTATGAAGATGAAGAAGCAGACGAAGAACACGGATCAAACTATAATGAAATAAAATAACTTGAAAAAAAAAGATTAACAGGTGTTGTTTTACTCACTGACGGATGAGGAAATATTGAACCAATCTAACAAAACCCTAATGAAGAGTGTGTAATAACTAACAAACCTCAAGAATATTAAACTTAAACAAAAAGGTAGTGGAAGTCTGAATGACACTACAGAAGCAATGACTAAATAAATAAACGTATATCAGATCAAATAAAAGCGCAGAAAAGTGTATAATAACTTAATAAAAACTTAAAACATTGGCTTGAAGAAATTACACAGTTACTCCTTCATTTTACCAGGATTATAAAAGTGTATGAGACCATTAAGACCCTAAAGAAGCAAAAAATAACTAATACAATACTGTGATATTGAGTTTAGAATAAGTTAGAAGGAGTAGAGCAAAATTTTCTCTAACAAAAATCTGGGAATGTGAAGTCAACCCTTGCTTTTTCTCTTTGGGTGTATGAGACCAATAAAAAAAGATAAAAAAAAATAACTAACAAGTAATACAACACTATGATACTGAATAAAGAAGGCGTTAGAAGGAATAGAGCCGGGATTTTCTCTCACTAAAGTCTGAGAATATGAAGTGACTGCTTTTTTTTCTCCTAGCGTGTATGAGACCAATAAAAAACCGCTGTATAAATAAATAAAAAAAAAAAACTAATACAACTCTGTGATATTGAATTAAGGCGGCGTTAGAAGGAATAGAGCCGGGATTTTCTCTCACTAAAGTCTGATAATATGAAGTGACTGCTTTTTTTTCTCCTAGCGTGTATGAGACCAATAAAAAAACGCTGTATAAATAAATAAATAATAAAAACTAATACAACCCTGTGATATTGAATTAAGAAGGCGTTAGAAGGAATAGAGCCGGGATTTTCTCTCAAAAGCCGCAGAGTGTGAAGTCATCCCTTGCTGTTTTCTCTTTGCGTGTATAAGTAGCGATAAAGCCCAAGGGAAATAAATAACAAGTAATACATCACTGTGATATTGAATTTAGAATAAGTTAGAAGGAATAGAACCAGAAATTTCTCTAACAAAAAGCCTGGGAAAGTGAAGTCACCCCTTGCTGCTCCTCCATTCCATTCTCCTTCCCTCACACAAACAAAACCAGCTGACCACCTCAACTTTCCCGGTAATTACTCCTCATTTAAGCCTCCGTGTACTCCCACAGGTAGCACATAGGTAGGGAACCACGCCCCCCTCCCCTCGTTCACCTGCTAGCTCCAGAAATAGGGAAATGAGGGAAATAAAGGGGAAATAATGCTGGAGATGTCTTGTGTGGGTCTACTGTGCTGATTTTTAGAAAGTTGGGCGAAATTTCTGTGTTCTGTCACCCACTGTGGATTGATTTTCCAGGTTTTTGGTGTTAATTGATGGGTTAGGATGGTGTTGAGGTTTGTTTTGGTGTTGATTAATGTGTTTGGAATGGTGTAAGTATGTGGATAAATTTTTGCTAAGCTGTATTTGGCGAATTTTAATTTTTTTTTTCTTTCTCGTTTTCTCTCTCCTTTGATGGTGCAGTGTAGGTGTTGGTGTTGTGAATTTGTTGTTATTTATTGTGCTTGTTTGTGTTATTTGATTTTTATTTACTGTCTGTGTGAGATTATCTAAGAATCTTCATTTAAAATTTACCTGCATTTTATTAATTTATAGACTCACCTGACTCACCTGGTTGGCTTCCCCTTCTTGCCATGGTTAGGCTGACATGAACGTAATATATGAACAAATAAAGGGATAGCTTTGACTTCATTTAAGAAGAAGGTTTCAAGGCATTTGTCCTGTCTTTTGGCTAACTCTTATCAGACCTGCAAGGGGGCTGGAAAGTAAGTGGGCTTTTTTTCTTATTTTTTGTTGCTCTTAGCCATTTATCCCCACTTACATAAAAGGCTTCTGTGGGCATGCCAGTCTTTAAGGGTAGAAATTACTGGAGGAGGTGAATTCTGAGAAAAAAAAACTGATGCTTGTATTCAGAAATGCCTTGCTCTCTCATTACCACAGTTTTCCAAGGCCACAGAGACGACAAGCCAGGTTTTCAAGACAGTTTCTCCTTATAATAAACTAAAAATCTTGCCAATCTATCATCAGAACCATAAAAACACTCTTAGAAATGTTTTATCCTCTCACAATTTTGCAAGGCCATAGAGATGACAAGCTGGGTTTTCATGACAGTTTCTCCTCATAGTAAACTATAAATCATGCCAGTCTATCACCAGAACCATAAAAATATCCATAAAAACACAAGTATTTTCAACTAGAGCTTTTGTAAAGAAGTAATGGTGAGAGAGCAAAGCATTTCAGAATATGGGACTGAGTTGTGTAACCAAAGCAGATCAGTTTGTTAGTCACTATAATGACTAACAAACTAACATTTTCTCATCCAGAAGTTAGATTGTTTATATACTGTTTTATTAATTAATTAATTTTTTTTCTTTCATGTTGTGGCCTAGAGTGCCTGTAGGTTTACCTGAAGAGTATGGGAAGCACTGTTCAGCTTCCACCCATTAGTGGCGCAGGCAATTTTATGTATAGTGATAGCCATATTAGGGCCCATATCACTACCCAAGCGCATCTTTAGTTGTGAATGAAGTATTTTCCTACTTTGTTGGTTATTTCATCTCTATTTTGGTATTGTTTAGTTAAAATGATATAAGAATCACAACTTCTTGCTAAACTATGCCATAGTATTTCCTAATTAGCATTATTTTATTTCCAGTGATAGATTATGCTGTAGTATGGCTATCAATGGACTGCTTTGTTATTTTGATGGTTGATTTATACCTATTTAACCCCTTCAGTACCATGACACATTTCCATATTCATTGTGGTTACTATTTGCTGACTTTATACACCTTCAGAAACTCATGTGGGAGATGAAAATAGTGAAGACTGTGGCCATTAATCTTGTGACCTCCATAAACCCTTCCTAATATCAATAGAAATGTTCTAATCACACCCCCAAAACTCAAGGTAAAAATGTGTCCCAGTACTGAAGAGGTTAGGTAAGTGTCAATTAGGTAAAATAATCCAAGAATCACAAATTTTCCATACCATACCAAATATTTTCAGATTAACATTATTTTATTATGATTGAAAGTAAAGATGCATTATTTCTGTTTTGCTGAGGAATAAATAGTCTCATAATAAGTAGGTAATGTTGCTATGATACTTGAATATGTCCAGATCATGAGTTAAAGATGCCTCATATTTTTTATTTATTTATTTATTTATTTATTTATTCATTTATATATTTTTTTGTTGAGGAATAGAAAGTCTCGTAATAAGTAGGTAATATTGCTACGATACTTTAATATGTCCAAATCATAAGCTAAAGAAGCATAATATTATTTTCTTGCTGAGGAATAAATAGTCTTTCATAATGAGTAGGTGATATTGCTATGATACTTGAGTTTATCCTTGTGTATACTGTGTCAACCCTTTGCCTGTTATTTGGTACACCTTTCCTTCATAACCTATCACTCTGAGACACCTTTACCTGCTCCACAGACACCTCCAATTTTAAAACTGTGTAAAAATTGCTGATTATATATGTATTTTTTTTACAAGTCTCTTCTTTCTTGTAGATGCTCATAAAGATATTGTGCATTGCTGTTCGTGTTGTTAATTGTTTTGTATTATAGTGAAAGAGTTAAGATTGTGTGAGATGCTGTGATAGTGGTGGTAGTGGTAGTGGTGGTGGTGGTGGTGGTGGTGGTGGTCATGAGTCACTGGGATGAGGCAGTAGGGTGGAGTCTATTGATCTGATGTAGAGAGAGAGTGACTGGGAGAGGAGAAGAAAGCTTACAGAGAGAGAGAGAGAGAGAGAGAGAGAGAGAGAGAGAGAGAGAGAGAGAGAGAGAGAGAGAGAGAGAGAGAGGTTTTAATTCATGACCACAAAATAGACTAAATAAATCACATCTCAGGGGCCACACGATCATAAAGCCCAGGCCCTGTAAAAATACAACAACTAGGTAAATACATGTACAACTAGATAAACACACACACACACACACAGACAGCTTTACCTGGAGTGAGATGGAAGCCAGGTAAGTGTGGGTGACTGGGTGTGTGGGAGGTTAGGTAACACTCAGGTTGTTGTGAGAGGAACAGGAAGTGTGTAGTGTGAGGCTAATCTTGCTGCTCCTCTTATCTTTCTGTCTTTTCACTGACTGTATTTTATCGTGAGTTTATTTTATCTTGCTTTCTTTTCAGTGACTTTTCTATCTTGCTTTATTTTCATTAACTTTTCCTGGCTTTATTTTATCTTACTTTCTTTTCATTGACTTTATTCTATCTTGCTTTCTTTTCATTGTCTTTATTCTATCTTTATTCTATTCTATTGTGCTTTCTCGGCATTGACTATTTTATCTTGACTCTATTCTATCTTGGCTTTATTTTATCTTTACTGTATTCTATCTTGCTTTCTTTTCCTTGACTTTGTTCTTTATTTCTTTTCATTGACTTTATTCTTTCTTTACTTTATTTTCATTGGCTTTATTTTATCCTGCCTTTATTCTATCTTGCCTTCTTTTCATTGTCTTTATTCTATCTTGCTTTCTCGTCATCAATTCTTTTCCATCTTGGTTTTTGTTCTCATCCTTGAGCTCATTATTTTATTCTCTTTTTTTGTTTCATCTTTTCCCTTTTTTTCAATTTTCACATTCATTCTTTTCTTTTTGCCTATCTTCATCTTCACAATCATAATTTTTTTTTTTATTTCATTTCTTCCCTATCATTATCTTCAGTCATCATTATTTTCCCATTGTTAGTTCATCTTCCTTTCCTTGTACTCATCTTTATAGTCATCATTAGTTTTCTTCATTATTGTATCATTTCCTTTTTCTCATCATCATAATCATTGTTATTTTCCATCCTTATTTCCTTATCCCATCTCAAATATATGATTTATGTGTATGTATTAGTTATCTATATGTTTTGTTTTTCATTTTCTCTTTCTCATTCCTTATTACTTTTCTTTAGTATGCGACACTCATCATTAATATATATACTCCTTCCCTTAGTCATCTCAGCGGGACATGCAGTAAATCACACCAGAAGAAGCAATGTATAGAGTCTTTATTAGTACAAGATCCCTTGATGGAATTAGGTATCTTTACTCATACAGGAAATGCCACGTGTAGGCTTGGGATCCCCTTGCAGCTTCCCTCTTTTTCACAGGTTCTTATGCTCTCAGGAAGAAAAAGACATGAGGAAAGACCAGATATTATAATTTCTAACGAGCACGAGGTTTACCCATGGCTGTGGAAATAGGAAAGATGTCTCGAGAGTGGGTAGTGATTGGAGACAAAGCGAATTTAGGTTCTCAGATACAACACAGGCTATTAGTGTGTTTTTTGTTTGCTCCTTTCTTGTATCTAGGTCCTCAAATACAGTACCTATTATTAATGTGTGAGAGAAGACAACAGAGGAGGAGGAGGAGGAGGAGGAGGAAGAGGAGGAGGAGGAGGAGGAGGAAGAGGAGGAGGAGGAGGAGGAGGAGGAGGAGGAAGAGGATAGCACCAAAAGGAGGAAATTCATATTATGTTTTGTGATGATGAAATCTGTCAATGATGTTATCTTCTCTTCAGGAACATCGGAGAGAGAGAGAAAGAGAGATAGAGAGGGAGTTAGCAGCCATCCACCATGTCTCTGGAACCTGGTGTAAGTATATATGTATGTATGTATGTATATGTATGTCTGTATGTAGGTTGGTACGTTGCCCTACTTGATGAACCAGCCTCCCTGTTCTTACTTTTCCCTAGAGTGACTTCTCATGTCCACTCGAAGGATTCTAATAGGTAAATACCATTGGGTAGAAATCAAGATGCATATTATTATTATTATTGTTGTTGTTATTATTATTATTGTTGTTGTTATTGATGTTACTATTATTATTATTATTATTATTGTTATTGTTATTGATATTACTATTATTATTATTATTATTCATTTAGTTTTTTATTATCATTATTGTTAGCCTAGTAGTAGTAGTAGTAGTAGTAGTAGTAGTAGTAGTAGTAGTAGTAGTAATACACCACAAAGATGAGTCGGTCTGGCCTCCTTGTCTGGTCTACACTGTTTGCCATCACGCAGCCTTTTTCTAACAAAAATTAAATAGCCGCTAGTGGGAAGGTAGGAAAACTGCTTCATCAAATAGGGAGAGACTGCAACTGCTGAGAGAGAGAGAGAGAGAGAGAGAGAGATTGGTGATATTTTTTAACGGCATGACTCAACTCTCCCTCTCCCTCCCTATCTTCATCCCCCTCCCCCCGCAATATACTCCATGAACCAGGTGACATGCTCCCTTCACCCCTACGGTAGAGGCGACATTCTTCATCCTGCCCTCCTCTTCTCAGTTTATATAAATAGACTAATGGTTAGGAGATATAGGAACGCGTTTTTTTTTTTTTAATTTGGTTCCAGCAGGGATATTATTGTCACGCATCTCTGCCTCTCTCTCTCTCTCTCTCTTGAAGAACTTGAGTCGTGGGAAGTGATAACCGGAAGTTGGTTATGTGCTTTTATGAGAGAGAGAGAGAGAGAGAGAGAGAGAGAATGATTCACGTGAGTTGAGTGTCCGCCTGTCTCACTTCCTCCTTCCCTCCCTCTCTCACTCCCTCTTTCCCTCCATCTCCCTCTTTCCATCCGTCCTGCAGTCTCACATCTGACAGTGGCGGAGGCTGTCAGCAGTTCCCTTCGACTCCTCTCCCTTTCTCTCATTTCTTTCCCTAGAGAGAGACAGAGAGAGGAAACTTATTGTACTGTAGTGTTATATATAGAGGAAGCCACTATTGTACTGTAAAGTTAAGCAATGGAGCGGTTTATCCTATTGGGTTAAAGTTTCCAGAAATTTTAATGCCTCCTCTGGTCCCTGTGCTGCGCCATTGGTGTTCCGTGGCCTTTTCCTAGTTTGACGTGTTTGTATTCGTTGTGTTACTGAAAGAGAAACGAAAGGTTAACTGTGCTGAGAAATAAAGTGCTGTAATTAAGTAGTGATAGTCTCGTGGTTAAGTTACGTGAAATATGTTTTTTTTTTTGTGTGTGTGTGAGGTATTGCGTAAGTGGTGTTAGTCTTTATTTCTTGTATCCCGTGTTTGTGTTCGTTGTGTTCGTCCATATGGTGGTTTACGGTGATGGTGATAAGAATTCATGTGGTTATTATGATGTGGGTGGGTCTGTTCAGTGGCGGAGAAAGCGAGGGTGTATATATGTATGGTGCAAGGTCACAGATATATACGACCCAACAGTGAAATTTGCGTGGCGGGCGCGTGTGAGAGCATGATATTTTATGGAGTTGTACACACACACACACACACACGGGACCAACATGCAGTGCGCGGTTAGCCTTTCACTCAGTGGTAGCGATCAGAGCTCATTACCGATCTTCGTGTAACACTGCGACCACGCTTAATATACGCAACACACACAACATACACTCAAACCAGCACAAGATACGCTTAAAACACATCAGACTTGCTCAAAACACCAAAACACATTAATATAAAACCCACAGCATGAGGAAGAGGAGGTTGGGGCTTGAGAAGGCGGAGGGGGAAGAGCTTGAGTGTACTTGTGGTGAAGGAGGAGGAGGAAGAGGAAGGTAAATTTGACACAGACACACATGCAGGACTGTCAAGTGACATGTTTGAGGTGGAGACTGCTGCCGCCACCACCGTTCTGCCTCACGTAACCCTTCACCTCACCAACACCCGCCAGTGACAGTTGTATCTGAACAGCTGATGGCAAAGCATTGTTATGTGGCTCCGTTTAGTGACACCAGTGGAGGGAAAACAATGCTAAATGTGCCAAATATTAGCTAAACATATTCGGCAGGTAGGCGGCAGACGACACCGACGTAGCCCCGCCCACTCGATGACGTCACACCCCTGGCTAGGCGGGCGGGCGGGGAGCTGGTGACCGTTGGTGATTTTACGTACGTAACGGAACTCATTTCAAAATCGACATATAGAAAAACTGAAGCCAGATCCTAATGTTTGTTATTTTGTGATTTTATAAGTACTTTAATTAACATCCACATTATTAAAACACCTCCAGCCTAACTAGTATTGAATAATTGTGTACATTAAGTATAATAAAATTATTAAAACACTCCCACTATGAAAAGTAGAAAATCGTCCAGCCATTTCGGCTTCATACGTTTATTGAAAAATATTACACTGCATGAACGACCTTCTCAGACATCCAACTCTTACTTAGAACCAGAAGTGAACGAATTAATTTCTTTTATGTAAAACAAAAGCATTAAAATCTAAACTCATTAAAAGCTCTTGTTAAGTCAATCCATTTTACTTAACGAGTATTTTGACACATTATACAAAGTCTGAGCTATCCTTTAAGGTATTGTACAACTACTGAGATCGTAAAGCAGAATCGTAAACAAATAAAGTAAGAAATATATAATTTACGCTTAACACGATCAAACATCATTAGAAAACCCACATTTTTCACTCAGTGGCAGTGTGACACACTTAAAAGAGCACATATGATTCTATGATACCACAAAGGTCCGGTTTTAGCTTGAAATAAAAAATCTCCAAATACGAAGAAGGAAATTTTGACCGTCAAAACGGCTCATACCTACCCCACATAAAGTCTCTAAACGCCATATATTTACTAAACAGAGGCGCGGAAAAAACTCCAACAGCCATGAAAGACTCATAGAAACCCTAAAAACATAACACAAAAACCGAATAGTGGAGTTAGGAAAAGATTGGAAAACGTATTTGAAGCAGCGGGTGGGCGGAGCTTCAAGGCGGCAACCTCAGTAGACCGGCTGGGTGGCGGGGCGGCCATCTTGCCTCTTATCTCATCAAAATTAGGTCATGTCGAGTCTATATGATGTGTTGTGGTATAATGATGGGCAGGTGGCTTCACTCTGAACTATCCCTGGCTTACAGTGAGAAATGAAGGCAATGATAAGCTGATAATAGGTGATAATATGAACGACTTGCTTTCCCCTAAGCTGGCTGACTGCTTGCTTACTCTTGGACTGAGGTGAAGCCGCCCTGCCCCGCTACCCGCCCACCATGGCACCACTCTACTGACCTTAATTAAGTAGTGGTGCTAGATGGTGCTTAGTGCAGGAAGAAGTGTGTGTGTAATAATGATGATGGTGGTGGTGGTGTTGTGGTCAGGTCTATATAATTTGTAGAGTATATATTTGTGATGTGGTGTGGTTGTCTGGTGGTGGTGATTGTGGTGGTACTGTGGTGGTAGTGGTGTGGTATGGTCGTGGTGGTGGTGATGTTAACGCTACACATCCACAAATTCAACTGGTGTGTATGTGTGTGTGTGTGTGAGGGAGCAATAATTTTAACGGTGTATGTGTGGATTTATAATAATTTTTGTGTTAAACCTCAACTCTCTTGTTTACTTATTCCACCCTTCCATCTTTCCATCTCTATTATTATCCAAGGGTGGGGGGTGAGGGGGCTGAAACATACCAGAATTTTTGTTTATTATGTGCTGGGGTGTTATATTAAGAAGTGCAAGGTGATATGTCTATATATAGCAATGATGTAACAATTAAGGCTTTCTGAAAAGGCTAAATCAGATTCTGTGACTTACTGTGAGTATTGAGTTCGATAATTGTACGTCTTGCGAGTAGAGGATGTAAAAAAAGTTATAATTTCGACCTTTGACCACTATCAATAATATAATAGTTATCCCTCACTGGAGTTAGAGAAAATAGATACTAATGAATTATTACTGCTCTTATATGAAAATAGTTCAGTATATAGCTTAAAAATACCGTCAAGATTGCGAAATAAAAAAAAAAGTTTCTCCGTAGGGTGACTGGGTTTGCTCGCACCGCCTTGCTACCAATCTCGAGAATTCAGAGAAGCCACGCCAAAATGATCCTAATCTAACCTAACCTAACTTCCACTGGTTCTGCTTCTGACCAGTTCGCAAAAATGCAAGAGTCGCGCGGTGGCGATGGTGGTGGTGGTGGTGTTGGGTAAGCGCTGAATAACCGGTCGAGTGGAAAGAATGACGAAGTGAAATAGATAAAAAAATCAACTGCACACCTCCACAACTTTTAAAACTCTCCAGTTGAAGTGACACAAGTTCTCAAGGGCGTTTTTAAGGTTCCAGCGACATATTATTAAGATTTCCATATCAATAACAGGGGAAACACATGGAAACCCCGCTAATCATCTCAGTGACCTTGGAAAGCAGTCATGGCGAGAGAGCAAAGCATGTCAGAATACTAAGAGAGATCGTACGAATATGAATAAGTTATATTTTCAGCTTTTGTTAATATTTGCAGCCTAGTAAGGAGTTTTAGAGACAAAAACTGAGAGAGGCGACTGTGAAGGACGAACAAAAGATAGAATGAGATGAGTAAGAGAGAGAATAGAATGTCTGGGGATTATTTTATGGTGAGTGCAGGAGAGGGTTAATCTTTGAGAGAGAGAGAGAGAGAGAGAGAGAGAGAGAAGGACATGAGACGAAAGATGTAAACAGATTGCGTTCATCTTAACCTTTCATGAACACGACTTGAAAGAAAAAAAAAAGCAATAAATAAAGAAAGAAAGATATATTTTCCCTTGCTTTTCTTGATTTATATTTGTTTATTGAGGTGGTGTAGTGGTAGTAGGGGTGGTGGTGGTGCCGTTACGCGTTGGTGGCGAGTAATGACAAGAGAAAATGATGGTGAGGGGGCGGGAGTTGTGGTGATGTGGTGGTGGCTGTGGGTCTCTCTCTCTCTCTCTCTCTCTCTCTCTCTCTCTCTCTCCTGCTGGCATTCTACTTCTTCTTGTTCTTGTTGTTCTTCTTATTATTACTATTATTATTATTATTTTCGTTGTAAGTCCATTGTTTCAGTGAGAAGTTTTCGCAATTAAAGAAAAAGGTTAATGGATGTGAAAGGAACAATGAAAACTAGAAAAAAAGCCATTATTTCTTATTCCCTCCATAATTATTCACAAAAAAAAAAAAAAACAGTAATCCAGTGACGAAAATATGTATGATGGTGTGTGTGTGTGTGTGTGTTTATCGTAGCTCCAAACAATACTTCTTTTTATATACACTAGTACACTGCTCTCTCTCTCTCTCTCTCTCTCTCTCTCTCTCTCTCTCTCTCTCTCTCTCTCTCTCTCTCTTACCTGTGCTACACTACCTGCTTTATACACTCTTGTACGCCTTTGTCTTCCTCCTCCTCCTCCTCCTCCTCCTCCAAATATACCAAGACCTCCAAAAGTTCAAACTATTATAAAAAAAAAACATGACAGAAACAACAGAGCAATTAGAAAACCAGAAGAAAATAAATAGGAAATAAAAAAAAGTGAAAGCTGACATAAACCACCACAAAAAATGATTAAGAGTACAAAAACAAATCGAAAAATAGAAAAATAGAAACATAAGCAATGAAAGTGAAAAACAGCATGAAGAAAACTTATATAAAACTGATTAACACAACAAAACCATGAGAAAAAATAAACACAAACTTAAAAAGAAGAAAATCAGCATCAAAACACGAGAAAATGTGATTAAGAGGACAAAACCATTAGAAAACTTAAACAAATAAACTAAAACAGAAGAAAATCAAACTTAAAAAAAAAAAAAACATCATAGAAGTTACAAAACCATTAGAAAAATAAAAAGAACCATTAGAATAGTGAAAAATATCAACAATAACAACAACAACAACATCAAAACCCCCATGAACCAGCACCAGCATCACTCACAACACCTCAAGGAATAGAGAAGAGCAATGTCTGAGGATGTGAACCTGCGTGTGTCACTGGCTGGGGGGAGGGTGGCTGGTGGGCCCTCTCAGATCACCTCCCTCCTGGGCCTAAGTGACATGCCCTCCCCTGCACCCCATCAGGAGACTCTACAGGTGCTGGGGGTGTGCTGGGGTGTGTCAGGGGGAGGTGCTGGAGGATGTGGTGACTAGTTATAATGATTTTGTTGATATATTGTTGTAATAGTTGTATTTTTTATTTGTGTATTTATTTATTTTTCATGTAAGAGGGAATACTGGCCAAGGGCAACAGAAATTGTGATAAAAAAAGGTCCACTGAGGTGTTCCCCCCCATCCCTAGTGGGCATAATTTCCAAAGGGGTGTGAGTCCTTGAAAAATAGCAGGTATTTCTCTAATTGTATTTGTCATTGTCTTAATGAGAGCATGGCCATGTATTGAGAAGTTTATGAAAATGCAAAAATTTGGAAGGGAATTAAGTTTGGAAGGGAATTGAATTGTATACATAGATGCAAGGGTGGATGTGGAGGAAGGACACATTCCTAGAGGGGGCGTGATAGTAAAAAGATGAAGAACCACTGCCCTAAATCATACATCATACACTATACAAACCTAGTGTCTCAATGTCAAGCTCTCATCCTCAGCAGCTGTCAGTACCTTGCTGTGTGTTAAGTGCTCACCTCTCTCTCTCTCTCTCTTCCCTCCTTGCAGCAGATGACGCAGGAGGAGAAGGAGAAGTACCTCAACCAGAAGATGGAGAACATGAGGAGGAAAAATGAAGAGCTTCTCAAGAGACACCAGGTGAGAGATGAAGAGAAATGCATGAGTTTAATGAGTATTGTGGTGAGACAATTGTGTGAATGAGTGAGATAAGTCAAAATGAGATATGAAGATTGTTGAGTGAATAAATTAGACAAGTAAGAATAAAATAGAAAGATGAGTTGAATAAGTCAAAATGAGGTAGATTGTTGAGTAAATAAGTGAAACAAGTCAGAATGAAATAGATACATGAGTTAAATTAGCCAAAATGAAGTAGATGAATTATTAGATCAGTGAAACAAGTCAGACTGAAACAGATAATTAAGTGAATAAGTTAGATGAGGTAAAATGAAATGGATAGATGAATAAAGAAACAAAATGAGTCAAAAGGAAAGGAAAAGATGAATAGATGAATCAACAATATATAACAAAGCAGGTAAATGGGCAGTTGAGTGTACGAGTAAGAGATTTAGTGATACAAATAGACACTTGGTAACTGAGAGAGAGAGAGAGAGAGAGAGAGAGAGAGAGAGAGAGAGAGAGAGTAGTATTGTAAGGAGATAGATGGAGAAATAAGTGATAAAAAGTCAGAATTAAAGAAATATGGATAAAGAGAGAGAGAGAGAGAGAGATAGAGATAGAGATAGACAGAGACAGAGACAGAGATAGCAAGCAAACACTAGTAATCTCAACTCATTCACACAGGAAATCGAAGCAGACAAGAAAAACGCAGACAAATTAAGCTCGACAGTAATCATGGACGAGGTGAAGCCTTACGTGATGAAGGTGGGGAGGACACGGCCAGACAGACAGGACAGGCCGCCCCGGGACCCCGCCTCAGACCACCACGCTGCCCCGCCCCCGCCCCGCCCTGCTGATATTATGCCGGCCAGACAGAGGCTCTCCCAGGTGTGTGTTTGTGTTTGTGTGTGTCTTGAAAAATGTGTCCAAATTTGGTTGTCTTGGGTATTTAGTCAGTCAGTCAGTTAGTTAGTTAGTTAGTTAGTCAGTCAGTCAGTCAGTCAGTCAGTCATTTAGTCAGTCAGGTATTCAGTCAGTTATTCAGTCAGTCAGTTAGTTAGTCAATCAATTAATCAATGAATCAGTCTGTCAGTCAGTCATTTAGTCAATCAGTCAGTCAGTCAGTCAATCAATCAATCAATCAATCAATCAATCAATCAATCAGTGAGTCAGTCAGTCAGTCAGTCATTCAGTTAATCAGTCAGTCAATCAGTTAATGCTTTTTTTAGCACACATTCCCCATCAACTACACAAAAATAGCAACACATCGCTGTCGTAACAAACACACACTTCACCTCCTGGCATGTTCTTTCTCGACACTTCCACTCACACTGTTAATTCTTGAAGAGAGAGAGAGAGAGAGAGAGAGAGAGAGAGAGAGAGAGAGAGAGAGAGAGAGAGAAACAATAACATTACATTAGACACAACATTTTATTACTCTGACTGAAGAAACACAGCAACACTATAGACAACACAATAAATTATCTCTAACTGCAAAACAAAACAAAAAAAAAAAACACAGCAACACTTTAGACAACACACAACAAACTATCTCTGTAACTGAAGAAACACACCAACACTTCATACAACACACAATAAATTATCTCTGTAACTGGAAAAAAAAAAAAAAACAGCAACACACTAGACAAAACACAATAAATAATCCCTGTAACTGAAGAAACACTAGCAACACACAAGACAACACACAATAATCATCTCTCACTGAAGAGGACAACAACACTTCAGGCAGCAACACACTAGACAACACACAATAAACCATCTCTGTAACTGAAATAAAGACTATTAACACATCATACAACACGTAACCCCTTCAGTACTGAGACGCATTTGTACCTTGATTTTCTGGGGATACGATTAGACCATTTTATTGACATTAGGAAGGCTCTATTGAGGTCAGAAGATTAATGGCTAGAGTCCTCACTATTTTAATGCCCCATATGAGTTTCTGAAGCTGTACAGTATCGCATAGTCACCAGAATGAATATGGAAACGCATTGTGGTATTGAAGAGGCTAATAGACTACAGGTAACTCGATTTACACGATAGATGTGTTCCAAGAGGCATCGCATATTTCAAAATTCGCGTAAAACAGACTTGTAATTCTCATAAGAAACAATAGATAATAGGGGGATGTGGGATGTGGTCCAAATCGTGTATAAGCAAACCGATCGCGCAAATTTGATTAATTGTAACATTTTTTTTCAGTCGCGTATTAACAAAAATGTAAATTAAACACGTGTAAATCAAGAGTTACCTGTATCTTTGTAACTAGAAAAAGACAACAAAACATTAAAACAACACAAAATGAATCTATCTGACTGTTTGTTTACATTTTCAGAGTGACGGCCCACCGCCAGACCCCTGTTACCGCTTCCTGTCTGACCCTGAGCGAGACGGGATGGACGGGAGGGAGAGCCAGAGGGGGCGGAGGGAGAGAGGAGGGAGAGGGAGAGGCAGAAGAGGCAGAGGAGGAGGAGGAGGAGGAGGAGGAGGGATGTATGTGACGGTTCAGGAGAGGAGAACGAGAAAGGAGGTGGAAAATGGAGAGGAGGAGGAGGAGGAAATGACGGAGGAGGAGGAGAGGGAGATAATAGAGAAGAAGGAGAATGGGAGGGTAGAGGAGGTGGCAGGGGGTCCTCTTTCTACCACAGCAGGGGAAGGGGAAGGGGAAGAGGGGAGAACAAGGACTACTACAACTCAGACCGACCATTTGGCAGGGGTGGAGGCAGGGGAAGGGGGCAGGATAGGGAGAGAGATAGGGGGAGACAGGATCATAGTTTCCCCTCACAGGATATAAGACTGGAGAAGCAGGAGCGAGGGGAAACTGAGGGGAATGGGAAGGAAGGGGAGGAGAAGGGTAAGGGGAAATTCACCTTTGCGTATAGAGACATAAGATATTTTCCTGATGATGGGGATAAGGACAAGGATAGGAGTGGAGGGGAGAGGGAGAGAGAGGGGAAAGAGAGGGGTTACGGCTATCACTCCCACGATGACTATGAGGAGAAAGGAAGACACTGGGGAAGAGGAAGACATGCCTATGATCATAGAGGAGGAGGAGGAGGTGGAGGAAGAGGAAGAAGAGGAAGGGTTAGTACTCTTGTTAATGTGTTGTTTGTTTGTTTTCTTGCTTTTAATTTTGGTTGATTTTTTTTTTCTTGAAGTTATTTTCTTGATGTGTGTTATTTGTCCTCTCATTCTTTCTCCTCTTATCTTTATCCATTCTTCTGTTTTTCCTTTTCCTTTCCTTTCTCATATCTGTTGCATTCCATTCTTATTCCCTTCATCCTTTCCTCTTTCACACCATACCTTTCACCTCTCTCATTCTTTTTCTCATAACAACTTAATCCATTCTCACTCTCCTTTCCTCTCCTCTTCTTTCTCATATTTATTGTATCCCATTCTTATTCTCCTCTCATCTCTTCTCTTCACACACCTTATCTTACTCTCACCTCTCATTCTTTTTCTCTCTATTCCTCTCACTCTCCTTTCCTCTCCTCTCCTTTCTCATATTTATTGCATCCCATTCTTACTCTCCCTTCATCCCTCTCACACCTTACCTTTCATCTCTCATTCTTTTTCTTCTCCATTCCTCTCACCCTCCTTTCCTTTCTCTCTCATATCTTTTGCATTCCATTCTTACTCCCCTCATCTTTCCCTCTCTCCTCACTCTCTCTCACCTTCCCCATTGTTTTCCTTGTAACTTAATCCATTTCTCTCATTCTCCTTTTCTTCCCTTTCTCTGTTACTTCCCATTCTTACTGCCCCCTTCATCCCTCTCACTTCTCATTCTTTTTCTTCACCATTCCTCTCACTCTGGCCCTTTTTTTTCTCAGCATCCCATTCTTACTCACCCCTCACTCTTTCCCTCTCTTGCACCTTACCTTTCACCTCTTCCCTAACCTCCCCTAACCTCCTCTTTGCCTTCCCCTCAGGGCCACGGACAGTACCAGGAGTATGAACGCTGGAAGGCTGAGAGGGATGCCATTGATGAAGCTCGGCTCTCTCGTGGCCGCACTGATGGAGGGGCGTGGCGGAGGGAGTGGGACAATGACAAGATGGATCAAGGGTAAAGGAAAGGGTTCTAGGATGGGTTCTTGGAAGGGTTCTGTTCTCTTCCTTGCCTTGTGTTTTATTTTGATATTGTTCTCATCTGTTTTCCTCTGCTCTGATTTTGTCTTTCTCCTTGTGTTTTATTTTGGTATTTTCATTTGTTTTCTATACTTTTAATTTCTTTTTCTTGTTGTCTTTCTTTCCTTATCTCCTGTCTTTTGTTTTTTTTTCTATCCCTCCTTTTCTTTCTTGCTCTTATTGTTTCGCATCCTTTTTCTCTTCCTATTTTTGTGTATTTTGTTTTGGGTCTCATTTTTCTTCGTTTTTCCTACTCCATATTATTCTTTCTTCTTGTCTTCCTTTCCTTACTTTCTGTCTTTTCTCTCCTTTTCTATCTTTGTCTTATTGTTTCACATCCTTTTCTCTTCCTATTTTTGTGTATATTGTTTAAGTCTTGTTTTCATCCTTTTTCCTACTCCATACTATTCTTTCTTCTTGCCTTCCTTTCCTTACTTTCTGTATTTTCTCTCCTTTTCTATCTTTCTCTTATTGTTTTGCATCCTCTTCTCTTCCTTGCCTTGTGATTACTCCTCATTTTCTTTGCTCCTTCCTTCAGTCTGTTTGCTTGTGTTCCTTAACCATACAGCCTTTTGTATGATTTAGCCTCTTTCAATATGTATGTTTGTGTTCTTAACTGATATACAGACTTGTGTGATTAGGTGTGTTGCAGTCTATATTTTTTTGTTCTGTAACAATACAGATTTTCATGTGATCTAGTGTGTTTCTGTGTGTATGTGTGTCTTAACTAATATACAGACTCATGTGATTTGGTGTGTTTCAATCTGTATTTTTGTGTTCCTAACCATTTTTTTCTTTAGTGTGATCTAGTGTGTTTTAGTGTGTATGTGTCGTCATCCTTACCATACATTCTATAGTGTGATCTAGTGTGATTGAGTGTGTATATTCTGTCTTCCTAACCATCCATCCTTTAGTGTGAAGTAGCAATGTTTCACTGTTCACTACCCCTTGTGTTGCCAGTCTGTAGTGAAGCAATACCTCAATACCTTACTGGAGAGAGAGAGAGAGAGGGAGAGAGATGCACACTCACCACTGTCTCTCTTTCCTCCCCAGGGACGGAGAAGATACAGGGCCGGCATATGACCCACGGTACCCACGAAGCAAGGGTGAGTCTGCCCCTGCTTGTCCCTTCCACACTCTTGCCACTCCCTCAGTGTTTAGTGTTTGTTGTGGTCTGTGCTTCCTTGAGACAAGACGGCATAGGGTTTGTGTGTTTGTGTGTGTGTTCTGTGTGTGATGGCTGTAAGATTTCCTCTCAGTCTTTCTCTATTTTCTGCTTTCCATCTTGCTAGTTTTTCTTTATCTTGTGGAGACGACCTTTTTTGTGTTTAATTTAAGTGTAGAGATCACTTATTTGTATTGTGTTTGTGTGTGAGGGTGCTAATGTTCCCTCTGTGACTTTGGAAGCTTAATTTTGTGTGAAGTTTTGTGATTGTAACAGTGCTTCCCTGAGACTTGCAAGTGTGTGTCATGTGCACTGTGCTTCCTTGAGACGAGACAGCTTAAGGTTCATGTACTTTGTGTGTGAGGGTGGTGATGTTCCCTCTGTGACTTGGAAGCTTAGTTTATGTGTGATGTTGTATGTGATTGTAAGAGCACTTCCCTGAGACTTGGAAGTGTGTGTTGTGTTTACTGTGCTTCATTGACACAAGACAGCTCGGGATTTGTGTGTGTGTGTTGTGTGTGTCTGATGGTAACAGTGTTTACTCTGTCATGTATAAGCTTAGTTTCTGTGTGAAGTTGTGTGTGATTGTGACAGTGCTTCCCTGAGACTTGGAAGTGTGTGTTGTGTGTAACTGTGCTACCTTGAGATGAGACAGCGTAAGGTTCATGTGCTTTGTGTGTGTGTGTGAGGGTGGTAATGTTTCCCCTCAGACATGGAAGCATAGTTTTTGTGTGTGTTTTGTTGTGTATAGTGCTTCCCTGTTGTGTGGACTGTGCTACCTTGAGACGAGATAGCTTAAGGTTCATGTGCTTTGTGTGTGTGTGAGGATGGTAATGCTTCCCCTCAGACATGGAAGCGTCGTTTTTGTGTGTGTTTTGTTGTGTATAGTGCTTCCCTGTTGTGTGGACTTTCCTCATCTGACACAAGACAGTTTAGGGTTTGTGTGTGTTGTTGTGTGTGTGTGTGAGGGTGGTAATGTTTCCCCTTAGACTTGGAAGCTTAGTTTTTGTGTGTTGTTGTGTATAGTGCTTCCCTGTTGTGTGGACTGTGCTCCTCTGACACAAGACAGTTTAGGGTTTGTGTGTGTGTGTTTTGTGTGTCTGATGGTAATAATGTGTCCTCTCAGACTTGGAAGTTTAATTTTTCTGTGTGTTTTGTTGTGTATTGTGCTTCCCTGAGATTTGGAAGTGTGTGTAAAAAAAAAAAAAAAAAAAAGAAAAAAAAGGAAAAATGAGAAAAAAAGGAACTAAAAATACCACAACAAATTAACCATCACATTTTTTCCTCCCACAGGTGAAGGAATCCGACTGGGAGACTTCATGAGCAGCCCCGGCGAGTCCCAGGAAGGGGGGCCGGGGCAGGGGCAGGGGGGCCGGCAGCAGGGGGAGCGGCGGGGCGGGGGAGGCCGGGGACACAGAGGCGGCAACAAGAACAGGAGTCACTTTGGAAACCCCGACCATAATTGTAAGGATATTGAGTGGTGATTTTTTATTTATTCATTTATTTATTTTTTTTTTTGTTTATGTGTGTGGGGACAATGTACTGGTGATTTTTATTTAGTCTCTCTCTCTCTCTCTCTCTCTCTCTCTCTCTCTCTCTCTCTCTCTCTCTCTCTCTCTCTCTCTCTCTCTCTCTCTCTCTCTCTCTCTCTCTTTTTCCTGATGTATATATAACTCATGATTTGATTAAATGGCTGAATATGAAAGAAATGGAAATAAAGAAGAATGTGAGTAATTCCAGACAGAAAGAAAGAACACAGTAAAACAAATTGAAGAAGTTATATAGTAAAAACAAAAGATGTGGGCTAAACATATGTAAAAATGAAATTAAAAGGAAAATCAGCAATTCCCCAAAAATGAAATAGTAAAATAGTCAAAATGAAAAAGATTACAAGAAAATATGAGGAAAAGAAAAGAAAATACCATAAATTCCTAAGTAAAGTTAATAAAAAGAAAAGAAAAAAGAATGAAAAGAAAGTCTCATTCATTAATACTGTATATAACAAAAAAAATATATAAAAAAGGGAAAACTGGAAGAAAAACAACTTTAATTCCATAAGAAAATGAATAAAAAAGAAAAAGTGAATGAAAATTAAACCCCATTAATTAATTCCACAAGAAAATTTTGTATGAAAAGAGAAAAAGAGAGAAAAACATTAATTGAATAAGAAAATGAATAAAAAAGAAAAAGAAAAAAAAAAACACTTTAATTAATCCCAAAAGAAAAATAGTTAAAAAAAAAAAGACAAACCCCATTAATTTATTCCACAAAAAAAAAATGAATGAAAAAAGAAAGAAAATGACATTAATCCGATAAGAAAATGTGAATAAAAATAAAAAGAGAAAGAGAAAGAAAACGGCACTAATGAATTGTTCTCTCCCTCGACACCCAACCAGCAGCACACGAGCAGGAGATCATGGCGGAGCTGGACCCAGACACAGTGTTCCGAGGGCGGCGAGTGGAGGAGCAAGGCGACCACTTCACCATCTCCATCAATGCCTCCAATCAGGGCGAGGGTGAGGCTGCTACTCTTCCACCTTCACTCCATCCTCACTCTTATTCCACCTTCATTCCATTCTCACTTCACCTTCACTCTCATTCTACTCTCTATTTGACTCCACCTTCACTCTAGTCAGGGTGAGATTTAGGACTGCTACTCCACCTTCAATCCACCCTCACTTCACTCTTACTCAACCTTCACTTCATCCTTGCTTCACCTTCATTCTTCTCTCACTCTATTCTCACTCTATTTCACTCTTGTCAGGATGAGGTTTGATGCTGCTATTCCACCTCACTCCACCTCACTCCATCCTTATTCCACTTTCACTCCCACCTTCACTCCATTTTATCGGCATTCTCACTCTGCCTTCACTCTTATTTTCTCTCCACCCTCCACCTTCTCTCCACCTTCTCTCCATTCTCACTTTATGTTCTCTCCACTCTCACTTCACCTTCTCTCTCTGTCTCCTCTTCATTCTCACTCTGTCTTCACTCTAATGTTCTCTCCACTCTCCACCCTTCTTTCCACCTTCTCTTCATTCTCACTCTGCTTTTACTGTATGTCCTCTCCAGCTTACTCCACCTGCTCTCCACCTGACTTCACCTTCTCTCCATCTTCACTTGTGTTAACTCAGATTTAATGTAGAAATAATGTCAATTTTTTTTTTCTCTTGTCTGATGTGAAGTGTTGTGGTTTATCTCTCTCTCTCTCTCTCTCTCTCTTGTATCTTTCAGTAATAGTAATAGTAATAGTGATAATAATAGTAATAATGATGGTAATAATAGTGGTGGTAATAGATGGTTAATTGAGCCCAGAAAAGTTACATTAGCTGGAAGATAAAAAGAAAAAAATAATAATAACGATATCTTAATTTACAGTATACATTGTCTGCTTTATTCTCTCTCTCTCTCTCTCTCTCTCTCTCTCTCTCTCTCTCTCTCTCTCTCTCTCTCTCTCTCTCTCTCTCTCTCTCTCTCTCTCTCTCTCTCTCTCTCTCTCTCTCTCTCTCCTCTGCAGGCAAGTTTGTGAGGGTTGGGTCAGGCCGAATGAGGAGAGGCGCCCCGGAGAGTGTGGAGGGTGGCGAGCAGGGAGGTGGAGGGAGGCAGGGGCGTGGCAGGGGCCGTGGTGGTAACAAGAGAGAACGAGGCAGAGGAAAAGGCAGGGGGCAAGGACGAGGAGGTGGAGGAGGAGGAGGTGGAGGAGGATCATATGGTAATAAAGAAGTAAGTTTTATATTTGTTTTTCTTGTTTTTTCTTGTTTTTTTTTTTTTTTCAATTTTTTTTTTGTGTGTGTGTGTGTTTGTGTGTTTTTATGTTTTTCTTGATATGTGCAGTTTTTTTGGGTGTATTTTGGTGTTTTTGGTGTACGAGTTTTTGTTTTTGTTCTTGTACTTCTTTATGTTGTTGTTGTTGTTGTTGTTGTTGGGAATAGAAGAACATATAGCAAAAGATCGCCAGTTGTGGAAAGTAGTCATCGCCTGTCCAACCCCACGCTAAATGGGAATATGTGGACAATAAATGAAAATAATGATGATGATGATGATGATGATGATGATGATGATGATGATGATGTGCACCAATAGATTTAAGACCTTTTGATATTTTGTATTTTTTTTTACTCTATTTTTAAGGTATGAAGTTTTTGTTGTGATTAAAATGATAGCACAGATTGGCACACACATGGACTTTTTGCTATAATTAGATAGATACACACACACACACACACACACACACACACACACACACACACACACACACACCCACCCACCCCTGTCATTAAACACTGCTCTCTCTTTATTGACAGAATGCATACAGCTATTCAAGCCAGCAGGGTGTGGGGGTAGAGGGGAGCACAGACCCCCACACTGACACCCCCGCCTCTTCCTCCCTTCCCACCGATCCCCAGCCCTCCATGGTAAGTCTGTCCCCTGAGGTTTGTTTCCTGCGAGTGAAATAAAGGTTGTTAATTGGTGTTTTTTTGGTGTGTGTGTGTGTGTGTGTGTTTTATTTAGACAAAAATGTTTTAGTTATGATTCTGTTTTTATGCACAATTTTACTGTCAGATTTTATGATTTTGTAGAGGAAAATTCTGTATTCTTGTCAACACTTAAACCACCACCACCACCACCACCACCACCACCATTATATGTGTATTTATGAATGTACTAAAGCAATGTCAAATAGTATCAACCATTATGTCAGAATGTATGGCTCCTACTGTTGTGATCCGAGCTGTTACATGACGTTGCACAGATTGTCTGGCTGTTAGTTGTAAATATGCAAGGAGTTTTTTTCTACCTTTAATTAACAAAAATAATATCTATACATAAGATACAGTATTTGATATGATGCCGGCAAATGACAATCACAGTTCCTTCTATCGCTTTCTCCACTGCAAATCATTACAACTTCCTCTCATAATCGTACATAAGAATCACTCCGACTTCATATACGAATACAACAACGTAACTCACCACTGAACATAATCGTTTCGTGTGCAATAATTCCAATTCTCTCTCTTCATCTATATATTCTTACATCAGGATTACTTCAACACATCCCTATGCAGATTTTTCCTCAACGTAGTCTACTATATCCTTGTACTACTTTCCATAGTCTTGAGTTGCTGTACATACCAGTCTTGCATGATGGAGAAGAAGTTACGATATATTCTCCACTACCTTCAGGAGAGAGAGTCCCTGGCAGCCCCTCCCGCCGCAGCCCAGCCACTGCCCGCCAGCCCTCCAGACCTCCCTACTGATGATTCCTGGACAGATGTAACCAGTGGGAATGACAGTCTGGACACATCAGGACTCAGTCAGGAGGGAGGTGCGGCGTCCAGCCCTGCGGAGGTGAGCTGCTTGGGGTGCCCTTGGTTAGGTTAGGTTATTTTATTATTTTTTTTCCTTTATTTTATTTATCTATTTTTTCTTTTTTTTTTTTTTTTTTTTTTTGAGAGGGGCACTGGTTAGCCTCTTCAGTATCATGACATGTTATCATATTCATTCTGGTGACTATTTGGTGATTTTATACAGCTTCAGATACTCATGTGGGTGATTAAGATAGTGAAGACTTTGGCCATTAATCTTCTGACCTCCATAGACCCTTCCTAATGTCAATAAAATCATCTGATCATACTCAAAACTCAAGGTAAAAAGGCATCCCACTACTGAAGGAGTTAAACACATCATATATAAAAAAAAAAGAAAAAAAAAAAAGCTTGGAAAAGAAAGAGGTAAAGTTTAAAGGACATTAGCCTGTCTGTGGTGAGTGTTTGGCAAGATTCCGTCCTCCCGGCAAGACCCACCACACTCACGTCAGCCCATCTCTGTAGGCAGGTCTGATGGGGAGGTGCTGTAGCTCACCCCCGGGGCCAGGCCAGGAGACAAGCTTAAGAATAGAGCATTAGGTACAGCGTGTGGTTTGTGGCATCCTTTTCGACTCAGTTCCTCGCTTTCTTTTTTTTTATCTTTTTTTTTGTTTTGTGTTGAGTTTTGTGTGTATTTTTATTTATTCATTTTTTGTTTTATTTTTTGTGTGGTGCTATTTACATTTTCTTTTGTGTTGTACCTTTGCTTGGTGTGATTCCATGATGAACTTAGCTTTATGTCAGTTTTCCTTATTCCTTAATGTTTCCTGGGTTTTTTTTCTTTTAATGATTTTTTTTTTCCAGCATTATTATCATCATCATTTCAGCTTTGTTTTCATTTTGTATTATTTCATCATTACCATTTTTATCATCATTATTATCACCATTATCACCATCCTGTAGCTCCCTATCCACCATCCTGCCACTTAGTGATGAATTTGTGGTGAGTGGAGTGGAGACAAACTAATGAGAAAGATCCCTGACAAATATATTTCAACAGTGTGTGCTTGCATGCAGAACAGAAAGAGAAAGAGACAGAGGGAGACAAAGAGATACACATTACTCTAAGCCCCCCCCAACATTTCTCTCTGTACAAACTCCCTTGCTTACTTACCAACCCCAACAAATATATTGCAAAAGTGTGTGCTTGCATGCAAAACAGAAAGAGAAAGAGACAGAGAGATACACATTACTCTAAAGCTCCCACCTATCTCCCTGCACTAACTCACTTACTTACTTACCAACCCCAACAAATAATATTGCAACAGTGTGTGCTTGCATGCAGAACAGAGAGAGAGAGACAGAGAAAGACAGAACTTATCATACACATTAGTCTCAAAACCCCCCACATTTCTGCCTGTACTAACTCATTTGCTTACCTTCACCCAACAGGCAACTGGGATAGACGGAACAGACACGAAGGTTCCTGAGGAGATCGGTGGAGAAATACCGAAGAAACCCATCAAGAAATCGACAATGGCTTGAAAACTGAGTCCCCAGTAGAGTGTGTGGATGCAGAGAGTCTTGAGGAAGGTGAGGTGTACTGTGAGGCAAGCACTGAGGAGGTGGAGGAAGGGGAGCTTCTTGTAGGGGACTCAACAGGGATGGAGGAGGTACCCAGGGCCTCTACTCCTACTCCTGCTGCAGAGGATGATGTGGTGAAGCCAGGTGCTGCTGAGGAAGACAGAGAGGTAAGGAGGGAAGATGAGGAGGAAGATGAGTCTTTGAAGTGTAGTGAGGCTGATGGAAAGACAGTTAGTGAAGGAGATACGAAGGAGGAAGGCACCCAACCCATTCAGGAGACAGATGGAGGAGAAAAGGAGGTAGCAGAAGAAAAGGAAGAGGAGAAGGAGACATACCAAGATTGCAAGGAAATTGAAACAAGCAAAGAAGCACAAATAGATAGGAATGAGGAATGCAATGTGGAGAAGGAAGATGAGGAGGAGGAGGAGGAGAAGGAGAAGGAGAAAGAGGAGAAAGAGGAAGAGGAGGAGAGCAAAACTAAGAATACAGAAGAAGAAGCTGAGATGAAGAGTAAAAATAACACAGGACAAGAGAACATTCAAGAAGAGATACAAACATTAGAGAAAAGTGACGAGAAGAGCAAATGATGACCTGGTAAGCTCCCCCTATGCTCCCTCACACCACACAGGGCTGAGGTATGAGTCTTGCTGCATGGGGCCTTATAATCACACCAGCCCCTTGCACTCACATAGGGAGGAGCCACTGCAACATGTACTTAGAAATATAACCCTACTATAATCCTTCTGTTGGGGTGTTTTAAAGAGTGAGTGGTATTTATTTTGTTGACTCTGGTTGTTACAGTAGCTGATGCCTTTTGGGTGCAAGATGTTATGAGCAGGAATGAGTTGAGTTTTCTTTTAGTGACTCCTGCTGCTCCTATCTTATGTGTACTTTTGTTAATGGCGTTGTATTTGAATTAAGACAGCAGTTAACTATTCCAAAGCACCGTGTACTTATTATTTATTGATCGACACAATTTTCCTGTCGTGAAGTGTGTGCGTGTGTGTGTGTATGTGTGTGAGTGTGAGTGTGTTATGTGTTAGGTTAAGGAGTTATCGTGTGGGTCAGTCAGGCGGTGCTCTCTCTCTGTGCTAGCCTGGTAATGTTGTATACTTCTTCCTGCCATTCAGTAACTAAGCCAACACTGCTTTGAGCCCCCAAGGTTCCTCAAGATTCCATGATACTCGTAGCCGCTGCGTTTCAGTCCCCTCGGTAGCACTTCACAAGATGCTGAACCTGTGAAACTAAGGAAAGGAAGGAAGTTTTAGTGTTTTATGAGTTTCAACACTGATTCTTGAAGTGTTAAATGTGTGAAGCTAAGGAAAGCAAGAAAGTTTTAGTGTTTTCATGAGTTTCAGCAGTAATTCTTGAAGTATTGAAAGTGTGAAGCTAAGGAAAGCAAGGAAATTTTAGTCTTTTCATGAGTTTCAACACTGATTCTCGAAGTGTTGAATGTATGAAACTAAGGAAAGCAAGAAAGTTTTAGTCTTTTCATGAGTTTCAACACTGATTCTCGAAGTGTTGAATATGTGACAAGGATGAAAGCAAGGAAATTTTTGCCTTTTCATAAGTTTCAACAATAATTCTTGAAGTGCTGAATGTATGAAGCTAAGGATGAAAACACAGAAGTTGTAGTCTAGTTGTGTTTTAGTCCCCATGCTAACATTTCACTTATCTTCCCACCATTCCCCTTCCTTTGATCTTTCTCCCTTTCTCCTTCTAATCTATCCCTCCCTTCTTTCTCTTCCTCAAATTAATCCCCTTCCATTCTCTCCCCTTCCTTCCCCTTCCTCTGATTCCCCCCAATCTTTCTGCCTCTCTAATCTACTCCCTTCCACCCCTACTTCTATCTCTTCTCTCCCTTCCTCCATTTCCTAATCATCTCCTACCTTTCTTCTCTTCCTCCGTCCTCTGCCTCAAATTAACCTCTCCTACCTTTCTTTTTCCCTCACCTTCCAGTCTTTCCCTCCCTCTCCGAATCTTCTTCTTTCCTCCCCCTCTCCTAATCTCCCTCTTTCCTCCCTACCTCCCTCCCTATTCTCTTATCTTACCTCTCCTTCACCTTTCAATCTTTCTCTCTCTCTTTCCTAATCTCCCTCTTTCTTCCTTACCTATACTCTTATTTTCCTTCCCTCTCACCTTTCAACCTTTCCATCCCTCTTCTAAGCCCTCTCTTTCCTCTCTCCGTATTCTCTAACCTTCCCTCTCCCCCTGACCTCATCCCTTAATGTGGCAGGGGTGTCCAATGAAAGTATCAAAGGAGTGGTCTTTCACTTGTTGATGAGTGTGTCTTGCAAGTCAGATGGGGAGATTTCTGCTTATTGTTTTATACGTACATGTATACTGTAATTCCTGTAGTCGTACGCAGCGCAAAGTACATACACAAGTCTCATGTTTGTATTTCTGTGTGTGTGTGTGTGTGTGTGTGTGTGTGTGTGTGTGTGTGTGTGTGTGTGTGTGTGTGTGTGTGTGTGTGTGTGTGTGTGTGTGTGTGTTTATTTATTATTGTATTTTGGAGTTTAGTGAAAGGTTATATATATACAGTGAGTCCTTTTTTTTTAAATTTATTTATTTGTTTTATTTTAAGAGTTTTTATGCCTTAGATTATGATTTTATTTATTTATTTATTTATTTATTTTTTTAATGTATAGTGCTTTTATGCTCTGAACTATGACTCCACCACCTTGTTAGTGAAGCAGTGTGGGTTAGTGACAGGTAGCTGCAATGCTCACTAATTTCAACTGACGGCTATAATCACTCAATGTCGCTGTAAAAATGGAACCCTGACATAATTTAAGGAGTCTGTATTTTCTGTTTGTCTTACTTATTGCAACTGTCGGCAAAAATCACTCAATGTCGCAGTGAAAAATGGAACCTTGACGTAAACTAAGGATTTTCTGTGTTTTCTGTTTGTCTTCCTTATTCCAACTGATACCAAAAAATCACTTCACGTCTTAGTAAAAACAAAACCCTGATGTAAACCAAGGACTTACTGTATTTTCTATTTGTCTTGATACAGCAGCACGAACTGGCCATTAATGTCTAACTACACAACAGTGGTTTATGAACTGCTACAAGCGGTGAACCTCTTATATTAAAACTGCACCTGACAACACTTTCCCTCCCGCCCCAGTGAAGGTGTTGTATTAGCACCACTTCACCGCTAAACCATCAAAGTGAGATAGATGTTTGTTTGTCTTTGATCTGCACAGGAGAGAAGAAAGTTGATGCTAAGGTGAGGGAGAGTAGAGGTCCTTTCTCATCTGTGGCAGTTAATGATACTTTCCGACCAGTGATAAGTAAACCTAACAACTGACTCCCCATCACTTCCCCCCATCACCACCCATTACTACCCATCACTTCCCTTTTAAAGAATAGGGGTCATTTCTCATCTGGCAGTTTACAATACTTTCCGACTAGTGATGAGTAAACCTAACAACTGACTCCCCATCACTTTCCCCCATCACCTGTTATTCCCCATTACTCCCCCATCATTACCCATCACTTCCCTACAACAGAATAGAGGTCCTTTCTCATCTGTGGCAGTTTAATACTTTACCTCTTACAACGATGAAGACCAGCTGTGCATATTTTGGTGGTTTAATGTAGATTTAGTACTCAGATAAGCCTATAAATTGCGTTTTTAAAGTATTGTACACTTTTTTGAGGTATAAAGTAGATGAAATAATCAGATAAGCCAATGAAGTGTGTTTTAAAGTGTATTCAAGACCAGCAATGTACATTTTGAAGGTTTAAATTAGATCCAATACTCAGATTAGCCTACGAATTATGTTTTTTAAAGTATCGAAGACCAGTTATGCACATTTTGGAAGTTTAAAGTGCATTCAGTACTCAGATTAGCCTACAAATTGTGTTTTTAAAGTATTCAAGACCACTTACGCAGATTTTTGAGGGTTTAAAGTAGATCCAATACTCATCAGCCTACAAATTGTGTTTTTAAAATATTCAAGACCACAATTAGAAACACTGAGCCGCGGGAATGAGGTGACGGGAGGCAAGGATCAAAGGACGCAGCGTTTTTGCACCACCTTCAAACCACAGTGATAAAAGTAGATAGATGATAAAAAAGACAGCTTACTTATTGATATATATGTTAGGGTGTTGCATGCAGTGTTTGGGAAATGCTGGCCAGTGATGCGAAGTAATATATATTTTGTTTTGACAATTTTTTTTCTATATATAAAGGCAAATGGTGCTCAGAAGTGTGTGTGTGCGTGTGTATGTGTGTGTGTGTGTGGTTATATTTCGTGATACAGATTTAATATTACGTAGATAAATAATAATGATAAAAAAGAATCCATAAATATATAGTCCATTCTCTCTTAATATTTAGCGATAGAAAGACCAAATGCATAATCAAATCACATAATACTACTATTTACATGTGAAGTGACCTATTGTATCATTATTATTATTATTATTATTATTATTATTATTATTATTATTATTATTATTATTATTATTAAGCCCGTTACACTCCAGATTGTCGTCCAGTCAGTTGTAATAATTAATAATAGCGGTACCAGATTGAGATTATCATATTTTGTCATGAAGTGAGGCTGCGTGGCGAGTCTGTGTACCAGCCACGCATTCCTTCAAAAACGCTCTTCTCTCTCACCAAGACTATTTTCCAAGGCCACAGAGATGATAAGCGGGGTTTTCAAGAGTGTTTCTTTAGCAAATAATGTAGAAATCTTGTCACTCTGCCTCTAGAATCGTAAAAAAAAAAAAAAAACACCTTGAAAAACTCGTTTCAATCTAAATAAAGCCTTTTGAAATAGTGGAGGTGAAGCGCAGAGGGGTTTGAGATTAAAATTAAAAGCCTTAACTCCTTCACTGCCGCACGCCACACGCTCACTAATAAAACTATGTAGAGAATCTTTAATAGCACGTCTATCAAGAAAAGTTAATGAAAAGGTGGAAAAGAAAAGTGTTTGCAATTGTGATCTTTTTTTTTTTTTTTTTTTTTCTCCTCCGGTAAACTCTGGAAGTCCTTGCCTGCTTCTGTGTTCTGTATTTCCACCTTCCCGTTTCAAGACAATTTTTCGATTTCAGTTAAGAGGGAGGTTTTTCAAGACATTCATTCCTTACATCTGGTTAAACTCTTGACTGTTCGGGGACTAGCATCTCAGTGTTTTATTATTTTTTTTTTTTTGTATTTTATTATATATATATATATATATATATTTTAATCGTTTTTATTGGCCAGATTTCACTTCCTGCGTTAAAACAAGAGGATAAAATAGGAAAGAAAAGGCGTCATAGTGGTTGGGAGTGATATTTAAGGGAACGCGTGTGTGTGTGTGAGCAGTGAAGAGGTTAATAAGGGTAAATATATTCAGTCCTTCCCGCCAAGAGATAGTGGAGCGAGTGTTAAGCGCCATATTGAGAAACACTTCCCTCTCTCTCTATTTCTCTCACCTCGACCATTTTCAAAGACCACAGAGATGATTAGCCGAGTTCTTAAGAGTATTTGTCCTGTTCATAGTGCAGAAAACTTGTTAACCTGTCACTAGAATTACAGAAACATCTTTATAAAAACACGTGTCACTTCAACTAGAGCTCTTTGAAAATAGTGAAGGAGTTGTGAGGCGCTGAAGTGTTTCAAAATATGGGTAATGTGTATTAGAGGGCTTAGTTACCACTGTTAATGCCGTCTTGTTGTTGTAGCACGTTTTTTTTATACTACTACTACTACTACTACTACTACTACTACTACTACTACTACTACTACTACTACTACTACTACTACTACTAGACCTTCTTCTTCTTCTTCTTCTTCTTCTTCTTCTTCTTCTTCTTCTTCTTCTTCTTCTTCTTCTTCTTCTTCTTCTTCTTCTTCTTCTTCTTCTTCTTCTTCTTCTTCTTCTTCTTCTTCTTCTACTACTACTACTACTACTACTACTACTACTACTACTACTACTACTAATTGCTTTTGTAGAGATGACTCGGAAGCGGCGCGGAGTTTTAGAAAAAGAAAAGAAAACGAGATGTTATTCTATTTTTATTGACAGGGTTGGGACATAACTCCATCCCATTCTCTCTCTCTCTCTCTCTCTCTCTCTCTCTCTCTCTCTCTCTCTCTCTCTCTCTCTCTCTCTCTCTCTCTCTCTCTCTCTCTCTCTCTCTCTCTCTTTCCCGGCCCTTCCCGTCCAATAGGTCCTTGTGCCTTGCTTGCTTGTCATGGTGGTGCGTTGCGTGCGTGCGTGCACGGACCGTCATGTTGTAAGGTGCTCACGACGCTAATGTGTGTGTGTGTGTTCGGTGGCTGGTTAGTTTCCTTCGTGTGTGTGTGTGTGTGTGTGTGTGTGTGTGTGTGTGTGTGTGTGTGTGATCGTTATCAGATTATCATGAGAGCCAAATAAAAGAAAAGAAATAAGAGTAAAAAGAATAGTAATAATAATAATAATGTTTATCTGCTCGACACTTGATATACTTCATCCAATTATTGTCTTTTTATATAGTAAAGAAAATAATAAATAGAATTAAAAAGTGGTGGTGTGTTTTTGTCTCCTTTCACACACACACACACACACACACACACACACACACACACACATCAAATTCTACACATATTCCTGTACATATTTCACGTATAGGTCATTTTTTGATGCTTAATAACCCTAGAGACCGTGACACGAGAGAGAGAGAGAGAGAGGACAGGTGTGTTATGTCTCTGCCTCAATTTATAGTTAATAATGTGCAAAATAACCAAGGTATCTGACAGGGCAGCGCCAGTGCAACATTCTTAATTAAAACGTCCCGCCGTGTCAGTGTCTTGGCGGCGTTTTGTCTGTTTGGCGCCTGGCTGGGTGGTGGCCGGGTGGGTGGGTGGGTGGTGGGTTGGCTGGGGTTGTGAGACGAGGTGTCCTGCCCAAAGAAGGTTAATAATGCAAGTGTTTACGAGTTTCCTTTGTACTGTCATGTGGACGAGAGAGAGAGAGAGAGAGAAAGGTTTGGGGAGTTTATTAATGTGCTTTTATGGATTTTTGTGTTTCTCTCTCTCTCTCTCTCTCTCTCTCTCTCTCTCTCTCTCTCTCTCCACGTGTGTAGAAAATAATATTTGGTTAAAGAATAGTGAATTAATATAGCAACAGAATCGCAATATTTATTCATTCATTTGTTCACGTTGCATGAATAATGAATGTTGATTTTTTGTTACAGGCGCGACCCAAACAAAAAATTGTCGACATTTACCCCCCACGCTATGTA
>NC_059288.1:7234316-7236816 GCF_017591435.1 Portunus trituberculatus
ACTCGCATTACCAAACATTTAAATACTTCACCTCCACTATTTTAAAAGGCTTTATTTTAGTCTACACGAATTTATTAAGGTATTTTTACGGTTCTAGAGGCAGAGTGACAATATTTCTCCATTATTAACTACAAAAACACTCTTGAGAACCCCGCTGATCATCTCTGTGGCCTTGGTAAACAGTCGCGGTGAGAGAGAAGAGCGATTTTTAATATGTTTTTACGATTCTAGAGGCAGAGTGACAAGATTTCTACAGTATTAACTACAAAAACACTCTTGAAAACCCCGCTGATCATCTCTGTGGCCTTGGAAAACAGCCGTGGTGAAGGAGAAGAGCGATTCTGAATACAAGCGGGCCTATCTCTCTCTCTCTCCAACCTTCTTATGAGAGGTCGAGAGGCGGGTTTGAAATATTGATGGGCACCCTTGACTGTCTCTTGTGGGCAACCCGGATCTAAGGAAAGGCTTGCGGGGGAGGGAAGGCGAGGCTCGGGACGCTCTGCTCTCTACACTCTAAACGCTGGTATCTTCAAAGCGCGCCGAAATGATTGACCGGGATCCTAAAAAAGAGTTTCTCGTGTGAATAAATGTAGAAATTTTGTTATTCTGTCTTTTAAAACCTTATGTAACTTTACCGTGACTATTTTCAAGGTTACACAAATGGCTAATCGTGTTTTTAAGAGTGTTTTACCAGTTAATGATGTAGAAACCGTGTTAATCTGTCACTAGAACCTTAAAAAAACATTCTTAAAAACTCGCCTCAGTTCACCGCGACTGTTTTCCAAGGTTACAGAAGTGATTAACTGGGTTCCTAAGAGTGTTTTACCAGTTATTAATGTAGAAATGATGTTAATCTCTCACTAGAACCGTAAAAACATCCTTAAAAACTCGTCTAACTTCACCAAGGCTGCAAAAATGACTGACTGGTTTCTTTTCGTGTTGATTAAATAGGAATCATGTTAGTCTCTCACCAGGACAGTAAAGCTCTTCAAAACCCGCGTGTCTTCAGCTGTGTTTGGTGTTAGGAATGTAGTGAAGGTCTGTTTTGAAGTACAGTCCTGAGATGAAGATGAGGTTCAAGAGTAGAGCGTTTCAGAGTACAGTCCTGAGATGGAGATTTTTTTTTATTGTAAGAGAGAACTAACAAGGGCAAAAAAAAAAAATATTAGAAAAAAAAGACCCACTTGAATTGTAAAGTCTCCAGAAAAGAGTAGAGCGTTGCAGAGAACAGTCCTGAGATGAAGACGAAGTTTAAGAGTGTTTCAGAGTTCAAAGGAATACAAAGGAATACAAAGGAAAACCAACACAGCAACAGATCTTTTGTTTTTTTCAAGGCTGTTTGGCAACTACTTGAAGCTACAGGGAAGAGAGACAGGACAGTACATGAGAAGGCTCCTCCCCACCCACCACTCCCTCCAGCTTTCACTACCATGGAAAATAGTTTAGAAAAGTACCAGGCAGTATGGAAAAACTGATATGGAATTTTAACAAGAAAAAGACGAAAGGATGTTCTACTATTCACGAAAAATAGGAAAAAATAAGACGAAATAATAATAATAATATGTTTAATTAATACATAGATAGCTGGCTTTAATTATGGAAATAGAGACGAGTTTGAAGGTCAAGTTTCAGAGTACAATCTTGACATAGGGACTGTATCATGTTTAATTATGGTGACAGGAAGAGAGCTGGCTGGGCAGTATCTCTTAAAATCCTGAAATAGAGACGAGTTTGAAGGTCAGAGTGTTTCAGAGTACAGTCTTGACATAGGGACGAGTTAGAAGAGGCGTGTTATCTGTTCAAGGGTTCAGGGATGCCGTGTCCTATCTGTGGCCGTGAGGAAGAGAGGAAAGTGGCGTGGGTGGATCAAAGGAAGGAAAAAAAAGGAGAAAAAAAAAGGTTTGATTTGAGTTCACGTGATGGTAATGGATGGAGTGAACGGCTGAGTTTTGTTTATTTATTCATTTGTTTATTTGTGTGTGATTTTTGTTTAGATGTGGTGTGTTAGGTTAGGTAATATTTTCTTTCTTTCTTTCTTTTTTTCTTTTTTCTTTCTTTGTCTTTCTTCTTTCTTTTTTCTTTCTTTTTTCTTTATTTTCTACGTCTTTCTTTTTCTTTCTTTCTTTTCTACTTCTTTCTTTTTCTCTTTCTTTCTTTCCATCTTTCTTCCTTTTTTCTTTCTTTCCTCCTTTCTTTTCTTCTTCCTTCCTTCTTCCTTTCCTTCTTTCTTTCTTTCTTTTATTTTATTAGGTCAGTTTTTCTTTCCTTTTCCTTTCTCTATTTTCTAGTTTAGCTTCCTCTCTCTCTTTCTCATTTATTCATCTCTTCTTTTATTTCTTAGACAAGTTTTCTCCATGTTCTTTTCTTTATTGATTTGGTTTTTGATTAAGTTAGATCAGATTACCATTGGAAAAAAAAAAAGATAGGTTAGGTTAGGTTAAAAGTTATAGTTTCTAGAGGGTTACCAAAAAGTGATGTGATAAAGGGAATGTTTTAAGGC
>NC_059288.1:7239316-7246816 GCF_017591435.1 Portunus trituberculatus
CCTTTGCTACCTGTGTGGTGTGGTGCCTCTTACTCTTACATAAGCCAGGTAGTGATTGAGCCAAAGGGAGATTGCTTTTATTTTGCTTTTTAATTCAAACTTCACTTTCCTCCAAGTCTGTGTGTTTGTTTTTCTTGTTTTCCTGTTTGTTTTGTCTTGTTTTGTTTGTTTGTTTTGTTTGAGGCTATTTTCCTGTTTTTTCATCTTTTTTTTTAATTCAAACTTCACTTTCCTCCAAGTCTGTGTGTTTGTTTTCCTTGTTTTCCTGTTTGTTTTGTCTTGTTTGTTTGTTTGTTTGTTTTGTTTGAGGCTATTTTCCTGTTTTTTCATCTTTTTTTTAATTCAAACCACTTTCCTCCAAGTCTGTGTGTTTGTTTTCCTTGTTTTCCTGTTTGTTTTGTCTTGTTTGTGTGTTTGTTTGTTTTGTTTGATGCTGTTTTCCTGTTTTTTTTTATCGTCTTTTTAATTTAATTTCTATCTTTTTTTATTTCAAGTGTGTGTTTGTTTTCCTTGTTTTCCTGTTTGTTTTGTCTTGTTTGTGTGTTTGTGTGTTTGTTTCGTTTTGTTTTATTCTTTTTTTCCTTTTTGTTTTGTTTGCTTTATTCTGAAGTAGGAGGGGGGAGGAGAGGGAACCATTGAACCATTGAACCATTGAACCATTTATTATTCCATATACGTATAGAGAGAGAGAGAGAGAGAGAGAGAGAGAGAGAGAGAGAGAGAGAGAGAGAGTGTAATTACTAATATCATCCATTTGAAACATAATTTTTTTGGGGAACAGTGGAAATATAAATAAACGGTAAGGCAAACAATGGAAATGATGATAACAACAATATATAAGTTATAGTAAGGAGGAGGAGGAGGAGGAGGAGGAGGAGGAGGAGGAGGAGGAGGAGGAGGAGGAGGAGGGAGGAGGAGGAGCAATTTAGTGCATTAGGATGACGAGGAAACTTAGATAACATCGAAGCTGAAGGAGAGAGAGAGAGAGAGAGAGAGAGAGAGAGAGAGAGAGAGAGAGAGAGAGAGAGAGAGAGAGAGAGAGAGAGAGAGAGAGAGAGAGAGAGAGAGAGAGAGAATGACACGATGACATGCGCGGTGACAGACAGGAAACAGAACTGATTGAGGAGAGGAGACACAAACAACACCTCACTGTTTGTTTTCCTTGTTTTCCTTGTTTTCCTTGTTTGTCTTGTTTGTCGTGGTAGTGGCGCGGCAAAGCTTCACAAACGAGACTGCTTGGAGTGCGTGGGAGGGGGAGGGAGGGTACGTGGTGAAGCGTGTGGAGGTCGTGGGAGGCAAGGAGCTGGCGTGGGAGTGTGGGGCATTGCGGTCGTAATAAGGCATGTGGAGGTCGTGAGAGGCGTGGAGGGGCCGTAGGGTGTTTGTGTGTGTGTGTGTGGTCGTGGTCAAGCGTTGGGGGTCGTAGGAGGCATGCAGAGGCGTGTGGAGGTCGTGGGAGGCATGTGGAGGTCGTGGCAGGCGTGGAGGGGCCGTAGGGTGTTTGTGTGTGTGTGTGTGGTCGTGATCAAGCGTTGGGGGTCGTGGTGAGGCGTGTGGAGGTCGTGGGAGGCGTGAAGAGGCCGTAGGGTTGTGTTTATGTGGTTGTGTAGGGCATTGGGAGTAGTAATAAGGCATTTGGAGGTCGTGGGAGGCGTGGAGGGGCCGTGTGTGTGTGTGTGTGTGTGTGTGTGTGTGTGTGGGCGGAAATATCTCTGCTTTAGTCAGCTTCGTACACAGACATCTTCATTTTCATCGCTTCCATTCTTCACCAGTCTGGAAAGAGTGGGAAGTGGAAAGTGGGAAGTGTCTCGGAAGAAAAGTGTTTGTGGTCTGGAAAAACATGGAAAAGGAAGGCTGGAAAGTGTTTGTTCTCCTTGGAAAGCTGGAAAATCTCTCTCTCTCTCTCTCTCTCTCTCTCTGGATAAAGCTGTAAAATGTCTCTCCTGTCTGAATGAAGCTGGAAAGATGTGTGTGTTGCTCTGGAAAACCTGGAAAAGAAATCCCATAAAGTATTTGTCTTCCTGGAAAACTGGAAAAATGCGTATCCTTTAGTAAAACTGGAAAATGTCTCTCCTCTCTGGGTGAAGCTGGAAAGATGTCTGTGTTGTTCTGGAAACCCTAGAATGGAAACCCCGAACAGTACTTCTCCTGGAAAACTAACAAATGTGTCTCTTATCTCTCTGGATCAAGCTGGAAACTGTCTCTTCTCCCTCTAGATAAAGCGTGAATGAAGAAGTGTTGCCCTGGAAAACCCGGAAAGAAATGGTGAAAAGTTCGTCTTCCTGGAAAACTGAACAATCTGTCTCTTCTTTTTCTCTCTCTCTCTGGAAAGCTGAAAAAAAAAAATGTGTGTTCTCTCCAGATCAAGGTGAAAGAAGTGTTTGTTAGTCTGGAAAGCTTTGAAAGGAAAGACGTAAAGTGTCCCTAGTCTCTGGAAAGCTGGAAAATGTGTCTTCTCTTTCTGGATCAAGCTAAGAAGTGTCTCTCCTCTCTGGATTAAGCTGGAAAGAAAGTGTTTGTTGGTCTGGAAAACTGAAAGGAAAGCTGGAAAATGTTTGTCTCCCTGGAAAAGCTGAAAAAGTCTCTCTCTCTCTCTCTCTCTCTCTCTCTCTCTCTCTCTCTCTCTCTCTCTCTCTCTCTCTCTCTCTCTCTCTCTCTCTCTCTCTCTCTCTCTCTCTCGAAATAAACTGTGAAATATTTGTTCTCTCTTGAATAAAAAAAAAAAAAATACTGTTGAGTTTCTCTTCCTGGAAATGCTGGAAAGTGTCCGCCCTCACTTTTGACTACTGGAAAGTGTGTCTGTGTATTAGAAAGTGTCTGTCCTGGAAGAGATGAATTGTCTGTCTGTCTATCCTGGGAAAAAAGGCTGGAAAGTGTACCCATCTACTCTGAAAAACCTGGAAAAGATTCTGTACCTTCTGGAAAAGCTGGGAATAGTTGTCTCCTCCCTTGGAAGTACTGGAAAGAAAACGGAATAATGTGAAAAAGAACCTCTGGAAAGATGTTTAGTCTATGAAAGTACTGGAAAAATATCTGGAATGACGGGAAAAGTGTGTAGAAACTGGAAAAATATCTGGTTGGGTTGGAAAAGTGTTTGAGAGCCGTAGAAATCCTGGAAAAAGTGACTGAACTGGCTGGAAAAGTGTTCAGAAGCACCTGGGAAGTATCTGGAACCTTTTTTTTTTTTACTGGAATTTTGACAGAAAGGTTGACGAAAAATGACGTAGGTTTTATTTTGTATTTTACTGATTTATCCCTTTCATTTTTTTGGGTTCATCTGTAAATATTTTTCTTTTTTATTTTTTGTCAGTCTATAAATTTTTTCTTCCATTTCCTTATTTGCCTCTACATTTTTTTCTTTCATTTCTTCATTCATCTATACACTTTTCTTTCACTTCTCTTATTTATTTTTATATTCCCACTTTTTTTTTTTTTTCGGGGGGGAGGAGGAGGTGAGGGGGCGAGGATACATTTATCTCTACATTTATCTTTCATTTTTTTTTCATTCGTTTTTACAATTTTTCTTTCTTTTTCTCTTTATTTTCGCGTTCCATTGAGGGAAAGGAAGGAAGGAAGGAAGGGAGGGAGGGAGGGAGAGAGGGAGGGAGGGGGCGAGAATATGTTGAGTCTCGTCTTCTCCCTCCCTTCACTGCACACACCTCTCTCCCTCCCTTCACTGCACACACCTCCACCCAGGTAATCGCACAGAGGCAACACACCCACTCTCCCCCCTCAGTACTCCCCCGTCACTACTCCCCGTCACTCCTTCGTCACTACTCCCACTGTCTCTACTTCCCTCGTCACTCCTTCGTCACCTGGTACTTTAAGTCTTCAAGAATGAAATCAGGACGGAGTTTGCTTGTGTCTCTAGAGTTTGTGTTCCTTCATGCACTGCCGCCCCTCCACCCCCCCCCCGCACTGCCTCACCTCGCTTGTCCTCTCATCCTCTTTTTGTCCTCCTCTTCTGTCTTGTCCTCTCTTCCTCTCTTCTACCGTGTCCCCTCCTGCTCTCTTCTGTACTGCTCTCTTTTTTGTCCTCCTCTTCTGCCTTGTCCTGTGCTGTCCTGTGCTGTTCTATTCTGTGCTGTCCTGTCCTGTGCTGTCTTTGTGTCACGAGGCATCCAGACTTTCCAACTCGGCTCTAATGATTTTTAAACTTTCCTATTTCATTTTTATCTTTTGACATTTTTCTTCTAAGTTCTTTTAATCTTTTTTTTTTCTTTTTTCCATCTTTTCTGATTTTTTTTTATCAAAGGTGTTTCAATCTTTGTAATCTTTCAATCTTTTCCTGATTTTTTTTTCCAAACAGTTGTAATTTGTTTTGATAGGTTTGCTTTCTTTCTTAAAAATCGCGTTAGTCTCTGTGGCCCTTGAAAAACAACAACAAAAAAAAAAAAAAACAGTCGTGGTGAGAGAGAAGAACGATTTTTTTTTAGGTGTTTTTACGGTTCTAGAGGTAGAGTGACAAGATTCCTACACTACTAACTGGAGAAACACTCTTGAAAACCCCGCTAGTCATCCCTGTGGCCTTGGAAAATAGTCGTGTTGAGAGAAAAGAGCGATTTTTAAGACGTTTTTACGGTTCTAGACGCAGAGTGACAAGATTTCTAGAGTATTAACTGGAGAAACACTCTTGAAAACCTCGCTAATCATCTCTGTGGCCCTTGAAAAAAAAAAAAAAGCAAAACGTTCCTCACTATATGCCATAATCTTACGTTGTGTGCGGCAACATTTCCAGGCGGCAGTGTTGGAGGGAGAAACACGGAATACCTCAAGTCTCAAGATTCGCCGAAGCTTTTTCTTGAAGGCTCATTAATCTTTTTCAGCCATTAAGGTTGTGAGAGACCGAGAGATAATCCTTCTTGCTTCCTGACGCTGAGCAGGTGTGGAGGGAGTGGGTGGGAGGGGTGTGAGGTGCTGAGGATGTGGACTGGAGGGTGGAGAGGTTGTGGGTGTGGGGAGGGGAAGGGAAACACACTCATACCGTATTGACAGGGAGGAAAGCAGCGTAAACACACCACAAACACACAAACACACAAACACACAACACGAGCACAGAGCACAAGCATGAACACACAGGACAAACACAACACAATGTACAAACACACACACACACACACACACACACACACACACACACACACACACACACACACACACACACACACACACACACACACACAGGCCAAACAACACAAACTCCACACAGATACATCACAAACACAGTACAAACGAACCCAGCAGGAGGCGAGGCGTGGGAAGGCGTGGGTACACAATACAGGAGAAGCTTCAGTCCTTGTAAACAACCCGCGCCTCACTTCCACTACATTCTAAAGGCTCTAATTGAAGTGACGCGAGATTTTGAGCATGTTTTTACGGTTCTAGTGGCAGATTAACGAGATTTCTGTATTATTAACAAGAGAAACGCTTTGAAGAGCAGTCGTGGTAAAGTGATACAAGATTTCAAGGGTGTTTTTAGGTTCTAATGGCAGATTAACAAGATTTCTACACTGTTAACTGGAGAAACACTCTTGAAAACCAGGCTAGTCATCTCTTTGGCCTTGGAAAATTGTTGTGGCGAGAGAGCGAAACTTTTTTAAGGATAAGAAAGAATCTGTTTAGGTTAGGTTAGGTTGGGTTCTCTCTCTCTCTCTCTCTCTCTCTCTCTCTCTCTGCACGGTAAGGTTAGGTGAGGTTAGGCTATAGATGCTTAGTACTCGAGCAATCCACCAGCTGAGAGCACAAAGGCAGGCCCGGCACAGCGGCACAGCGACACAGCGACACAGAGGAGGGGCGGCACAGCGGGAGGGCGGCACAGCGGGGGAGGGGCACAACAGGGGGCGGTACAGGGGGGCGGTGCTTCCCTTGAGAGAGTGAGGGGGAATTAATCAGGTTGTGTCACTAAACTTTCTTAACGATGGCAAAGTGTGACGAGATGACGAGATGTGTGTGTCCATTCATTCATTCATTCATTCATTCATTCTTTCATTCATTCATTCATTTGTTCCTCTTTCTTGCTTCTTTCTTTATTCATTCTCCTGTTTCTTCATTTTTTTTTATTCATCTTTTCATTTACTTGCTGTTATTCATTTGTTTAAGTCGTTGTTGTTTTTTTTTTTTCAAGGTTATTTATTCATTCTTACTCACTCACTCACTCACTCACTCACTCACTCACTCACTCACTCACTCACTCTTCCATGGTTTGTTTTTCCCTTCCTGTCATCTCCTTCCCTTCATTTCCCTTCACAAACACCTTCTCTCTTCCTTCTCTTCACCTTCCTTTAGTTTCCCCATCTTCCCTTCTCTTTCCAGTCTCTTCCCTTCCCTTTCTCTTCCCTTCCTTTCTCGTTTCTTCCCTTCCTTCCCTTCCCTTCTCTCTTTTCTTCCCTTCCCATCCCTAACATAGCTATACCTTCCTTCCTCCCCCTCTCTTCCCCCCACACACCCACACGCCCCCACGCCAGGCCACGCCCATAACACGCCCACTTCAATATCGCCCCCCAACCGTGTAATGCCTTCACCCATTCACCACCTGTCCTCATTCTCACCCCCTCCATTCACCCCCAACCCCTAAAATCACCCTCCTCACCCAGCCAACCCCGCCCACGACCGCCCCTCCCGCCCACGTCCTCCGCCCCGCCCGTCCCCGCCCACGCCCTCTCCAACGCCCCCCTCGCAACACGCTTCCAAATACCACATTAATTTCCGTCACTGCCTCTCTCTCTCTCTCTCTCTCTCTCTCTCTCTCTCTCTCTCTCTCTCTCTCTCTCTCTCTCTCTCTCTCTTTCCAGCAGTGTGTGTGAAAATGAAGCTTTATTTCACTGGGATCTCTCTCTCTCTCTCTCTCTCTCTCTCTCTCTCTCTCTCTCTCTCTCTCTCTCTCTCTCTCTCGGAAGAGAAAAATCAGAGGAGGAGAAGGAAGACAAGGAGGAGGAGGAGGAGGAGGAGGAGGAGGAGGAGGAGGAGGAGGAGGAGGAGGAGGAGGAGAAAATGAAGATGAATGGGAACAACGAAGAGAAATTGAGATGGACGAAACAGGAAGGAAGAAACAAGAAAAAAAAAAAGGAGGAGGAGGAGGAGGTGGAAGTGGAAGTGGAGGAAGAGGAGGAGGAGGAGGAGGAGGAGGAGGAGGAGGTAAAGTGGACAAACAAAGAATGGATTACCTTCCTAGTTAGAGATTGTCAATATTAGTGGATTGTGAGGTTGAGTGTGGTAGTGGTGGTGGTGGTGGTGGTGGTGAATGTGGTGGTGGTGGTGGTGAATGTAACGTACTATTGGTGCTATTAATATTGTTGTTGTTGTTGTTGTTGTTGTTGTTGTTGTTATTATTATTATTTGTTCTCTCTCTCTCTCTCTTTCAAGTAGTAGTAGTAGTAGTAGTAGTAGTAGTAGTAGTAGTAGTAGTAGTAATTGTAGTTATTATTATTATTATTATACTACAGTAAGTTCCAATCTCACACACACACACACACACACACACACACACACACACACACACAC
>NC_059288.1:7254316-7256816 GCF_017591435.1 Portunus trituberculatus
TGCTCCTACCAACGCTCCCACGCTCCCACCAGCTCTCCCATCAACGCTCAATGCTCTAAGGTCACTGTTCCTCACCTCTCCCACGCTCCTCAACGCTGCCGGCTCTGTTCTCCCAAGCTCCCACGCTCCCACGCTCCCAGGCCTTCGTTTTCCATGCTCCCACGCTCCAAGGCCACAACGCTCCTCTGTTCCCAGTCTCCCACGGTCTATTTCAGTCTCAACGCTCCGGAATTCCTGTTTTTTCACGCTCCTTTCAAGTTTCACGCTCTTTTTCAGTCCACAACGCTCCTTTTTTGTGGTTCTAAGCTCTATTGTAGTTTTCTAAAGTCTGGTCGAGTTTCCATGCTCCAGAAGTGTTGTTTTCACGCTCCTTCACTCTAGGTTATATGCTCCAGTTAATTTTTCACGCTCTTTTTTGGTGTACAATGCTCTTTATCTGTTTCTAAAGCTCTCTTCTTGTTTACTTAAGGTCTATTTCAATTTTCTCTCTTCCAGATTTCACGCTCCACTCACTACTACTACTACTACTACTACTACTACTACTACTACTACTACTACTACTACTACTGTTTTCCCCTTCTTATAGTTTTGCTCTTTTTTTTTTTCCTCTTTCTTTCGTCTCTTCTATAAGTTGTCATTGTTTTTCTCCTGTTTCCTTCCTTCGTTAATATTTTCTTTATCTCTCCTGTCTCCTTTCCTTCATCTTCCTTACTTTTTTTTTTCCTCCTCTCTCTTCCTTCTTCTCTCTCTCTCTCTCTCTCTCTCTCTATCTATCTATCTCTATTTCCCTTCCTTCCGAGTTACCACCTACAAATTTTCCCTCCATCCTTCCCTCCTTCCTTCTCCTTCCTTCCCTCCTTCCTTCCCCTCCTTCCTTCTCAAGACCTTCATTGCTTTGTGAGTTTCCTTCATTCATCTAATCTTCCTTCATTCTTTCCTTCCCTCCTATTTTTCTCTCCACTTTTCTCTCCTTCTCTTCCCTCCTGTCCTTTAATCGCTGGAGTGAAGGAGCGAAGGACGTGGATGTGAGTGAAGGAAGGAAAGAAGGAAGGAAGGAAGGAAGGAAGGCGTGGGAAGACCTTTTTCAATATGGCGGCGGCGTGACATTTCTCCTTCACAATGGAAACTACTGGAGGAGGAGGAGGAGGAGGAGGAGGAGGAGGACAGCTGAAAATGGAGGAGTAGGCGTAGCAATTGGAGGAAGTGGAGGAGGAGGAGGAGGAGGAGTAAGTGCTGGAGAAACAGGAGCAGCAGCAGCAGCAGGAGGAGGAGGAGGAGGAGGAGGAGGAGGAAAAGGAGGAGTTGGAGGAGGAATAATGACCATCGGAGCGAGCACGACTGGAGTAGCAGCAGGAGGAGGAGGAGGAGGAGGAGGAGGAGGAGGAGGAGGAGGAGGAGGAGGAGGAGGAGGAGGAGGAGGAGGAGGAATAGTAAGACGAGCAAGCCTAGGGAACCAACCGACGCAGGAGAGATGGGTTTGTCCAAATGATAGACACCTCGCGCTTAGAGCCAAGTAAGTGTCTCTCTCTCTCTCTCTCTCTCTCTCTCTCTCTCTCTCTCTCTCTCTCTCTCTCTCTCTCTCTCTCTTTCTCTCATTATGTCATTTATTGCTGTTTGTCTTGGGTCTTCTTGTTTGTTTGTCTGTTTGTGCACTTATCCTCATCTCCTCCTCCTCCTCCTCCTCCTCCTCCTCCTCCTCCTCCTCCTTTCTCTTTTCTGTTTGTTTTTCATTATCTACTTTGTGACATTTTAAGGTCGTGTTTTTTAATTAGAATCTCTCTCTCTCTCTCTCTCTCTCTCTCTCTCTCTCTCTCTCTCTCTCTCTCTCTCTCTCTCTCTGTCTCTGTCTCTTCCTCTTTTTCTTTCTTATTTACAAAGTTACTTGATTTTTTTTTCATTTCTCTTCTCCTCTCACTCTCTTCATCTCTTCCCTTCTTCTTCCCTTCCCTTCATCCCTTCATTATTTCCCTTCACTATTTCCCTCCATTATTTCCTGTCACCCCTTCATCTCTTTCCTTCATTATTTCCCTTCACTAGTTCTCTTCACTCTTTCTCTACACTGTTTCCTGTCACCCCTTCATCTCTTCCCTTCATTCACCCTTCCTTTCAACCCTGTCACACCTTTCACCCTTCCCTTCTTCTCTTCACCCCTTCACTCCTACGCACTCTCCCTCACATACCCCCTTGACACGCCCTCACGCCCTCATACCCTTCCCTCCGCAGGCTGAAGATGGGCTGGTCAACTTCACAACCCACGCCTGTTACCCGCCAGGACTCCCTATCTGAGGAGGAGACCAAAATTATCCTAGAGGTCATCAAGAGAGCTGAGGAACTGGAGACGAAGGAGCAACTTAGGATTGGGTGAGTGCAGGAGGAGGAGGAGGAGGAGGAGGAGGAGGAGGAGGAGTGGTGATGTGTGTCGTAGCGCAGTATGCAATGTGGTGTGGTGTGGTGTGGAGATGTGATAGTCTAGTGTGGTGGTGGTGTTGTGGTGGTGGTG
>NC_059288.1:7274316-7314316 GCF_017591435.1 Portunus trituberculatus
CCATCGCTTCTCTTCCGTTCCCTGTTTACATCACGTCCTGTCTCTCTCTCCCTGTCATTCCCATTGCGTTCTCCGTCTCACAGCGTTCCCTTCCGTCCCTCACACCTCGCCTGTCTGTCCGCCTGCCTGCCTGTCCATCTGTCTGTCTGTCTGTCCGTGTATCACCACCACAACACCTCGAAAAAGTCACATTCTGCCAGTTTTCCAATGAATATTCAAGATTAATCCATGTTTTTGTTGAAAGTGGAAGGTAGAGAGGGATGGGAGGGGCTGGGAGGGGCTGGGAGTGGTGGGAGGGGGTGGGAGAGGATAGGAAGAGATAGGGGATGGTAGGACAGGATGGGACAAAATAGGAGAGAGTAGGAAAAAAAATAGAGAGAACAGGAAGACGGGAGAGAAGATAGGCAAGGAATGGGAAGGGATGGTATAGGATAGCAGATAGATTAGGAGGAGATGGGAAAGGATAGAGGAGAATAGGAAGAGATTGGAAAGAAAAGGAGAAAATGAAGGAGGATGGCAAAGGATAGGAGAAAACAGAAGAGTGATAGAAAAGGATAGGAGGAAATAGGAGAGGGATAGGAAAGGATAGGAGAGAATAGGAGGACCGTGGAAAAGGATAGAGGGAATAGGAAGGAATGAGAAAGGATATAACAGAACAGGAAAAACACATGAAGGAACAGGAGAGAATAGGAAGAAGAGGAGAAGAATAGAGAGAATAAGAGAGAGGATAGGGGAAAAAATGGGATTATGGGAATAGGAGTAAGAGTAGGATAGTGGTATACAGAAGAAGGAATAGAGAAAAGTAAAAGAAAGGATAGATAGAGTGTATGGATAGAAGGAAATAAAAATGAAGATAAAGGATATAAATGAAGTAAAAGGATAGAGAAGGAGACGGAGAAAGAGGAAATAGAGAAAGACTTAAGAATGAAGGAAGAAGAGAAGGAAGGCAGGATAGATAAGAGGAGAGGAAGGAGAGGAGAAGGAGAAGGAGAAGGAGAAGGATAGAGGGAGGATAGAACTTGAGGAAGAGTTAAGAATGAAGGAAGAAGAGAAGGAAGCCAGGATAAATAAGAGAAGAGGAAGAAGAAGTAGAGAAGGAGAAAACTAAATGTATAGAGAAAAATAAGAGAGAGAGAGAGAGAGAGAGAGAGAGAGAGAGAGAGAGAGAGAGAGAGAGAGAGAGAGAGAGAGAGAGAGAGAGCCAACCCAACCTATCCCTAACCTAACTTTTTTTCAATGACCTTCCATCGTCCTTCTCTCTCCCCAGCCGTGACCCAGCGCGACCTCAGCCGCGCCCCAAGTCGGGAGAGTGGGGGGGAGGTAGGACCACTCCTCCTCTCCCCTTACTACTCCTCCTCCTCTCCCCACCAGCTCAGCCCCAGGACGGAACTTAGAAGAGACGTCGCCATAGACAGGTCACCCTCACCACTGCTAAGGTAAGCTCTCTCTCTCTCTCTCTCTCTCTCTCTCTCTCTCTCTCTCTCTCTCTCTCTCTCTCTCACACCTGGGGCACAGCTGACTAATTAGCGACTGGGGTGGACAGTTAATGAGTGGAATGATTATAAATGTGATGAGGAAAGAGTGAAATAGTCTCTCTCTCTCTCTCTCTCTCTCTCTCTCTCTCTCTCTCTCTCTCTCTCTCTCTCTCTCTCTCTCTCTCTCTCTCTCTCTCTCTCTCTCTCTCTCTCTCTCTCTCTCTCTCTCTCTTTGTACTTCATGTTTGTGTGCAGAGAGAGAGAGAGAGAGAGAGAGAGAGAGAGAGAGAGAGAGAGAGAGAGAGAGAGAGAGAGAGAGAAATACTATTAAGAAATGAAGAAAATTAGGTTTCCATTTGGGGCGAAATAACAAAAACAGAAAGAGGAAGAGAGAGAGAGAGAGAGAGAGAGAGAGAGAGAGAGAGAGAGAGAGAGAGAGAGAGAGAGAGAGAGAGAGAGAGAGAAATAGTCCTCTCTCACATCACTTGAAGAAGTAAAAAGGACAAGAAAAATTTTGAAATGCAATTAATGATACTGGACGTGAGAGAGAGAGAGAGAGAGAGAGAGAGAGAGAGAGAGAGAGAGAGAGAGAGAGAGAGAGAGAGAGAGAGAGGGTTGCGTGTTGTGAAGGGAGAAAGTTGAAAATGAGAATATGAAAATGGTCTAGAGAAGAATATGACATGAGGAAATTGAAGAGAAAATGAAGAGATAAATAAATATTGATAAACGAAAGATAAAATAAGAAAATGGAAATGATAAATAAGAGAAATGGAGAGACGAATAGAAAAAGAGAAAGAGAGATAGGAAAAACACCAATAAAAAACAAATAAACTCAATAAATGATAAAATAGAGAGAGAGAGAGAGAGAGAGAGAGAGAGAGAGAGAGAGAGAGAGAGAGAGAGAGAGAGAGAGAGAGAGAGAGAGCTTAGCATACACACTACAAAGAATGATGTTAATGTATTTTAAATGAAGGGCAGCATGTTAGAGAGAGAGAGAGAGAGAGAGAGAGAGAGAGAGAGAGAGAGAGAGAGAGAGAGAGAGAGAGAGAGAGAGAGAGAGAGATGCAATATGAAAGGATTGTTCAAAGGAGGAGATATATAAAGAAATGAGGGAGAGAGAGAGAGAGAGAGAGAGAGAGAGAGAGAGAGAGAGAGAGAGAGAGAGAGAGAGAGAGAGAGAGAGACGGGATCAATCTCAGGGTAGGAAAAAGAAGGAGAGAGAGAGAGAGAGAGAGAGAGAGAGAGAGAGAGAGAGAGAGAGAGAGAGAGAGAGAGAGAGAGAGAGGAATTAAAATGTGGACAATTTTGAATAAGGTAAGAAGATAATTTAATTAAAGCATGCAAAAAGGTAACATTTTATACCTGAGAACAGAGAGAGAGAGAGAGAGAGAGAGAGAGAGAGAGAGAGAGAGAGAGATTGCAAGGAGTAATAGATGAATACCTCTCCATCTCCTTCCCCCCCTCTCTCTCTCTCTCTCTCTCTCTCTCTCTCTCTCTCTCTCTCTCTCTCTCTCTCTCTGCTTTCTCCTCCCCTTCCCTCCTTCCCTCCATTCCCTCCCTCCCTCCCTCCCTCCCTCCTTCCTCTAATAGGATTACAGGAAGGTCTTCTCACCTTTGATAAATTTTTCCTTACCTGTCCTCCGCCTCATCTCTCTCTCTCTCTCTCTCTCTCTCTCTCTCTCTCTCTCTCTCTCTCTCTCTCTCTCTCATATCTCATTTCCTCATAAAATCTTCCTTTTTTGTCAGTTCTTTCCTTTCTTTTCTTTCTTTTCTTCCTTCCTTCCTTCCTTCCTCTTTAATAAGAATATATATATATATATATATATATATATATATATATATATATATATATATATATATATATTTTTTTTTTTTTTTTTTTTGGTGTATATCAGGTTCTTGTCCTCACAGTTAATGAGAGAGAGAGAGAGAGAGAGAGAGAGAGAGAGAGAGAGAGAGAGAGAGAGAGAGAGAGAGAGAGAGCATTATAAACTTAGACGCAGAATAAGATGAGAAGGTGAAAAGAAACATCATCATATCATTTCCTCCTCCTCCTCCTCCTCCTCCTGCTGCTGCGCCTTCTGCAGGGTGGCGTGGCGAGACTCCGGCCGTGGCTCCAACTCCTCCGTTAGTGACTCACCAAATCTGAGCCGAGAGGACGGTGAGGGCGGTGGCGCAGGGGACACGGGAAGCGGCCCTGTCACCCCTAACCCTTCCAGCGACCCCATGCACCCTGCTGGCCCCTCCACCCCTCGCTCCCCCCTCCCCATGAACCGTAGTAGCAGCAGCAGCAGTGGGAGCATGGGGCAGGGGGCGGCGGCAGGGGTGGCAGCCTCTCCTACAGTCAATGGTTTTTGGTCTCGCCGTGGGTCCGAAGCTTCAAAGGAGGAGAAAAGGCATCCTAAGCTTAGCAGATCTCCCGCCACCTCCAGGGAGTCCAGGTGAGTGCTTGGTGACTTGGTGAGGTTAGGGAAGGTTAGGTTAGGTTAGGTTAGAATAGGGTAATGTTAGGTTAGGTTAGGTTAAGGTTAGTAGATCGCCGACCACCTCCTGGGAGTTGAATGAGTGTTTGGTGGTTTGGTGAGGTTAGGTTAGGTTAGATTAGGGTTGGGTAGGGTAGGTTGCGTTAGGTTAGGTTAGGTTAAGCTTAGTAGATCGCCGGCCACCTCCAGGGAGTTCAGGTGAGTGTTGTGGCTTGGTGAGGTTAGGTTAGGTTAGGTTTGGTTTGGTTAGAGTTGGGTTACGTTAGGGTTAAGTTAGGTTAGGTGGTGAGGTTTGGTTAGTTGGGTTAGGTTAAGTTAGGTGAGATTAAATTGAACCCCTTAAGTACCATGACGCATTTTCCTATTCATCTGGTTACTATTTGGTGATTTTTTACAGCTTCAGAAACTCATGTAGGGATTAGAATAGTGAAGACTGTGGCCATTAATCTTTTGACCTCCATAGACCCTTCCTAATGTGTGTGTGCGTGCGTGTGCGTGTGAGAGAGAGAGAGAAAAAAAAAAACTGTGAATCCTACCGCTGCCACCAGTGTTGTACTTTTATTCTTTTTTATTTATTATTATTATTTCTTTTTGTGTGTATGTTTAGTTACAGGAACAGATGAGAAAAGCTACAAGACATACAAATCCATGACTTTCTACACGTAAACAAAGAGACACATATGCAACAACAGAATACAAGTCACGTGTGGAACAGGCGTGTGGTGCTGTGAATACTTTGAATACCAAGTGCAGATGTGTAGGTTTGTACAGAGACATGTACTTGTAGCTATCGTAGGTGTGGGGCGGCAAGGACACCATGTAAGGCAGGTGTGTAGTGGCAGGAGGGAGTGATAGTAGGTGTAAATAATAGCCTGGGACAGAAGAGGCAGATGTTGACGTCTGTGTGGGAAGTGTAGGGGAGGAGAAGGGACTATCAGGTGTGTGTGTGTGTGTGTGTGTGTGTGTGTGTGTGTGTGTGTGTGTGTGTGTGTGTGTGTGTGTGTGTGTGTGTGCGCATGACTAAAAGGTGTGTATAGGTGTGTTTAAAGGGTCCTTGGGCTCTTACAAGTTAGAAAAAGGCACAATAGGAGAGAAAAATAAAGAAAAATAGAAAAAGTCAGGATTATCAGCAAAATTTAGTAAGTTTTGTCCAACTACTACTACTACTACTACTACTACTACTACTACTACTACTACTACTACTACTACTACTACTACTACTACTGCAGGGGGTCACGAGATTCAAAGGACTCAATGTTGTCGCGGAATTCTTCGAGTAAGGACGAGGTGACAACTAACAGCAGCATGGACGACGTTTTCTCCACCACCAGCCTGCAGGGACGCGACCAGCAGGGAGAGAGAGAGAGAGAGAGAGAGCAGCTGTAATGAAATTCTTCCAAGTAGTACCATATGACTTAACCTTTCAGTGTGTGTGTGTGTGTGTGTGTGTGTGTGTGTGTGTGTGTGTGTGTGTGTGTGTGTGTGTGTGTGTCTCGTTCTTTCTTGATTACACCCTTTATTTCCTCCACCTCTTTCATTACTCTTTTTAATAAGTGTACCCTTCACCATCTCCCGTTTTCTTTGAGTGGCGTTGCCCAGGGCGAGGCGTGAACCCATTCTGTTCAATCTTTCCTCACAAACATACTTATATTTACTCTCTCTCTCTCTCTCTCTCTCTCTCTCTCTCTCTCTCTCTCTCTCTCTCTCATCCCTTCTTTTCCTGTTATTTCCCTCTTTTCTCCTTTTTTCCCCCTCTTTGTTTCCTTTCTTTATCCCCCTTCGTACTCAACACCTCTCTCTCTCTCTCTCTCTCTCTCTCTCTCTCTCTCTCTCTCTCTCTCACCGTGGGTATCTCTCCGCAGGCATTCCGGAGCTTGGCACGATCGAGTTCTCCCTTCTCTACGATTCACATAACCAAGCTCTTCATTGCACCGTTCACAGCGCAAGGGTGAGTGGTGAGACAGGTGTGGTGAGACAGGTGTGGGGGGGACAGATGTAGGAAGGACAGGTGTGGAAAAAGGCTACGTTAGTTTAGGTTAGGTTAGGTTAGGTTAGGTGTGTGTGTGTGTGTGTGTGTTTGTGATGAAGACAGGTGTGTGAAAGAGGACAGGTGTGTGAGAGTGACAGGTGTGTGAGAGAGGACAGGTGTGGGAGTGACAGGTGTGGGAGTGACAGGTTTGGAAAGGGTTTGATTTGGTTTAGGATAAGTTAGGTTTGGTGTGTGTGTGTGTGTGTGTGTGTGTGTGTGTAGGTGTGGTGTTATGAGGGCAGGTTTGAGAGAGAGAGAGAGAGAGAGAGAGAGAGAGGTGTGGGAAGGTTTGGAAAAAAAATTGTGGTTGTTTATGGGAAGGTGTGGAAAATGTTTTGGAAATTTTTAAGCAAAGGTTAGTATACGAGGGACAGGTTTGGGACGTCAGGTTTGAAGCGTCAGGTGTGTGAAAGTTTGCAAAGGTGAAGAAAGATTTGAGGAAGGTTGTGAAGAGGACAGGTTTGGAAGCGTTAAGGAAAGTGAGGTTTAGGAACATTTGGGGAAGGACAGGTTTGGAAAAGGAGAAAGTGTGGGAGGGAGCAGGTTTGTGAAGAGAGCAGGTTTGGAATAGAGCAGGTTTGGAATAGAGCAGGTTTGGAATAGAGCAGGTTTGGAATGGACCAGATTTGGAATGGAGCAGGTTTGGAATGGAGCAGGTTTGGAATAGAGCAGGTTTGGAATGGAGCAGGTTTGGAATGGAGCAGGTTTGGAATGGAGCAGGTTTGGAATGGAGCAGGTTTGGAATGGAGCAGGTTTGGAATAGAGCAGGTTTGGAATGGAGCAGGTTTGGAAAGGAGCAGGTTTGGAATGAAGCAGATTTGGAATGGAACAGGTTTATGAAGAGAGCAGGCTTGTGGGGGGCAGAGGCAGGTTTGGAGAGGCACAGGTGTGGGAAGGAGCAGGTGTGGGGGAAAGAGGACAGGTATGGAAGAGGTTATGAAGGTGACAGGTGTGGGAAGGTTTAAGAAAGATTTGAGGAAGTTTGAGAAAATGACAGGTTTGGAATGTAACAGGTTTGGAATGTAGCAGGTTTGGGAAGGTTTGGACAATTCTTACCTACTTTCTTGTCCCATGTGGTTATAGTGGTGTAGATATAGGTAACCGATAACCTCTCTCTCTCTCTCTCTCTCTCTCTCTCTCTCTCTCTCTCTCTCTCTCTCTCTCTCTCTCTCTCTCTCTCTCTCTCTAGTGGAATATACTATATTGCTACACTTTAGTGGAATATACATACATTCCACACACACACACACACACACACACACACACACACACACACACACACACACACACACACACACACACGTCGTACATATTCAGTGTAGGAGAATATAATATGCAAAATGTTATTAAAATGTATTGATTCTCTCTCTCTCTCTCTCTCTCTCTCTCTCTCTCTCTCTCTCTCTCTCTCTCTCTCAGAATCTACGAGCGTCGGAAAATAGCAAACAAGCGGACCCGTATGTGAAACTCCACTTGCTTCCCGGAGCCAGCAAGCACGCACGCACGCACGCACACACACACACACACACACACACACACACACACACACACACACACACACACACACACACACACACACCGTGAAAGTCATGTTTTTCTTAAGGCTATTTGTAAATTTCTCTCTTTCAGAAATAGTAAGTCTTCATTCTACTGTCAATAAAGCTTTCTTCTTGTCAATAAAGCTTTTTGTCAATAAAGCTTTTTCTGTCAGTAAAGCTTTTTCTTGTCAATAAAGCTTTTTCTTGTCAATAAAGCTTTTTGTCAATAAAGCTTTTTTCTGTCAAAACTTTTTTCTGTCAAAACTTTCTTGTCAATAAAGCTTTTTCTTGCCAATAAAGCTTTTTGTCAATAAGCTTTTTCTCTGTAAATTTTTTCCGTCAATAAAGCTTTTTCCTGTCAATAAAGTTTTCTTCTGTCAGTAAAGCTTTCTTCTGTCAATAAAGCTTTTCTGTCAATAAAGCTTTTTTTCTATTGATAAAGCTTTCTTCTGTCCATAAAGCTTTTCTGTCAATAAAGCTTTCTTCTGTCAATAATACTTTTTCTGTCAAAGCTTTTTTTATCAAAGCTTTTTTCTGTCAATAAATCTTTTTCTGTCAATAAAGCTTTCTTCTGTGAATAAAGCTTTTTCTCAATAAAGCTTTCTTCTGTCAATAAAGTTTTTTTTCTGTCATTGAAGCTTTCTTCTGTCAATAAAGCTTTTTCTATTATTAATAAAAGCTTTCGTCTATCACTAAAGCTTTATTCCCACAATTGATAAAAGCTTTCATCTGTCAGTAAAGTTTTCTACTATTAATAAAGCTTTCTTCCTCTAATAAAGCTTTCTTCGTCTTAAAGCTTTTGTCGATCAGTAAAGCTTTGAAAATTTGGCTTTATTTGTATTTTTTTTTTAAGATTCACCAATTTTTTCATTATTTGTCAATTTTAATGGTCGTTTTTTTTTCATTTGATCGTTTTCCATTTCGTTTCGTTCATTTATTTATTTATTTATTTATTTATTTATTTGTTCAGTAAGAGTCATTTTTTTTCTTTTTGTTGTGTGTTTGAATGCGTGGTTTCTCTGTTTCTCTTTTTATTTTGGTCTGTTTCCATTTCGTTTCGTTTCGTTCAGTTTCTTTGAGTTTCGTTCATGTGTGTGTGTGTGTGTGTGTGTGTTTTTTGTTTATTTATTTATTTATTTATTTTTACGTCATTTTTTTTCTTTTCTTTCTTTTTTCTTTCTTTATATTTCTTTCTTTCTTTCTCTCTTTCTTTCTTTCTTTCATTTTGTCATTCATTCCCATTTCTTCGTATGTATTCATTTTTTTTCTCCTAAGCATATTTTCTTTTCTTTCCTTCCTTCCTTCCTTCCTTCCTTCCTTCCTTCCTTCATTTTGTCGTTTATTCTTTTTTCAACATATTTATTTTTCTCTCTTCTCTTCTCATGCATATTTTCTTTTCTTTATTTCTTCCTTCCTTCCTTCCTTTCCTTCCTTCCTTCCTTCCTTCCTTCCATCTTTACCACATTAATCTACTTTCCCTGTCGATCATTCATATTTCAACATCTTTACACTCTCTCTCTCTCTCTCTCTCTCTCTCTCTCTCTCTCTCTCTCTCTCTCTCTCTCTCTCTCTCTCTCTCTTTTTTTTTTTTTTTTTTTTATTTAAACAAAACTTAATACAAAGGAACATGTACCCAAAGGCGCACTGTCGTGTGCTACCTATTCTAAGGGTACTACAATCTATTTCTCTACAATATTTACAAGACTTAAAAATAGATAATATACAAGATGGTCAGCATGTAAATGGAGCACTATTCGTTTCACTTCACTAGCACTATTCACGCACTGCACTACACTGAGTGTCACGTCACAAAGAGTGTCAGAGGAGTTGGCAGTGTCTGTCTCCACTTATGTGCCATCAGTTTGACACTGTGAGTGTTCATCTCCTGGACGTGAGGCACCGCGGCCGTGAACAAGTTCCACATCCTGGAGACGCGTCCTGCGAAGGTGCGTTGATGCTGACACCCGTGGGATCGCGGCACCTCTACGGCGTCACCACCATTGAGCACCGTTCTCGTGCTCCGTGCGGTGACTCTTAGAGGATGACGCAGCCCTGCCAGATGTGGCACTCTTTGCACCTGTGCCTTATGGAACACTACGATCGCCGCCACGTCTCTGCGGTGTTCCAGTGAATCAAGGGGACGCTCAGGCTCTGGGTGAGGTGGTAGTGCAGCATCTACTAGCCGTATGGCGCGGCGTTGGATGCTGTCCAGTCTCCTTCTGTGTGTGGCGGCACAGGACATCCAGGAGAGAGCTGCGTATTCAAGGTGGGGCCGCACCTGTGCCTTGTACAGCAGCAGTCTCCCCTTCCTGTCGAGGAAACTGGCGATCCTTCTGAGAGCGGAGATCCTGTGAGAGGCTTTCTTGGCAATGGTTTTGACATGCCTGTCAAACCTCAGCCCTCGATCCACCTCCACTCCAAGTATCTTGACGTCATCTTGGAGTGGGAGAGCAGCAGCGCCAAAGACAACTTTCCTGCCATTGCTGCCATGGCGGCTGGGGACCGAGAGACAACCATTGCTTGTGTCTTCTCCGGCGCGAATGTCACTTGCCAGCGAGCACCCCACTCCTTTATCACTCGTAGCTGCTGATTGATGGCCTCAGCAGCCCGCCCACTGTCCTGGCGTGGATAGGTATAGGAGAGGGTGCAGTCATCAGCATAGGCCATGACTCCTGGCAGTAGCTGGAGAAGATCATCCACGTAGATATTCCACAGGAGTGGGCCAAGAATTGAACCCTGTGGCACTGATGCCTCCACAGGCAGGGACTCAGATGTTTGCCCGTTGACAACCACCTTGAGGCTTCTGTCCTGCAGGTAATTTCCCAAGAGTCGTAGCAAGCCACCCTGGATGCCTTTAGCACGAAGCTTTTCTAGTAATCCGTTGTGCCATACTTTATCAAAAGCTCCTGCTATGTCCAAAGCAACCACTATAGTGTCCTTGCCGTCGTCGAGGGCGTCCTGCCAATGCCTGGTGAGAAGCATCATTAGGTCGGAGGTTGACCTTCCAGGTCTGAACCCAAACTGTTGGTCTGAGAGGAGGGCATTGTCCTTGAGATGGCTACACACCACCTCTGCCACGACCCTCTCAAACACTTTACCCACCACTGACAACAGGGATATGGGTCTGTAGTTTTTTGGGTCCGTCCTGGAGCTTTTTGTGTGCAGGAACTACTCGAGCCTCCTTCCACACTGAAGGCCAGACGTTTTCCCGTACACAAGTTGTGAACTTGGGTGAGAGGGGCAGCCAGTTCCTGGGAGCATCGCTTCAGCAGGTGCGGGCTGATGTCATCAGGGCCGGTGGCTTTCTGTGTGTCCAGCCCCGCAATAATCGCTTCACCTGCTGATGCGTCACCTCCACCATGGTGACAGTCTTCTCACATTGCTGGACCAGCTGAGGCGGTGGCTGCTGTGGATTCCCGACCTTCATTTTTCCAGCAAACAAGGAAGCCAGCAACTGTGCCCTCTCCTTACTGCTGGTGGCGACAGTACCGTCCTGCTTGCTGAGGGAGGGATGGATTCTTGGTGGCCAGTTCCTTGTTTGTCCTTAACAAGAGACCACCAAGTTTTGTTTCCTACGCCAGTGCCACACAGTTTCCGGCGCAGGCTTTCCTCCCACTTTTTTAAGGCCCACTTGCTGGTTACCACCATCCTCCTGCATGCAGCCCTGTGCAGGTCCTTGTTGCGCCGAGTCGGGTTCCTCTTGTAGCGGAGCCAGGCAGCATACTTTGCCTCGGCAGCAACACGGCAACGGTAGCCAAACCATGGCTGATCCGTCGATCTGGTGGTGTATTCCCTGTGTGGGACGTGGCGTCTCTCTCTCTCTCTCTCTCTCTCTCTCTCTCTCTCTCTCTCTCTCTCTCTCTCTCTCTCTCTCTCTCTCTATCCCTGTACCTATAAATTCACAATATTTCGCCTTTTTTTCAACATTATTTCCTTGTTCACTCCGCTGGCCTTTGTTTCCCTCGCTCCGCTTCACACCTGCGTATCGTTTCGTATCAGTCATCCAGCACAACAGCGTGTCTCTTTAGTATTAACTCTTCCACGTGTCATTTCGTATCACTCTTGTTTCATTTCGTTTCGTTAAGCCGTTTCATTTCTCTTCGTTTCCTTTTCAAAGCTGTATTTTTTTTTTTTAATCCGTTCCAGTGTGTGTGTGTGTGTGAGAGAGAGAGAGAGAGAGAGAGAGAGAGAGAGAGAGAGAGAGAGAGAGAGAGAGAGAGAGAGAGTGTGTGTGTGTGTGTGTCCAGTATTCTGAGTGAGATAGATAGATAGATAGATAGATAGATAGATAGATAGATAGATAGATAGAGAGAGAGAGAGAGAGAGAGAGAGAGAGAGAGAGAGAGAGAGAGAGAGAGAGAGAGAGAGAGAGAGAGAGAGAAACATCTGTCTCCTACTTTTACCCCTAGAGAGAGAGAGAGAGAGAGAGAGAGAGAGAGAGAGAGAAACACTGTCTCCTCTCTCTCTCTCTCTCTCTCTCTCTCTCTCTCTCTCTCTCTCTCTCTCTCTCTCTCTCATATGGAAATCTAATAAAAAGAACCAGACAAAAATTTTCTCGTATTTTCTGATTCTTTTCCAGTATTATTTTTTTCCCTTCAAATAAAAAAACGGAAATAAAAAAGGGAAATAAAAAAGGGAAATAAGAAAAGGGAAATTCAATTGAAAAGTTTTGTACACCACGTATGATTTTTTTTTCAGCTTTTTTTTTTTTTTGGTTTGAAAGTAAAAAAAAGTGAAAAGGAAAAGAAAAGGGAAAAAGGGAAAGAAGGAAAAAGTTTTGTCCATATTTTTTTTTCAACAATTTCTACCTTTATCCATATTTTTTTTTTCTATAATTTCTACTTTTTTTTCTCATTTTTATCATGTTTCTACTTTTTTCCTTTACGTTCATCATCTATTTCTACTTTTTTTTTTTTATCACATTTGCATCATGTCTTACAAACTTTTCTTTTCCCATATTTTCATCAACACCTACCACTACTTCCTTCCTCATTTTTATCATCTGCTTCTATTTTTCCTCCTTTTTCATCATTAATTTCTCCATATTTCCTCATTTTTCATTCTTCATTTCTCTGTTTTTCCTCGTTTTTTTTTTCATTATTAATTCCTCCATTATTATTTTATTCCCTCATTTTCATCATCTGTCTTCAGCTTCTTCCCTTCCACTGACCCCCCCCCTCTTGTGGCTTCTGTCCTCAGTATTACTACTGGAAGAATGTGTCAAAAGGAACTAAACTGAGAATTAAAAGAGTGAGTTTTCTATTTTAATCTTGATCTTGTATAAATTTCTTCTTCCTTGCACTGTTAGAAAAAGATTAAAAGAGTGAATTTTCTGTTTTAATCTTGATCTTGTATAAATTTTCTTCTTCCTTGCACTGTTAGAAAAGGTTAAAAAGTGAGTTTTCTATTTAATCTTGATCTTGTATAAATTTTTTTCTTCCTTGCACTGTTAGAAAAGATTAAAAGAGTGAGTTTTCTATTTAATCTTGATCTTGTATAAATTTTCTTCCTTGCACTGTTAGAAAAGATTAAAAGAGTGAGTTTTCTATTTAATCTTGATCTTGTATAAAATTTTCTTCCTTGCACTTAGAAAAGGTTAAAAAAGTGAGTTATCTATTTAATCTTGATCTTGTATAAATTTTCTTCTTCCTTGCACTGTTAGAAAAAGATTAAAAAAGTGAGGTTTTTATTTTTTCTTGATCTTGTATAAATTTTTTTCTTCCTTGCACTGTTAGAAAAAGATTAAGAGAGTCAGTTTATCTAATCTTGATCTTGTATAAATCTTCTTTCTTGCAGTGTTAGAAAAAGATTAAAAGAGTGAATTTTCTGTTTTAATCTTGATCTTGTATAAAATCTTCTTCCTTGCACTGTTAGAAAAGATTAAAAGAGTGAATTTTCTGTTTTAATCTTGATCTTGTATAAATTTTCTTCCTTGCACTTAGAAAAGGTTAAAAAAGTGAGTTATCTATTTAATCTTGATCTTGTATAAATTTTCTTCTTCCTTGCACTGTTAGAGAAGTTGACTGGATTAATTTATAGAAGGAAATGCACTAAATATATTTTCGTCTTACTAGTTTATTTCAATTTTTCTTTCTTTCTTCTATTCTGCTTCTTTTTTTTCCCTGGTATTTCTTCTCCTCTTTTCATTTTCTTTTTTTTTTTTTTTTTTTTTTTCTCCCAGCAGTGAATGATGAAAACGTGAAAATATTTTGTAAAGCTGTGAGTGAAAGTTTTCATGTTTTTAGGTATTTCATCTTTGCTTTCTTTAATTAGTTTTATTTTTTTTCTTTTCCTTTCATTTTTTTCTTATTTATTGCGTTTTGTGAAGTGATAGATGAAAAGTCTTTAAAATTTTCAGACACTTCATATTTGCCTTCCTTCATTCTGTCTTCCTTTCTTTAATTAGTTTCTTTTTTCAGTTTTCCTTCCGTTTTTTTTTTGTTTCAGTTTTGTGTTTTGTGAAGTGATAGATGAAAAGTCTTTAAAATTTTCAGACACTTCATATTTGCCTTCCTTCATTCTGTCTTCCTTTCTTTAATTAATTTCTTTTTATATTTTCCTTCTTCCATTTTTTGCTTCTATTCTCTCTGTATCTATTTGACCTCATCTCCACATTCATCCCTCATCTCAAACCCTCATCTCTCAGTCTACCACTACTCTCTCATCTCTACCCCTCATCTCTCACTCTACCACTACTCTCTCATCGCTATGCCTCATCTCTCAGTCTCCGCTAACCTGTGTCCTGTGTGTTAATCTTCCCATCTCTCTCCCCGGCACAGTCCAACAAACTCCGCTCCCGCACGATTCCCAAGACCTCAACCCAGACTTCAACGAGACCCTTACCTACTACGGGCTCTCAGATCAGGACATGGCCAGGAAGACACTGCGGCTTACTGTTTTAGGTACGCGGTGGTGGTGGTGGTGGTGGTGGTGGTTGTAGGAGTTGGGGTGGTGGTGGTAGTGGTGGTAGTGGTGGTACTAGTGGTTGTTGTTGTTGTTGTTGTTGTAGTAGTAGTAATAGTAGTGGTGTTTTTAGTAGTAGTAGTAGTAGTAGTAGTAGTAGTAGTAGTGTAGTAGTAGTTGTAGTAGTAGTAGTATTTAAGAGTATTTCTTTAGTTCATAACACAAAAACACTATTAATCTCACACTAGAACCACAAAAGCACCTTCAAAAACCCGCCTCACTTCAACTAGAGCCTTTTGAAATAATGAGGATGATGTGGCGCGAATGTATTGTAGATTAAAGACCCATTTTCTATTACACTCACTTGTTCTTCCCGTTCTCCGTTTTCTGCAGACGAGGACCGCTTCGGGTGTGACTTCCTGGGTGAGGCGCGGGTGGCCCTCAAACAGGTGTCCCCCCACGAGACCAAACGCATTAAGATTAACCTAGAGAAGAGGATTAATGTGAGTTTTTTATTATTTTTTATTTTTTCTTCTTCTATCTCTTTCTCTCTTTTTTCTATTTTCTTCTGTTTCCATTCTTTCTTTTTTCTTTCTTTTTTCTTCCTTCTCGTTTTCTTCCTCTTTCGAAATCTGGAGAAGAGAATTAATATCTGTACTTTTATTTATTTTTTTTTTTTTTCTCCTAATCTTTTTTTTTCTTCTCTTGTTCCTTTTTTTTTTCTCTTTTCTCTTTTTTTCTTTTGTTCCTTCTCGTTTTCTTCCTCTTTTTCTTTTACTGGTCCGCTTCTTTCTTTTCTTTCTTCTATTCCTCCTCCTCCTCCTCCTCCTCCTCCTCCTGCTGTTGTCAAGTCTTACTCCTTTTATTAAAATAGTAACTGCATGTAGATATGACACACACACACACACACACACACACACACACACACACACACACACACACACACACACACACACACACACACACACACTGATGTAAAATAAAGAAAAACTGGAAAATATTAACCTACATTTCTCCTCCTCCTCCTCCTCCTCCTCCTCCTCCTCCTCCTCCTCCTCCTCCTCCTCCTCCTCCTCCTCCTCCTCGCAGCTGGCGGAGGACGAGGTGAAGGGCGAAGCTGAGAAGGGAAAGCTACTTCTTAGTCTCAAATATTCAACCCAGCGAAGTGCATTGATCGTGGGCGTGGTGAGGTGCGCCCACTTGCCCTCCATGGACTCCAACGGCTTCTCGGACCCCTATGTCAAAGTGTGAGTGTGTGGCGGGCGTGGGGATGGGCGTGGGAGGGAAGGGGAGGCGTGTGTGTGGGTGGTTGTGGGAGTGTCGTGTGATTAGTTGAGTGTACGCTTGGGTGTGTTGTTTGGGTCCGTTTTCTGTGATTGTCTCTTGTGTTCGTTTTCTTTTGTTTGAGAGAGAGAGAGAGAGAGAGAGAGAGAGAGAGAGAGAGAGAGAGAGTGTGTGTGTGTGTGTGTGTGTGTGTGTGTGTGTGTGTGTGTGTGTTCTGGATTGTGTTTCTCTCTCTCTCTCTCTCTCTCTCTCTCTCTCTCTCTCTCTCTCTCTCTCTCTCTCTCTCTCTCCCCTCCCCTTCCCTCCCCTGGAAAAAAACAACAACAACAACAAAAATGCATAAATAAACACTAACTAACGTATTTCTCACCCACCACCACCACCACCACCACCACCACCACCACCACCAACCACCAGTCAGCTGAAGCCAGATCCAACCTACAAGAAATTCCGGACGGCAGTGAAGTGGCGGAATCTTAACCCTGAATTTAATGAAGAGTTCTTATTTGAGGTGAGACGCAATGAGCTTCCCAAGAAACTGCTGGATATTCGGGTCTATGACAAGGACGTGGGCAGGAGTGATGACTTTATTGGTGAGTGTGTGTGTGTGTGTGTGTGTGTGTGTGTGTGGGAGGGTGGATGTGTGTGTGTGTGTGGGTGGGTGTTGGGGTTAGAAGTGGGGACTATAAGGGGTGTTTTGTGTGTGTGTGTGTGTTTGTTTGAGGTGGGTGGGAGATGGGAGGTGTGTGTGTGTGTGTGTTTTGTCTTTGTTTTTTTTTTCGTGTTTTCTTTTCTCTATTTTCTGCTTTTCTCTTATTTTTCTCTTTTCTTTCTTTTTTTTTTCTTTCTCCTTTTTCTCTGTCATTTTCTCCTTTCTCTTCTTTTCTTTTTTTCTCTTGCAACGATGAAATGGTTTGCTTGCTCTCTCTCTCTCTCTCTCTCTCTCTCTCTCTCTCTCTCTCTCTCTCTCTCTCTCTCTCTCTCTCTCTCTCTCTCTCTCTCTCTCTCTCTCATACCTCAACCCCTTCACAAAACAACAATCTTTCACATACCAATAATCCACACCCACCCTCTCCTCCCTCTCCAAATACCCACACCCCTCTTTCTCTCACACGTCTCTCCTCCAGGCGGTCTGCAGCTCTCCCAGGACAGCACAGGCACAGAGCTACGCCACTGGTACGACGCTCTCCAATACCCAGACCGCAGACACGATCGCTGGCACCAGTTGCAGCCTTTGAGCGGCAAGTAAACACAGGAACACAGGGAAGACCAACGCCACTCACCACGCAGCGGCTTAACACACAAACTTACTACTCGTTCGGATTCTCGCTTGATTGGTCGCTGTTTTGGGGTGTGTGTGTGTGTGTGGGTGTGTGGGTGTGTAGGGTTATTAGTTAAAGGTTGGTATGTTTTGTTTTGTGTTTTTTTGTGGGTTAAAGTGTGTGTGTGTGTGTGTGTGTTTGTAGTGAAAGGATGTCACGGTTCCTTGAGACTTCTGTTTAAGTGAAGTTTTGAAGGCAGGTAAATCTGAAAATGAAGTGTAAAAGGAAGTTTGCTTATTCATAGAGGTGAAATGAAGTGAAGTTTTGAAGGCAGGTAAATCTGAAGTGAAGTTTTGAAAGGAAGTTTGGTTTATTGTATATCCGTTTAGTATGACGAGTGAAGTGTACGTATAGATAGTGAAGAAGTTTGAAGTGAAGTTTGAAAGTCGAGTTGAAGTGAAGTTTTGAAAAGGAAGTTTGTCAATTATATATTCATTTACTAAGAGTGAAGTTTCTATCTAATGAGTGAAGTGAAGTGTGGAAGTTAATCTTGAAAGGAAGTTTGAAGTTTGAAGTGAAGTTTGGAAAAGGAAATTTGCCAATCGTATATTCATTTAGTGAGAGCGAAGTTTCTAATGAATGAAGTGAAGATTGAAGCCATTTGAAGTTGAAGTTTGAAGTCTTTTGAAGTGAAACATATCGCTATTCCTGTATACTATTAGCGTGAAGTGAAAATCGTGACTAATATTTGAGAGTGCGTGAGTGTGCGTGAGTGAGTGTTTGAGTGAGTGCGTGAGTGAGTGTGTGTGCGTACGTGAGTGTGTGCGTGAGTGCGTGAATGAGAGTGAGTGTGTGTGTGTGTGTGTGTGTGTGTGTGTGTGTGTGTGTGTGTGTGTGTGTGTGTGTGTGTGTGTGTGCGTGCGTGGAGGCGGGAAATATGCAAAGGAAGGGACCAGAGGAGGGAAGAAAAAGTACACAGGTAAAAAATTTATTGTTTTGACTCAAAATGTTGTTTTTCTTGATGTTGTTTGTTTTGTTCTTGTTTAAATAAGATGCAATAGTAATAGAAGTGTGTGTGTGTGTGTGTGTGTGTGTGTGTGTGTGTGTGTGTGTGTGTGTGTGTGTGTGTCTCGTGACGTAAAGGAGTTTTTTTGGGTCCGTGGAATGACTCTCTCTCTCTCTCTCTCTCTCTCTCTCTCTCTCTCTCTCTCTCTCTCTCTCTCTCTCACAAATCAACGTCCCTTTTCCTAACTTTGACTCAAATTGACAGCACAAGAGGAAGAAGAAGAAGAAGAGGAGGAGGAGGAGGAGGAGGAGGAGGAGGAGGAGGAGGAGAGGAAAGGGAGCGAGTGACACTACCCCCAAAAATATCTCGTTATATTATTTTTCTCTCCTTTTGTTCTTCCTTTTCATCGCCAGTGTGTGGAGGAGGAGGAAAAGAAGGAAGGGAGGGAAAGAAGGAAGGAAAAGAAGGAAAGAAGGAAGGAAGAAGAAAAGAAGGAAGGAATAAAAGGAATGGAGGGAAAGAAGGAAGGAGGGAAAAGGAATGGAAGAAGAAGGAAGGAAAAGAAGGAAGGAATGGAAAAGAAGGAAGGAAGGAGGGAAAGAAGGAAGGAAAAAATAGGGGAGGGAAAAAAGAGGAACAGTAATAGGACGGCCATAGAGAGAGAGAGAGAGAGAGAGAGAGAGAGAGAGAGAGAGAGAATAGGAATGAAGAGACGGGAACAAGATAACACACACACACACACACACACACACACACACACACACACACACACACACACACACACACACACACACTCTCTCTCTCTCTCTCTCTCTCTCTATTTATTCATTTTTCCACAGACATTGCTCATTAGAGAGAGAGAGAGAGAGAGAGAGAGAGAGAGAGAGAGAGAGAGAGAACGAGCGAGTGAGGGTATGACGGGACAATCTCTCAACGCTCTTCACCCTCTCTCTCTCTCTCTCTCTCTCTCTCTCTCTCTCTTTAAACCCAGCTGAGTACAGGTAATTTATGCATAAGAGAGAGAGAGAGAGAGAGAGAGAGAGAGAGAGAGAGAGAGAGAGAGAGGGCCCAGCTGTCTATACAAAGATCAACAAACTCGTAATAGAAAGGAGGGAATCTCGAGGCGGTCTGTGAGATGTAAAGGCAGTGTTTGTCTGAGTGTCTTGCCGGTAAAGGAGGGAAAAAATAACTTCCATTCACTAAAAAGACAAAAAATAAGATAAGAAAATGTATATACTTGAACACTATAGCCCCTTCAGTACTGGGACACATTTTTTACATTCAAATTTGTGTACGATTAGACCATTTGACATGAGGAAAGGTCTATGGAGGGCAGGAGATTAATGGCCACAGTCTTCACTATTTTAAGCCCTTTCAGTACTGGGACACATTTTTACCTTGAGTTTTGTGTACCATTAGACCATTTTATTGACATTAGCAAAGGTCTATGGAGGTCAGGAGATTAATGGTCACAGTCTTCACTATTTTAATCCCTCACATGAGTTTCTGAAGCTGTATAAAGTCACCAAATAGTAAGCACAGTGAATATCGAAATGCGTCACGGTACTGAAAGGGTTAAAAGATCATTAAATAGATGGGAGTGGTTAGGTGGACTAGATGATTGTTTACGTGGAGTGCTGGGTGGAATCAGATCGTTTTTCAAATATGCAAGTGGAAGTAAAAGTTTGGAATTTGATGTTTTGGTGTGAGTATAAGGAAATAGACTGATAAAGTGGTTTAAACTCGATCTTAACCCCTTCAGTACCATGACGCGTTTCCATATTCATTCTGGTGACTATTTGGTGATTTTATACAGCTTCAGAAACTTATGTGTGTTTGGGGGGCTGGGTTGAAATAGTGAAGACTGTGGCCATTAATCTTCTGAACTCCATAGACCCTTCTTAATGTCAATAAAATGATCTAATCGTTCATAAATCTTAAAGTAAAAATGTGTCCCTGTACTGAAGGGATTAAAATAGTGAAGACTGTGGCCATTAATCTTCTGCCCTTCATAGACCCTTCCTAATGTCAATCAAATGATCTAATCGTACACAAATAACAAGGTAAAGATGTGTCCCAGTACTGAAGGGGTTAAGTGTAAAGAACTTGTGTTGGTGATGAAGACAGGTTTGCGTATATCTAGTCAAGTGTGTAGTGTGTGTGGTAGGGAAACATAAGGTGAATACAGTACATACATTACATCAGCTTGTTTCCCTACCACTCACTCTGACGGCCATATTCAGAAATTATAGAAACGATATAGTGTTTGTCATTAAAATAGAAGGAAGAAGCAAAGTGTGTATTTATGTGAGCTGTAAAGTGGAAATAGTGAAAATTAGAGATGAAATAGTGTTTGTTACTGAAATAGGGAGGAAGAATGAAAAATGAGTGTTTATATGAGATGTCAAGTGGAAATAGTGAAAGTTAGAGAGATGAAATAGTGTTTGTCATTAACTAAAATAGGAAGGAAGAATGAAAAGTGCGTGTTTATGGGAGTTGCAAAAGCGTTCATATTTTTGCTGAAAGATTTATATTTACACAGTTAATTAGATGAAAAGAAAACCCTTATTATGCAACAGTATAAAAGGAAACAGAGCTTACTAAAGGCGACACAGCCAAGATTAGTTAGTTTAGTAAGAAAAAATATCATAAAAAGAAATAAAAAAAAAAATACGTGAAGTGGCCTCCGCACAAGAACCATTAGATAGTTAGGTAGGAGAAAGTGAGGAAAAAAAAAATGTAGATATGAAGATAAAGACCAAAAATGCATTACTAGAACGACCAAGTTATTACGTAGCTGTGAGTGAAAGCAAGAACAGTTATGAGAGAAGAACAAGACGAAAGAGCAATAGAAGCAGAAGAGAGAAAGGGAATAGTTAGTGTAGTTAGCGAAGGAGAGAAGAGGGAATTAGATAGTAAAGGCAGGGGATAAAAGATAATACGAGATAGGGAGGAGTGAGAAAGGAGAGGAAGAAGTATGGCAATCAGACAAGACAAGATAAAGATAAGATAAAGATTTGCTGCGTAGTTAGCGAAGGAGAGAAGAGTCAATTAGATGGTAAAGAGACAAGATAAAAGATAATTCAAGAGAGTAGTAAGCAAGGGAGATGAAAAAGAAGGCAATCTATTTATTTTTCCTTTTCCATCATTTTAGGCCTCAAACCAAAGTTCCTCTAAAGAAATATTAATACAGACGAGTGACTTCAGACGAGTAGAGAACCAGTCCTAGTTAGCATGGCGGGGTGAGGACTGAGGGGTGAGGGTGGTGAGGGGTGAGCTTAAGTGTGTATAATAACCACGTGTACCTCTGCAGGTGTGTCACAGGTGTGTTGTCTCACCTGTGCTGCATCTTAACACAATAAATAACTCTGCTTGTAGTATACACCTGTAGCTTTCTCAGGTGTGTGTGTGTGTGTGTGTGTGTGTGTGTGTGTGTGTGTGTGTGTGTGTGAGGCGTTCTCAATATGTGTGAAAGTATTAGTAGTAGTAATAGTTGTAGCTGTAGTGGTGGTGATGGTGGTGGTGTTGGTGGTGGTGTTGGTAGTACTAGCGGTGGTGATGGTGGTAGCGGTAATAGTGTGCTGTCACTACTTCAATGGTGGTAGTCATTGTAGTAGTAATAGTGGTTGTGGTAGTGGTAGTAGTAGTGGTGGTAGTGGTGGTGGTGCTGGAGAAAAAATAAAAAGGTCTCTCTCTCTCTCTCTCTCTCTCTCTGGCAATAACAACAGCAACAGCAACAGTTTCGAAACCTCCATGAGTTTCGAACCGTGACGTATGAACCTGAATCTTTCTACACCGCTTCTCATTGGACCGACTAAGAGAGAGAGAGAGAGAGAGAGGGTGAGGGGTGTGGGGATGGGGAAGGACCACCACCACCACCACCACGCCCAGCCCTTCAGTAGCCTCAGTACCTCCGTGGCTGTCACTTCGCGTGTTCCTTCGGCGGGAGCGGCGCGCCCTTGCTAGCTGTTGTCTTGGTGAGGTGTGTGCGTGAGTGTGTTCTCTTCAGTGCCTCTTCGTTTTAGTCACAAGCGGGGTTCATGGCTGGCTAGGGCGTGTGTGCGTGCGTGTGTGCGCTCCTCCTGCCTGCTGGTCTGACTTCGGCTGGTCTGAGGTCTGAGGCGGACGGGGAGGAGCATGGCGGGGCGGGGCTGAGCTGGATGGGAGGAGGGGCGTGAGGGGTGGAACCAAGGCCTGGGGTGATGGGAAGTGTTAGGTGTGGCGTGGGGGTGATCGGTAGGAGACAAGGGTTCCATGGATGGGGGGTGGGGTGAGGGTGCGGGTAAGGATGGAGGAGGAGCGGAGAACCCTAAACTGTCATAGATCACATGCCTTACAGCAGAACAACCAGTCAGTAGATCTTAAACGTACTAGTAGAGAGACCCTGGCGGCGGCGGTGGCGGTGGCGGCGGCGGTGGCGGCAGCTTTTGGGCTTTTGAGCTTCTGGGCTGTCATCTTGCTGTCGTCCCCTCCTCACTCATTCTTCACGTATACATAACTAACGTACTGTATTCTGATTGAGACAAGCGTACCTACTATACATATATTGAAGGTTCTTTCATTAATATATATAAAGTCTATACATACATAATATATATACATATGTAAGAAGTAGATCATTATAAAGTTGGATTCTCACAGCTACGTATTATATTCTTATTAGATGGACGTATACTGTGTGTGTGTGTGTGTGTGTGTGTGTGTGTGTGTGTGTGTGTGTGTGTGTGGTAGTCCTTGATGTGGCGTGACTGTGGTAGTAAACTGTGGCTATAGTGTGGTGGTGTGACGTAGCTGTGTCAGTAGGTGTGGCTGTGGTGGTGCGGCGAGGCTGAGGTGCGCCGTGTGCTGTGCTGTGGCGGGTTTGCTGTTGCGGCAGTGTGGGTTGCTGTGCTTGTGGTGGTGTGGCAGTGGCAATAGTGTGGAGTGTGGTAAGCTGTGGCAGTGACGGGACCACAAAACAGAGCGTAGTGTGATGCTGTGAGAAAGGAACACTCCCTCTCCCTCTCTCTCCCTCTCTCTCTCTCTCTCTCCCTCTCCTTCGCCCTCCAAGTGTTCCGTAGATACTTAAAAACCGGGCAACATGTTCGTTCAGCCTTTTCCTTGACGACTGTTGCATGATGGGAGGACGGATGGCGGGGGGCGTGCGTCTGTTGTAGAATTATCGTACGCGTCGTGAATAATCCTTGTTTTTGGTTAATTTGCAGTTTCAACCAATATACCCTATCTTGTATTTCTTTTCCCTGTGTCTAATGAGCTTGGGGGCCTCCTGGGAAAGCGGGATTTTAACCTAACCTAACCTAATCTAATCTAACCTAACCTATCTTGTATTCATTTTTCCCTATATCTAACAAGCTTGGGGACCTCCTGGGAGAACGGGATTTTAACTTAACCTAACCTAATCTAATCTAATCTAATCTAATCTAATCTAACCCCATTTTTCTGAAAGGGTAAAAGTGGGATTATAAATGCTCGTAGACCAAGAATATGTATAATGATGTGTGGTGTCTTGGTTGAATCTGCAATAATATTTTTTTTCCCGTTCCGTGTGGCAGTCAGTCAGTGAGGTTGTTCCTGCTGACGGTGGATATTTTTTTACATGCCTTGCGAATTCATAATGTGGTTGTATTTTCTGCTCATGTTGTTTGTATGGAGGTTTTATTAGTGCAAAATTGTTCCGTGACGCTGCGCCGTGCGAGGCTGAGAAGCGAGTCTTGGATGTTTCGACCCGCTGACAGTCTCGGCTCGTATTCTCAAACCCTTCTGCGCTTCACCTCCACTGTTTCAAAAGGCTTTATTTAAATTTATGCGAGTTTTCAAAGGTGTTTTTACGGTTCTAGAGGCAGAGTGACAAGATTTCTACATTATTAACTGGAGAAACCCTCTTCTTGAAAACCCGGCTGGTCATCTGTGGCCCTTGAAGTCATGGTGCGAGATAAGTAAAGGTCCTAGAGATAGTGACAAGATTTCCACATTATTTACTGGAGAAACACTCTAGAAAACCTGCTAGTCATCTCTGTGGCCTTGAAATGTCATGGGGAGAGAGAAGAGCTATTTTTAATCGTGTTTTTACGATTCTAGAGGCAGAGTGACAAGATTTCCACACTATTTACTGGAGAAACACACTTGGAGACTCGGCTAGTCATCTGTGGCCTTGGAAAATAGTGGTGGTGAGAGAGCAGAGTGGTTCAGAACACGGGCCACTGTTGCCTGCACCGTCTTGTTCTCGTCAGTGTTAATGCAAAGAAAATTTATATGCGCATATATTTTTTTGCTTGTCTTTAGCGTTCACACCAAGAAGATATTTATTTTTCGAGGTTTGTGTCAATTGCCTGAAGAAAAAAATATAATCTGATGTTTCTAATGCCGAGAGATAGAGATACAGGTAAATAAATGTGTTTGACTGTTCACACCCTCACAGGCGTGTTAGCTAAGTATAAGGGACAGGATGAAGGATGAGAGACGCTTGTTTGATGTAAGATGTTATGAAATCTTTGAGCCTTTGAAACCTTTTTACAAAATATGTACAGAGTTTATCTTTTCGCTCTTAAGGAAATTGTACTTGTTTTTTTTTTTTTTTTTTTCTGTCACCCCAGAGACAGACTTACACTTTCGTCAGCCAGCACAACACAACACAAGTTACAACACAACACAACAGTCCAGGTCGTGTTTGCGTTCACACTGACACAATTAACCTTTTCACTGCTGCTGGTCCTTCATTCTCACACTCAGACACCTTCCAAAAGACTCGGCTTGTACTGCATTATCTTAAAAAACACGTGTATTTCTTTCAATCCTATTTACTGCAGATCTTAACACCCTTTTTCTTCATTCCTTTCACTGCAACATCTTAACACTTATTTCCTTCATTCCTTTTATTGCAATATCTTAAAAACCCGTATTTTTTAAATTTCTTGTTCTGCAGTATCTTAAAAAGGCGTATTTCTTTCACTTCTTATCCTTCAGCATCTTAAAAAAACACGATTTCTTTCACTCCTTTTACTGCATTATCTTCAGAAAAAAAAAAAAACTAGTTCTCTTATTCTTGTACAGGATCTTAAAATTACACGTATTTCTCAAACTTAGACAAAAAATAACTTCAATAACAGTTTTCTTCTCCAAGGTCAAGACAAGATTAACCCCAGTAACAGTTTTCCTTCATAAATGCACCAGTGACTTGAAGTGTTGCATGAAAGACAGCAGTGAAGGGGTTAGGCAACACTAAGTTAAGAATCCCACTTGTAACCATTAGTACAAGTGTTACTGATGGTGGTGGGGGTATGGGGCAGGTTAGGAGGGTGTGTCAGGTGTGGCAGGTGTGTCTTGGCTACATCTGGTGAAGTGCGGATGTTAATTTTCTTCGCCCTTCAGACTATTCTTGATATCTCGCTGCTGCCTATACTGGCCTGTCTATTTGACGGCTTTTCTTAATAAACATGTTGCCAAAAAGTCGGTGTTTTGTTTTCAATTAAGGTTCATCCCTCGTGTGTGTGTGTGTGTGTGTTCAAATTGTGTACTTTAACTAGTTCATGTGTGTGTGTGTGTGTGTGCATGTATTTCATTAGTGTTACCTTAACTTAAGTCGTGTGTGTGTGTGTGTGTGTGTGTGTGTCATTCTCTGTATTTCTTGTCCTCAGAGACCGAGGATGAAAAATGTGTCAGGCTGAACCACCACCACCACCTTCACCACCACCACCACCACCAGAAAGAAAGAGGAGAAGCAGAACACACGAACAAACATGAAGGACCACCACCATCACTACCGTAATGAAGGAAGAGGAAGAGGAGGAGGAGGAGGAGGAAGAGTAAGAGTAAGAGGAAGAGTAAGAGGAAGAGGAGGACCGTAAAAAGACCCCCACCAGTAACAAGTAAGATGTAAAGAGAAAGATAAGGGAGTGAATCAGAGGGAGAGGAAACAGGAAACAATAAAGGAAGGAAAGAAGGAAGGGGAAAAAAGTGAAGGGATAGAGAAAGGAAAGAAGAAATTAAAGGGAGAGAGGAAATTTAAAGGAAAAAAAGGAAGAATGGTAATAAATGGGAAGAGAGGAAACAATAAAGGAAGGAAAGGGAAAAAAGTGAATGGATAGAGAAGGAAAGAGAAAATTAAAGGGAGAGAGGAAATTTAAAGGAAAAAAAAGGAAGAACAATGATATGGAGAGAGAGGAAGCGGTGAAGAAAGGAAGGAAGGGATGAAGAAGGGAAGAGGAAATTGAAGGAAGAGAGGAAGTGTAAAGGAAGATGATGAATGGGAATGAAGGTGAAGGGGGAAAGAAAAGGAGAGGAAGGAAAGAGGATAAAAAAGTGAAGGAAAAGAGGAGAGAAGAGGAAAAGAAGGAATTGAGGTGAAGGGAGAGGGGAAGAATAAAGGAGGAGGAGGAAATAGGAATAATGATAAAGGGAGGAAGAGTAAAGAAAAAAACGAGGAAATGGGAGTAAATGTGAAGGGAGAAAGAGAGAGAGAGAGAAGAAATGTGAAGGGAGAAAGAGAGAGAGAGAGAGAGGAAGAGTCAAGAAAAAAGGAAATTTTCCAAGGTTACACACAATTACCTGAGTTCTCACGGCTGATTCTCCTCTTGATGGCATAGAAAACTAATTAATTTGCCTCTAGAACAATAAAAAAAGAATGAAAATAAAATAAAAATGAATTAAAAGTCTCATTTGAGGTGTCGGCTTCCCAGAGTAGTCAGAAATGATCAATAAATGTCAGTCAGGTGTGGGTAATTATCGTAGGAAGCCACAGGTGTATTGATAACTTGATTTTCTTATTTATTTATTTTTCTCCCTCTTTAGCTCCGGCACACCTGCACTTCATACTGCTGTGTGTGTGGTGAATTTGATCATTTTAATCCCTTCAGTAGCATGTTTTTCCATATTCATTCTGGTTACTGTTTGGTGATTCTATACAGCTTCAGAAACTATGTGAAGGATTAAGATTGTTAAGATTCTGGCTATTAATCTTCTGACCTCCATAGACTCTTCCTAATGTCAGTAAAATGGTCTTCTCGTATCCAAAACTCAAGGTAAAAATGTGTCCCAGTACTGAAAGGGTTTAGTTTGATTTACTTATTAATTTATTCTTTTCCTCTTTAGCTCCGGCACACCTGCACTTCATACTGCTGCGTGTGTGGTGAATTTGATCACTTTAACCCCTTCAGTAGCATGTTTTTCATGTTCATTCTGGTTACTGTTTGGTGATTCTATACAGCTTCAGAAACTTATGTGGGGGGATTAAAATAGTGAAGACTGTGGTCATTAATCTTCTAACTTGCTCATGTAAATAAAATCGTCTAATCACACACCCAAAAGTCAAGGTAAAAATGCATCTCAGTACTGAAAAGGTTAACCACTTCAGTACTGGAACACATTTTTATACCATGAGTTTAGGGTACAATTAGGCGATTTCATTAACATTAGAAAGGGTCTATGGAGGTCAGAAGATCAATGGCTAGAGTTTTTACCATTTTAATCCCAACATGAGTATCTGAAGCTGTATAAGAAGAGAATGAGTATGGAAATGCAAGTTTTGTTTACGATTAGACCATTTTATTTAACATTAGAAGGGGTCTATGGAGGTCAGAAAATTAATAGCCAGAATCTTCACTATTTTAATCCCCCACATAAGTTTCTGAAGCTGTATAAAATCACCAAATAGTCACCAGAATGAATATGAGAACACGTCATGCTACCAAGAGATTCAAGTTACTCACCACTAGATTGCTGCCTGTGAGTGTTACGTTGGCTGGATTGAAATGACAGGTTTGTGTGGCCACTTATCTCCCGGCAGGTGAGGTTTGTGTGGCCACTTATCTCCCGGCAGGTGTTCTAAACAAGTGGGGAGTTTTGGGAGAAATTGCTCTTATCTTGGCTGATTGATTTGCAGTGTATAGATCAGCTAGTTAGTGAGTCATTAGGGAGCTGTGAGAGGAGGGGAGGAGGAGTGATTTGTGTGGATGTTTTGGGGTGTTTGAAGTCAGTTTTGTGGGTGTTTTAGTCCTGCAGATAGTAAAAGGGTGCTACATTTAAGAACATTAGGCATATGTACCAGAATAAGATGAGGTAGTGGAAGAGGGTGACTCGGGGAAGATAGTGTAGTTTTGGGGTAATGGAAGAGGTGGGTTTTTAGGGTCAAACTTTAAAGGAATACTGAATTTAAATAACATGAGGAATAATAATAATACACACTGGTTGCCTTGCCCTTTATTTGGTAGCTTTGCCAGGTGTGAACATCAGAACAGATTGAGAGAATTAACACAGAAATAACACATGTATCTGGTGGATGTTGATGATGATGTTTATTGCAGGTCACAGCCATCCATCCACCCACCCATGTACCCGTCCACACAGCCATTCCCACCTGTGACACCACCACCAGCAGTCACAGTACCAAGAAGCCCTTCCCTCCTGTTCCTCTCCTCTCGTCCATGCGGCAACAAGTTATTCTGGTGGAGAGTAGTGCTTGTTTCACTTCTTTGCTGTGATTTGCTACATTTGATGACACTAACTAATTAATGTTATAACAAACATATTAACTTGTATATAACGATTTTCTTTTTAAATGGTAAGATTAAATAGATTATTTATATCTTGTATATAACGATTTTCTCTTTTTAAATGGTAAGATTATTTATATAAAGATTATTTATATCTGACTATTTTCCAGCTTGCAAGAACTGAAACAAGAACAAACAGGAGAGGCTGCTACCACCACCACCACCTCTCATGGCTACAGTAAAAGGAGTGCAGAAAGCCATGTGGTTCCTTCCTGTTCCTCTCCTCACATTCTGGTGCAGCAGTGCATCATGTATCATCACTTATTTTTTTGCTTTGGTACATATCATGAGATTCTTTTGCTATATGAAAATTTCTTTCTCAGCAACACAAGAGGAGTAGGATCCTGGCTGTCCTGGCCTGCCCACCCAACTTTTGAGGAAAAAGGCTTCATAAAACTAATTTTTTAGTTTTAGGAAAATGGAAAAAAGATTGTACAGTTTTAAGTGTCACCAACCAACAATTTTTGTGATGTGCTTCTGGTGAGATGAGTAGTTAGTGAATTTGATTGTCTATCTCATTTCTGTCACAAATGTGTATTTTTCAAGTAATGAATTTTTCAACTTGTGCTTACCTCTCCCCCTCAATGATCTTGGGGGGACCTGTGGGAAATGTGGTTTTCGGGTGGGAAAGCATTAAATCAAGTAATGCACATTGCAAAACGATCTAACAAAATCACAAAAAGTATATATATATGAAAAGACAAACTATACACCTTTGACAGCAGCTGAGGTGAGCGTTGCTGTCATTCTTGAGCAGCACTGCTGACGTTTCACTACATTTTGTATACAGGTTAATAAAATTAGGTTAGTAACCATGGTGAGTCTACAGTGAATTTATTGACAGCGCTGCTATAGTTGACAATGCTACTCAGGTTCAGCATAACCTAACAGTTGTTGTTGCCTCTGTCAAAAGTGTAGTTTGTATCTTCATAGATTTTGTTTTTTGATTTTAGACCTGACTTGCAACGTGCATTACTCAATTTACAAATTAATGCTCACCTATCCAATGCCGGTTTCCCACAGGTCCCCCAAGATTGTTGGGAAAGAGGTAGGCAGAGCTTGAAAAGTACACATTTGTGACAAATGTAGAACATCAATCAGTTTTCATGTCTCACCAGAAACACAAACCACATTGGAAAAAAAATTGGTAAGTGAAACTGAAAATTGACCGAAAGGCCTCAAAAACTGCAGAGTCAAAATACTCTTAAAGCTCTCCAGAGATCTTGTAGAAGAATCTTAATAAAGATTTCTTTTGAAAACTGAACTTGTTTCATTGTTACTCTGCAATCTTGGAAATGCTACCTTGGAAATCTCTGGACAATGAAATCTCTCTCCAGAGATTTCCAAGGTAACTGACTGTACATAAGGTTTTGTGAAGGCCTATTCCCCTTCTTAACTTCCCCGTTTACATATACTCTTCAGTGACGTGGGGGGCTGGCTGGTCATTGAGTGCTCTGTGGACACAGGGCAGGCTGATGATCACCCCACAAATTCTTCAGCTGCTGGGGAAGACTCTCTTGTCCTCCTCTCCAGTGGAGAGGGAGGGAGGGTGGGGTTCCTTCCCACTGGTGAATCGGCATCACATTTTCGTCAACAGTGGTGACGATACATTTCCTCACCCCATCACAAGCCTGTTGAAGAGACAAGAACACGTCTTAATTGTTCAGTTCATCAGTGTCACTGAGATATAAAGCAGTGTTAGATAGAATACACATTGTTTTGATTCCTGACAAACACAGCAAGCTTCCACCAGCCCTGTCACCTCACCACAGCCACAACTAAACACTACACTACAAAATTCAGTCAATATTCCTTCAACAGTAGTGAGTGTGATGATCAGGAAGGAATGGTAAGTTCAGGACAGAGTAGGAGGTGGAGTAACTTGTGTATAGGAAGGAAGGACAAAGTTTAGGACAAGAGGAGCAGCAGATTGTGTATAGGAAGGAAAAATTTTATAGTAGTAGCAACAGCTTTTGTGTATAGAAAGGCAAGAAATAGAGTAGAAAAACTATAGATGCAGGAAACTATGCTGTGAGAAGATATTTTAGCAATTAAGGCAGAGTGTACAGGTGAGCAAAGGAAGTGTGGAAGATTGGTGGTGATTGTGGTGTACATGACAGCAGAGGATGAAAGCAGTAAGAGGACAGCAGGAAACAAGGTAGTCTGAAGAAGATTGTGAGAAAGTATGCTGGTGAGAGGGTGATTGTCTTGGGTATGTGGTTAGTAGCGCCTCACCTGATCTTGACGGTACAGATGGCTCGGGATTGCTCCACAGCCAGGCCTTGGTATTGGCAGCTACTGTGGGGGACAAAAATAAATAGACAAATAAAAAAACAGACTAGAAAAAAAAAGACTAAAAACAGACAAAACAGACTAAACACCATTGTTCCTACTACTAATCCATACATCTAGCACGCAACATTCTCTCCACGAACTCCTTCACAGCTTAAATCATTCTATCACTCATCTCTCCACACATTCCCACCACCAACACTACCCATTCATTCATTCCGTTCCTGTCTTCACCCTGGCACTCCCCAATTCCCTCACCACCACTTGCATCACCTCACTCCTGTCTCTGGCATACTTCACACTCTTAACATCACTTGGTCTACTGTCTCATCCTCTCCCATGTCACACTTCTGGCACACTTTGCTGCGGGACTCAAACCATCTCCTTGCATTCACATTTATACACTGCACTAGCTCGGAAGAAGGTCAAGGTCACCACTCAGGCTGCCACCATACACCACTTTCCTTACATCAGGGCCTCTTTCCCTCTAGAGTGGTATAAAGTACTCTTCTGTTTCATATTCCTCCATATACCTCACCTTTCTGTCTCTGTCTCTGTGTCTGTGTCTCTGTCCCTCCCTCTCTCTCATTTCCTTACATCCCATTTTAAGCCCTCTCCATTTCTAACGACCATGCTCCTGTCACTCTCAACATGCCTCCCCTCAACTCGCTGAAATGCCCAACTAGTTTCCAAACCACTCTTCACCACCACCCTGACACACTTCTTCCCCCACCTGCTACTCCTAACCTCCCACAGAAACACCTTCCTAACTATTCTTGCGTCATTCATTCTCTCTAATTTCGCCTTCAGTCTCAATGTTGATTCGCTCTAATCTAGCCTTGAATCTCGTTGTTGCCTTTACATGCCTCTATTTGAAGGTACTCTATCTCATGTCTCTCCTGAACACTTAATGCTGCATACCTGGTCAATGGTGCATTAACTGCCATTCTAGCTACTCTATTCTGTCCTGTCTATTTTCTCCTGCTTCTCTATTTTTTCCGTATATTTTTTCCTGCTGCTGTCTATTTCTTCTGTCTATTTTTCTCCTCCTCCTGCTTTTGTCTTTCTTCTGTATATTTTTTCCTGCTTCTGTTTATTTCTTCTGCTTCTGTCTATTTCTTCTATTTTTTCTCCTGTTTGTCTATTTTCTCCTGTTTCTGCCTATTTTCTCCTGCTTCTGCCTATTTTCTCCTGCTTCTGTATTTTCTCCTCCTTCTGTCTATTTTCTCTAGTTCATTTTCATTCCACACCATCACATCCACACCATACATGATGCTCAGAACAGCCACACTCTTCCATACATCCCACAGCACATCATCCTTGCTGCACTTCCTAGTCGACCCACCCACTGGCTCACCAAGCTCATCTTTTCATTCTTCACTTTCACACAGCCATTGCGACTCCATATCCCCAGATACTTGTATTCCATCAGCCTGTTGTACCTCATTCTCTCCCAGTCTTCATGTTATCAGTCTGTTGTACCCCATTCTCTCCCAGTTTCCACACACCTCATTCTCTCCCAGTCTCCACACTGTTTCTTCCATCATCTGACCTTATTCACAACCATTACCTTGCTTCTCTCACTGCTAAATCTCACTCCAAAATCTCTTCCATACACATCTACATCACTCAACACTCTGGAGGTCCTCTGCCACTTCACTCATGACTACCACATCATCTGCATACAAGACACACACACACATCATTCCCCAGCCTTACTCTTGCATTCATTCTTCTCATTCTGGCAGCCAGTTCCTCTGTATATAAACTAAAAGAGGCTCGGTGACAATATAACCTAGCTGGACTACTCTCTCAGTCTTTACCCAGTCTGTTTCTATAGCCACTAGTCTGTATAGCTTTGCATTCACATATCTACTTTCCACTATCATATTTTTACACTCATTCCAATCTGACAAGACTGCCTAACATTCCTTCATTTTCACTACCAACACTAGAGCAGAGAAGAGAGAGGGTGGCCTAATATAAGTCTACAAACTAATGAATGGAATGGATGTAGTAGATGGCAAGGCTGGGGTGAGCAGTGATGAGAAGGCTGGGGTGTGTGATGGCGAGGCTGGGGTGTGTGATGGTGCGGCTGGGGTGTGATGGTGCAGCTGGAGTGTGTGATGGCAAGGCTGGGGTGTGTGATGGCAAGGCTGGGGTGTGTGATGGCGAGGCTGGGTGGTGTGATGGTGCGGCTGGAGTGTGTGATGGCGAGGCTTGGGTGAGCAGTGATGAGAAGGATGGATGGTGTGATGGTGAGGCTAACATTGCCATACATTACCTACCAAAATCTAGAACATCTTCACAATAACACCTGATGGAATACTGGTGAACATGTAAATCAATAAAAACACCCTTCAATTTATTAATCTTTGGTGCAGTGACAAGATTGCAAGGCCACAAGCAAGCAAACAATAATCCACACCAAAGCCTGTATCAGTGCAGGTTAAAGAGGAAAGGTTCACATATACCTCGAGGTGAGTCATGCCACGAGGGAAGGCTCAGGGCAGGCCGCTGGGGTCATTCACTCAAGGAAAATCAAATAAGAGGAGAACAGTAACCAAGTGTGGCCTTTCATTTATTATTTACTTTTTTTTTCTCTCACTTTATGTTGCCCTTAGCCAGATTAAATTTCCCTTCTTACATAGAAAAAAAAAAAAAAAAAAAAATTAGTATAAAGGTGTCGCAGAAATATCACTCATGATTCAAAGGTTAACACACACACACACACACACAATGATACTACTACTACTACTGCTGCTGCTGCTGCTACTACTACTATCCCTCGTACACTTCCATTCCTTATACGTCCCTCCCATCACTATCCGTTCCTCATACGTCCCTCCCATCACTACACTATACATTTCAGGCGGGCAACAGCAGGAAATGGCCGGGAAACACAGAACTGAAGGAAATGTTGAGGAGTTGACGCGGTGAGGGACAGGGGATGGTGGGGCAGGGGCTTTGTTGCCGGTCTTGGTGGGCGCCGAGGGGTCTGAACAGGGGTATACATAACTATTGCCTTATTTAACACAGTAATGGCTATTTATCTATTTTGGTGGTTAATTCTGGCTTTGCTTCACTCTCTGGGTCTGGAAACATAGGGGCGTGCAGCCAAACATTGGTGGACTGACCTGGGGGGGGAAGGCACGGCTGAGGTGCCCGTGGCTCAATATTTACGTACGTAATTCATTTTGAAAATCGCCAGAAGAAAAAAGCCGTCCAGACTGAAATGCACTGCACTTTTAAACGCAACACACAGTTTAACTAATAAACAAAATATAATATCGTAACCGAGTGGATTGTTTACTTAGCGATGTCGAACGAAAGGTATGAATTTGAAATTAACGGGGTCACAAACACATCATAATGTCGAGAAGGAATCCAAGCCACACTGCGTTATATTACATTTTCTGAATAAGAAAAATATTTGCTTTCCTGGCAAATAAAGAAAATACAGATCCCTTGTCGTATAAGATTTTTCGTTTTCTATTCTGGTACCGTTGAACATTTTGAATTTGAAAATACGAATAAGTAAACTAAATCTTATGGAATATTATTACTTGGGTCATGTTTTTCATATTTTTCGAGTCTTATATCAAGCACCAAAACAATCCTAGGCGTGCAAATAAAAAAAAAGTTAAAATGTTGGAATGCCGAAAGTGTTATTTCAACGAGAAACAAAAAACAGAGCTAGACACAATCTTATTACGGATTATACCTTGAATTACATTCCTATCAATAAATAAAATACAAAAACAATGCAAACTCCAACAACAAACGAGAAAAAAATGTGGCGTAGAGCCGAAGTAGTTTTTTTGCATCTTATTCTCAACATCCCCATCTCCCCTTCCCTCCCTCCCACACCCCTCCCAACCCCTCCATCTCCACCACCTCCAACACAGCGAGCCCTTAAAACACCTGCAAACACCTGCAAAACACTCGAAAAACACACTAAATCACTTGGCTGCAGGGTGAGGGAAGGGGCGGGGCTAGCGGGGGCTGGTGGGTCGGGGCGCCAGGGTTGTCTTGGTGTGTTTGTTGTTGTTGGTGGTAGTGGTGGTGGTGTATGTACGTGTGTGTGTGTGGGGCGGGGGTTGGTGGCAGTGTGTGTGTGTGGGGGGTTGGTAGCAGTGTGTGTGTGTGTGTGTGTGTGTGTGGCGGTGGTGGTGGTGGTGATGAGATGGCATATAATGTACCGGGAATGGTGGTGTAACTTCACGAGAGAGAGAGAGAGAGAGAGAGAGAGAGAGAGAGAGAGAGAGACTGACTGTGGTAAATGTTGTAACCACCGCTACCACAAATGCTCCCCAAAAAGTAAATAAGCAAAAATGTAAAATGTTCTGATGTGCTTAGGTTAACATTCCTCCTCCTCCTGCATCACTCCTGTTTATTTACAGCTAACTAAAATAATCAAGAACAAAACGAGACCAAAGCAGCTGCCACCCTGTAACCTCTTCGCCCTTCCTCTCTCCCACCACTTCAACCTACACAAATATAACCTTTTTTTTCAAACAGTTATTGATGGAAGCTGAAATTCCGAACAATAAAATAGATAAATAAAAATAAATAAAAATTCCCCCCAAAATAATAAAAAAAAAAAAATCCCCCCAGACGCAGATTTCAATGAGTGAATCCCGAATATGTTCAGCAAAATCCGGGAAAATGGCGTTAAACTGGGTCCATTCCAAGCAGACTTCAGATTATCTCTTGTCTGTACTCTTCCACCAGTTCAACCTGCCAGAAATGACACTTTCTCAAATCAGTTATTGATGGAACCTCAAATTCCGGACACAAACAACTTACGAACATTCCCTAACGGAGATTTCGTCATGTGAATTCCGGATATGTTTAGGAAAATTCGGATGTATGGCAAACCTATATAATTTCCATCTATCACTATATGTGTGTGTGGGGGGGAGGAAGAGGGCGGTGCTAAGCTTGGCGGTGGGCGGCGAGTGGTTGGTGGCGGGGTGGGGAAGAATCTGGAAGCCGAGGAATCTAGGGTAAGCATAGCGGTGTGATGCATTAATTCTGTGTGTGTGTGTGTGTGTGTGTGTGTGTAGACAAGACAAAACACTTACAGCGAGCCGCGGGGTGAACATGCAGTGTACGGGCGGCGCCTCCGACAGCTGTGAAGGTCCGAGGGAAATGGTACACTGACGTCTGTCCCGCATGACTCAGGGTTCATGGAGCATCATCTGAAACACTTCTGAACCACACCTCCACTCTTTCCAGCAGGCTTCAGTACACGTTAGGTGGAATTGGAAGGATGTTTTTGTGGGTCTAGTGATAGATCAAGATTTCTACACTGCTATCAGGACAAAAAACATTCTTGAGAACCCGCCTCACCTCTGTGGCCTTTGAAAATAGTCGTGGTGAATGAGAGAAAGAGAGCGAAGCATTTCTGAATTCGGGCTTGAACCAACCACTGCTTCCACTGACAATCATCGTACATTGTCACGTTAGCACTGTATGTGTGTGTGTGTGTGTGTGTGTGTGTGTGGAGATGCAGAATGTTATGTAAGGATCTGAACACGTCCGAGACACTGCTCCCTCACCACGACGCGTTCACAGACCACTGGGATGATGCGCCAGATTCTGAAATGCGTTACTTTTATTAATAAAGTAAAAGTTTGGAAATTAATGTTTTGGTGTGAATATAAGTACCATGACTGGTTTCCATATTCATTCTGCTTAGTATCTGGTGACTTCATACAGCTTCACAAACTTATGTGACGGATTAAAATAGTGAAGAATCTGGCTATTAATCTTCTGACCTCCATAGACTCTTCGTAATGTCAATAAAATAGTCTAATCATACACAAATCTCAAGATAAAAAATGCATCGCAGTACTGAAGAGGTTAACTATCAATAGAGTCGTTAAAATGCTCCTAAACACCCTTGTAACTAAATGAATAGTATATCTTGAGAGTAGTGGGGGTGTTGCAAAGTACAGTTCGTAATGGCAATAATCTACAGTTAATAATTGCGTAATAAGGCGAAGTCCTGTGTCTGCATCCCCTTTACTCTCTCACCACGACTGTTTTCCAAAGCCATAGGGATGATTAGCCGGGTATCCAAGTGTTTCTCCAGTTAATAATGTAGAAATCATATCAATCTGTCTCTAGAACCGTAAAAAACACCTTAAAAAACTCGTATAAACTTCAATAAAGCCTTTTGAAAGAGTGGAGGTGGGCAAAATCACATCAGTCTGTCTCTAGAACCGTAAAAACACCTTAAAAAACTCATATAAACTTCAATAAAGCCTTTTGAAAGAGATAAACACATACTTGTCTTGTCGCCTCAAACTATCGTGACTCGTGAACAATGATAGCTGTTACGTGGGACTCAACCTCTAAAATTGTCTTGTTCCACCACGTACACTTGAGAAATTTTGTGTTTAACCCCCTTCAGTGACAGAACACGTTTCCATATGCATTCTGGTGACTATTTGGTGACTTTATACAGCTTCAGAAACTCATGTGGGGGTATTAAGATTGTGAAGACTCTGGCCATTAATCTTCTGACCTCCATACTCTTCCTAATGTCAATAAAATGGTCTAATCGTACACAAACCTCGAGGTGAGAATGTGTCCGGTACTGAAGGGGTTAAGTAACTATGGTACAAATTAATGATCGTGTCTCTGCTTCTTTGCTGATTGAAAGGCATGAGAGAGATGAAAGACTCAAGGAAAAACAATGCTAATGATAGAACCAATCGATTAACACACACACACACACACACACACACACACACACGGCGGCGTAGATGAGTCCATGGGTCGTCAGTGCAGGACTTTTGAGTGCAGACAAGGACTTCAAGATAAAATGATACGAAAACAAAGCATAAACAAATAACATATGATAAGAATACACACACACACACACACACACACACACACACACACTTCGTCTATGATTATTTTCCTTACAGTAAATAAACAACAACAACGACAACAACAACAACAACAACAACAACAACAACAACAACAACGACAACAACAACAACAACGACGACAACAACAACAACAACAACAACAACAACAACAACAACATGATTTAAGAATACGTAACAAAACTTTAGGCCCAAAATAAAACAAGTTAATTTCAACGCAATAATAAATAAATAAATAAACACCCAAAACACCCAAAAACCCCCCAAAACACCAAAACCACCCCAAAAACACCCCAAAACACACAAAAAATACCCAAAACACCCAAAAACCATAACACCAAAACACCAAAACCACCAAAACCATCTCAAAACACCCAAAACACACAAAAACACCCAAAATACCCAAACACCCAAAACACCAAAACATCTCAAAACACCCAAAACACCTCCACACAAAAAACACCAAAAACACCTCAATAACACCCAAAACACCCATAAAACACCTCAATAACACCCAAAACACCCAAAAAACACCAAAAAACACAAAAACACACAAAAAAACACCCAAAAACCACTAAACACTCCAAAATACCCCAAACACACTCCCTGTAAAAGAATGCAAAAGAAAAAAAAAAAAACGTGAAAAAAGCGAACAGAGAGAGAGAGAGAGAGAGAGAGAGAGAGAGAGAGAGAGAGAGAAAGCACTTTATTTATTCCATCGTTACCCTCGTCTCGTCCGCTACGCATTTATTAATCGTAACTTACTGCGCAGGAGATGACGTGCTTGCCAAACACTCATTAACTGATGCTCTAGACCGAAGAAGGGCCACTGTCATGCGTGTGTGTGTGTGTGTGTGTGTGTGTGTGTTCTTGTCGTCAATGGTAGACTTAGTGGTTTAGTGTATCAAGCTTCATAGAGAGAGAGAGAGAGAGAGAGAGAGAGAGAGAGAGAGAGAGAGAGAGAGAGAGAGAAACAATGTGAATAGGAAGTAAACTTGTTCCCTCTTGTTTTTGTCCCGCTAGCACTGAAGAAAATGCTTAAAAACACAGGGAAGAAGAAAAATGGAGTCAATACGAGCCAGAAACACAGAAAAAAAATGAAAAATAGACTAAATACGAGGTTTATTTTGAGTAAGGAGGCGTAATAAGTCGTAATATGAATGAAAACATACTTGTTCTTCTGTGTTGACGTCTCCCTAGCACTGAAAAATGCCTAGAAACAGGAAAAAATCAATTAAAATGAGAGAGAAGGTGAATTTTGTGTAACGAGGCGAAGGAAGATATAATGTAAATCAAAATTGACTTGTTTTGTTATTTTTATCCTCTAACACTGAAAATTGACTAAAAGCACAGGAAAAAGAGAAAAAAAGGAGACAGAAGATTAATATTTGTGTAACGAGGCGAAGAAAGGAGAAATGTGGACGAGAGAGAGAGAGAGTAAGAGAGATAGAGAGAGACAGTAAAATTTAATACAACGTTGACTATATCTAACAGACATGCCAAGACGCACTTTAAATAAGAATAAAATCGTTCAGTCTTCTCGTTGTCTAGTCTCTGTGTTGCTTCACTCTTTCTTCATGACACTGTAAAAATAGTTCGCTTGGAGACACAGCGGAGGAAAAACAGAAGGAAGAAAAAAGTCCTGTTTATTTGGTCTAAGAAGGAAGAAAAGGGTGAACAGAAGGAAGGAAAGGAAACAGAAGGAAGGAAAGGGTGTCTGGGAGGAAAAATAGTTGTGATCTTATGGGCAAAGGAGGAAAAAAAATGTTGAAGTTGTTATCTTGTATGGTTATAGGAGGAAAAAATTGTCTTGTGCTTATTTGGGAGGAAAAATAGTTGTCTTCTTTTATGCTAATGTTAATCTTATATTTATGGGGAGGGGAAAAAAAAATCTTATACTTATGGGAGGAAAAAGTTGTCCTTATACATATTTGGAAGGGGAAAAAATTGTGTTCCCTTATTGTTATTGGAGGAAAAAAGTTATCTTATACTTATGTGAGGAAAAAATATGTTCTGTTATGGTTATGTGAGGGAAAAGTTGTCACATGCAGATTTGTGAGGAAAAAAGCTGTTCTCTTATTTCAATGGGAGGGAAATTGTTATGGTAATGGTGATGTGGTGAATTGTGAAGTGAGTGTGGTGATGTGGTGAATTGTGTAGTGAAGAAGTGACTGTTTGGTCGTTTAGTGTTTATTTAGGAGGAGGAGGAGGAGGAGGAGGAGGAGGAGGAAGAGGAAACGAGAAATAAAGGAGAAAGAAGAAGAGGAAAAAAGATGAAG
>NC_059288.1:7324316-7329316 GCF_017591435.1 Portunus trituberculatus
TCATATTCTAATCCTTTTATTCTCTTTTTTTTTCTCTCTCTCTGCTAATAAATCAACCGCTTCTGTTCTACTACTACAATTTCTCTCTCTTTCTCTCTCTCTCTCTGACACGTATTCAGAAACGCTTCGATCTCTCACTCATGTTTTTAAGGGTATTTCTGTTGTTCTGGCGATGGATTAGTAAAATTTCTAGTTGATCATAAGGAGAAACTGTCTTGAACTTGAAATATTGTCGTGGTGAGCGAGCAAGACGTTTCTGAACACACACACACACACACACACACTCTCTCTCTCTCTCTTAGTAAGCTGATAAAATGGAAGTACCCAGAATAGTGTAGAGGTGTATAATTGATAAGTACAAGTGAGAAATGGTTTTATTTGAGTGGTTTCGTAATGGGATTAAATTCTCTGATGTATCTCGTGTTTATTCGTGACGGAAGGAAGTACGAGAGTTGGTGAGCTGTCGTACCTGTTGTGTTGTGTTGTGTACGAGAATTGGTGATGTGTCGTACTTGTTGTGTTGTGTGTGTGTGTGTGTGTGTGTGTGTGTGTGTGTGTGTGTGTATGTGTGTTTGAGATTGTATTAGTAAAACAACAACAACAACAACAACAAAAGAAAAGGTTATGTTATTTATGCATTATTTACGTTTTCTGTTTCTCTCTCACACACACACACACACACACACACACACACACTATCTCGCCATATACACTTTCCTAATCTTTTATTTATTTATTTACTAATCTTGTTTTTTTCTCAGTCATCAACATTTTCCGTGTGTGTGTGTGTGTGTGTGTGTGTGTGTGTGTGTGTGTGTGTGTGTGTGTGTGTGTGTGTGTGTGTGCGTGTGTGTGTAGGTCACTGCGTACACTCAAAACACACACCGAGAGAGAGAGAGAGAGAGAGAGAGAGAGAGAGAGAGAGAGAGAGAGAGAGAGAGAGAGAGAGAGAGAGAGAGAGAGAGAGAGGGTACATCTGTGAAATTTGCATATATGTAACAAACACCTTTTTTTAATTAGCATTTAGAGGTGGCAAATGAAATAATGACAGGATCTGCATTCCATTTTCATTAATACATTACACTCATGCCAAAACTGCTATCTCTTATCATCATCATCATCATCATCATCATCATCATCATTATTATTATTGTTATTATTATTATTGTGTTGAGTTTATTGATCACGTCGACTAATTCAAACTTCTTCCTATCAACAATTTTTCTATTTTTCTCATCTATATTTTGCTTGCCCTATTATTTCATTCTTCTTCTTCCTTCTTCTTCTTCTTCCTCGTTCTTGTTCTTGTTCTTCTTGTTCTTCTTATTATTGGTGGTGTTGTTGTTGTTGTTTATGTATTCTTGGCGGTGTGTGTTGGCAACCTTGGGCAGCAAGTGAGGTCTTAGCGTGTGTATGAATCAACCAAGAGCTTTATACAAAATTCAACACAATTATTATTATTATTATTATTATTATTATTATTATTATTTTACAGTCTTTATTCTTACTAACATTATTCTATCTCTATCTTACTTCCTCTATCTTCCTCTCTCTATATTTTACTTTATCTTACTCTCTCTCTCTATCTTACTCTATATCTTACAAACATCTCACTAATATTTATTCTGGCAAGAGTTAAGCTGAATGCTAAAAACGGCCTTACTTTACTATTATCATTACCATCATTATTATTATTATCATTATTACCACCACCACCACCACCACCACCACTGCACTTCCACATTGCCAAGACTCTTAGTTGAGGTGACACGTGATTCGAACCCCTCTAGTACCACGACGCGTCTTCATATATATATTCAAGTTACCATAAGACGATTTTATGAAGGTTTGGAATCTCACGTGGGGAATTCAAATAGCGAAGATTCAAGACCAATAATCTTCTGACCTCCATAGAACCTTGCTGGTCAAAATAAAATGGTCTAATCACACTCAAAACTCAAGGTAATAATTTGTCCCAGTATTGAAGGGGGTTTAAGGGTGATGAGCCAGCATTAGACGTGAATAACCACCATTTAACTTCACCACCGTCATATACACCCTTGGGAACACCGCTAATCGTCTCTGTGGCCTTGAAAAATACTCTTGGGGTGAGAGGAAAGTGTTTTAAAAGATTGATTAAGAGAGTGGTGAAAAAGCAAAGGGGTTTAGAGAAATAAGAAGAGGAGGAGGAGAGGAAAGAATCTAGAGGAATATAGACACAGAGGAGGAGGAGGAGGGAATGAAGAATATGAAGAAGAAAGCTAAGAATATCAGGAAGAGGAGGAAGATGAGGAAAATGATGAGGAGGAAGATGAAGAAAAGAAACATTTGTGGCCACGAAGATAGGTGTAGTGAGACAGCAAATTAAGCGTTTAAGAAAAGGAAGAGGAGGAGGAGGGAAAGGAATGTAGAGAGAAAGAGAAGAAGGAAGAGGAGGAAGAGCAATGATTATCAAGAAAAGGAAGAGACGGAGAGGGAGGAAGATGAAGAAGAAAACTAGGATTATCAAAAAGAAAGAAGAGCAGGAAGGAATGTAGAGAAAAAAAAAAAAAAACGAGGAAGAGGAGGAGGAATAAGAAGAAAGCAAGGATTATCTAGAAAAAAGGAATAGAAGGAGGAGGAGGATGATAAAGATGAAGAAGAAAGCTAGGACTATGAAGAAAAAGGAAGAGAAAGAGGAGGAAAATGAAGAAAGAAGCAAGGATTATAAAAAAAAGAAAGAGGAGGAGGAGAAAGAGGAGGAGGAGGAGGAGAAAGAGGAAGAGGAGGAGACAGATGAAAAGAAGAAGGAGTTGTGGCCATGAAAACAGACTTGGTGAGAGAGCAAAGCGTTTTAGAAGACTGGACTCTCTATTTACTCTCACGTGCCCTCTCTCACTCTCTCTCTCTCTCTCTCTCTCTCTCTCTCCCCTCACGTGCCCTGCCTCTCTCTCTGAGCTCCATACACGAGGCAGGGAGGTCAGTTAAGTCACGTGTTTGCTGCTACGCGCCACACTCCGATCCTCTCTCTCTCTCTCTCTCTCTCTCTCTCTCTCTCTCTCTCTCTCTCTCTCTCTCCTGCACTGTCACGTGATCAGGACAGACACACAGATAGATAGACAGACAGACACTTTGACACGCAGAGAGACACACAGACAGACAGACAGACAGACACATAGATAGACACACAGACAGACAGACAGATAGATACTCAGACAGATACGCAGACAGACAGACACACACACAGACAGATATGCAGACACTCACACAGACAGACAGATACTCAGACAGATACGCAGATAGATAGACAGACACACACACAGACAGACATGCAGACACTCACACAGACAGACAGACAGATAGACAGATAGACAGACACTCAGATGCTTAGACAGACATGAAGGCAGACAATCAGACAGACACTCAGACAGACAGACAGACAGAAAGACAGACAGACAGACAGACAGATAGACAGACGCAAATACATACAGGCAGGTGTGTGTTTGAGTTTTTTGTTTTGTTTTCTAGTTTTCTTTTGTGTGTGTGTGTGTGTGTGTGTGTGTGTGTGTGTGTGTGTGTGTGTGTGTGTGTGTGTTTAAGAGTCACGTCTCTGTGTCCCAGTTACAGTAAATCAGGCGAGAAAGACCGTAATATCACACCTCTCACTGCTTAACACCTCAAGTCATGTCATGTCACTTCACTTCACCTCATGTCACTTCACTTCACTACACCTCATGTCACTTCACTTCACTTCACCTCATGTCACTTCACTTCACTACACCTCATGTCACTTCACTTCACTACACCTCATGTCACTTCACTACACCTCATGTCACTTCACTTCACTTCACCTCATGTCACTTCACTTCACTTCACCTCATGTCACTTCACTTCACTTCACCTCATGTCACTTCATTTCACTTCACCTCATGTCACTTCACTCCACTACACCTCATGTCACTTCACTTCACTTCACCTCGTGTCACTTCACTTCACTTCACCTCATGTCACTCCACTTCACCTCATGTCACTTCACTTCACTTCACCTCATGTCACTTCACTTCACTTCACCTCATGTCACTTCACTCCACTTCACCTCATGTTACTTCACTTCACTCCACTTCACCTCATGTCACTTCACTTCACTACACCTCATGTCACTTCACTTCACTTCACCTCATGTCACTTCACTTCACTTCACCTCATGTCACTTCACTTCACTTCACCTCATGTCACTTCACTTCACTTCACCTCATGTCACTTCACTTCACTACACCTCATGTCACTTCACTTCACTTCACCTCATGTCACTTCACTTCACTTCACTTCACCTCATGTCACTTCACTTCACTACACCTCATGTCACTTCACTCCACTTCACCTCATGTCACTTCACTTCACTTCACCTCATGTCACTTCACTTCACTTCACCTCAACCTAACCATACGAAACCTAACCTAACTGAGAGAGAGAGAGAGAGAGAGAGAGAGAGAGAGAGAGAGAGAGAGAGAGAGAGAGAGAGAGAGAGAGAGAGAGAGAGAGAACAGCTGTACACAAATGTTTAACCTAGAAATTACACAACTCATAAACACTCTGCCTCATGAGATATCGGCCATTAATCTCCTGACCTCCATACACCCTTCCTAATGTCAATAAAATGGTCTAATCGTACACAAAACTCACATTCTTATATTCATTCTGCTTACTAACAATTTGGCGACTTTATACAGCTTCAGAAACTTATGTAAGGGATTAAAATAGAGAAGACTCCGGCCATTAATCTCCTGACCTCCATACACCCTTCCTAATGTCAATAAAATCCTGCTGAAGGGGTTAAACGTGTCTGCTGATGATGGTGATGATGATTCCTAAACTTAGTGATAAGAGATTAGACGTAAAAATTTGAAACGTCTTTGATAATATTGAAGGATCGATTGATTGATTTTTTTTTTTTTTTTTTATTTTAGAGATTTCTGGAGTGATTAGAATATATATTTATTTTTTTTATTGATATTGTTGAG
>NC_059288.1:7339316-7359316 GCF_017591435.1 Portunus trituberculatus
TATGGAGGAGCCGGAGATGGAGGAACGCCGAGGGAAGATTCTGTCACGCCCCTTCTCCTCCTCCTCCTCCTCCTCCCCCGGGTTCATCTCCTCAGAGTCGCCGTGCCCTTTGGAGAACAACGAGGAAAAGATGTTCTCTGATAGTGACCTTGAGAAGAGCCTTGAAGAGAGTATTGAAAGGTCCTGTGAGGCTTCTATGTAAGGTCCTTCTCGTGTCCTTTACCCCTTCAGTAGCGAGGTGTGTTTTCTATATTCATTCTGGTGAGTATTTGGTGGTTTTCTAGATTCAGAAGCTCATGTGGGGGATTAGAATAGTGAAGACTGTGGCCCATTAATCCTCTGACCTCCATAGACCCTTGCTAATGTCAACAAAATGGTCTAATGGTACACAAATCTCCAGGTAAAAAATGTGTCCCAGTACTGAAGGGGCTAAAATAATGAAGACTGTGGCCTTTAATCTTCTGACCTCCATAGACCCTTGCTAATGTCAGTAAATTGGTCTAATGGTTCACAAATCTCGAGATGAGAATGTGTCCCAGTACTGAAGGGGCTAAATCTGACACAGGATTGGGAATGGAGTGGGAATTTGATGATAGATTAGGAATTTGATAGTTTTTAGAAGTTGAATAAGTTTTTTTTAGTGTTTTGGTGGAAAAATCATCGTTTTTGAGTATTTTTGTAAGGAAATGGAGAGAAGGAAGGAGGGAAGGGCGGGAAGAGGAAAGGAAGGAGGGAGGGAAGGATGGAAGGAAAGGAAGGAAGGTAGGGAAAGAAGGGAAGGAAGGAAGGCAGGAGGGAAAGAAGGAAGGAAGGAAGGAAGGAAGGAAGGAAGGCAGGAAGGAAAGAAAGGAGGAGGAAGGAAGGAGGGAGAGCAGAGAAGGAGGGAGGGATGGAAGGAAAGGAGAGAAGGAGGGAAAGGAAGGAAGGAAGGAAGGAAGGAAGGAAGGAAGGAAGGAAAGAAAGAGGGAGAAAGGAAGAAGTGAAGAGAAATGTTGTTATGCTCTTTCGTGGATACTGAAGCGGTGAAGGATGGAGGAAAGGAAGGATGGAGGAAAGGAAGGAGGGAGAAGGAAGGCCAGACACAGGACTAGAGACTAACTGGGGCCCACTTTTTTTCCACTTTTTGGTTACTCTTGGCCAGTTTTTCCTCTCATATACAAAATAATGACAACCCAAAACCCGAGAACAGAATTACTTTAGTTTCCGCTTCGTTACTCACGTTTTCTCTCATACTCCAATTTTATGACCCGTTTTCTGTTGTTGATTTAGATTTTTTTTCATTTCCCGCGTTATTTATTTTTTTTCTTGTATATTTTGCTGGTTCGTCTCTTTCTTCTCTCTTTCTCTCTTCTTCTTCTTTATTCTTTTATCCTTTACTCTCTCTCTCTCTCTCTCTCTCTCTTCCTCTTTTCTTATTCCTTGTCATTTCTCCATCGTTCTACTACTACTACTACTACTACTACTACTACTACTACCACCACCACCACCACCACCACTTCCCACCTCTCTATCCACGAGTACAAAACAAGATCAAACTCTAACACAAAACTGACTGGCTTTTGTTTCTCTTCCCTTGTCTATCCTGTCTCGCCAGCCGTGCCTCGTTCACACTGGGATTTGATAGTTACTAATGACCTTGGACAGACCAGCTCTTAGGAACGCTATACGCTACTCTCTCTCTCTCTCTCTCTCTCTCTCTCTCTCTCTCTCTCACTGCTTCCCAAAGGCTCCTGTTGATTATTACTCTAGTGACTATTTGGTGATTCTATACAGCTTCAGAAACTCATGTGGGGGGTTAAAAGAGTGAAGACTGTGGCCATTAGTCTCTTAACCTCCATAGACCCTTCCTAATGTCAGTCAAATGGGTTAATTGTACATAAATCTCAAGGTGGCGATGTGTCCCTGTAGTGAAGGGGTTTAAGGGTGTTTTTAAGGTTCTCGTGATGGGTTAGTAAGATCTCTAGTTTATTGATAGGAGAAACTGTCATGATAACCTGTCTAGTTGTCTCTTGTGGCCTTAGGAGGAGGAGGAGGAGGAGGAGGAGGAGGAGGAGGAGGAGGAGAAAACAGGAGATAAAAGATAGGAAAATTGTCGAGCAAAGGGTTGACGTGATTACTGCCACGGCCTTCATTGTCACTGCCAGGATACTCCACACACACGCAGGGGAGATGGTGAGATGAGGATAGATAGTCAAACACACCCTTTTCACTGCCTCTCGTGCAAAACAAGTCGCTATATTTTTTACCTTCCTTCGCTAAAATGTACTGGGACAAAAATTAGTTAACTTTTTTTTTTTTCTAGGATTATGAAAGTAAGATTTTTATTCCCACGCGTCTGTCTGTCCGTCTGTCTGTCTGTCTGTCTGTCGCGTGACTCATTAATTTGTGGTTCATACTGTTGTTGTTGTTATTATTATTATTATTATTATTATTATTATTATTATTATAGAGGAAGGGAAGGGAGGTAGTTAGATAGAGAGATAGATAAAGCTAATAGATATATGATTAATGTCTAGGAAAATAAGGAGAGAGAGAGAGAGAGAGAGAGAGAGAGAGAGAGAGAGAGAGAGAGAGAGAGAATATATGTGTGTGTATGTGTAAATGCTGCCAAACTCAAGGATAGATAGTAAAAACAAAACAAAACAAGAAAACAAAAAAAAAAAACTAATTAATATCAGATTTCGGTAATATGATTTAGGCCTAGAACAACAAATAAGCCTACCAGAACAAGAAATGATCGGGTAAGCCTTTAGTGTGTGTGTGTGTGTGTGTGTGTGTGTGTGTGTGTGTGTGTGTGTGTGTGTTTTAGTTAATTACGGTTATTTTTAGTTTTATTTAGCATTCTGTGCATTTATGACTCATTCTTCTCCATTTTTTGTAAGTTTGTGTTTCCAGGTGAACGTTGAATAAAGGGAAACGTTTTTGTCTTCATTTTTCGTTCCATTCATTGTTCTTCATCATTTCTACGCGACTGAACGTTAGATTAAGGAAAAATAGTGTTTATTAATTACTCTGATTGACTTTTTTTTTTTCTATTGTTTCTCATTCGTGTACGCCTTTTCATTTATTATCCTTCTCTTCTATACGCCATTAATTTCACCTTCCTCCATGCATAGAAATAAATAAAAAAAAAAAACGAAAAAATAATCTCATAATTATTAACATTTTTCTCTTTACTTATTGCTCTTATTGACTTATTTTATTGTCTCATTCATGTACACCTTTCATTTTTCTATTTTATTTTATACGCCATTAATTTTATCTTCCTCCATGAATGCTAATAATAAAAAAAACGAAGAAAAAAAATCTAATCATTTCACTCCAAATCTCGGTGAAAATAACTAGATTAAAATTATTATTATTACTATTATTACCTTTATTATCATTACCATCAATCTATTTTCTGTTGCAGTAATATTTCTAACACTCATTTCTTTCACTTCAACTTTCATTCCCTCCAGTAAATAAAAATAAGAAATAAAAACAAACAATCTAATAACACCTTGTCATTTCCTGTGAGAATAACCAACATTAAAGAAAACGGAGACATTGAAAGGCAGACTGGGGTAAAACTGGAGAGAAGCGCAGATACAAGGACACTTTTTATTGCAAAATATACATATACTCTATGTACATATATACACCGTGTGACGCATGCGCACCGTCCTCTTACGCTACATACTGTCCGAGAGTAGCTGACACTGAGGGAGATGGGAATTCAAGAGGAAGAGGAGGAGGAAGAGGAGGAGGACGAAGAGGAGGAAGAGGAGGAGGACGAAGAGGAGGAGGAGGAAGAGGAATTGGATAGCAGATGGATATTTAGAGAGAGAGAGAGAGAGAGAGAGAGAGAGAGAGAGAGAGAGAGAGGTGGTAGAGTAGTAGTAGTAGTAGTAGTAGTAGTAGTAGTAGAATGAAAAGATAAAGAAAAGGAGAGAAATTATGATAAATGAGAAAAAAAAGAAAAATGGAGAAGAAGAAAAAGAGAAAAGAGAAAAGGAAAGAATAAGAAGGAAAGGAAGATAAACAGGGAGAATAAGAGAAGAAAATAGAAGAATAGGAGGAAGGAAGGAACGAAAGAAGGAAGGAAGGAAGGAAGGAAGGAAGGAAGAGAAAAAGATTGAGAATGAGAGAAGAAAACAACAATTACGAATAAGAACAGGAATAATAAAAATGGAGAAAGAATAATGGATAAATAATAATAATAATAATAATAATAATAATAGTAATAATAATAATAATAATAGCTCATATATATTCACTTATGCTAAAAATAAGGAAACACATAGAAAACGACGAATTATAGGAAAAAAACATAAAAGAAAACGGGTTGAGAGTTGTCGAAATGGAGTAGTTATGCCTGAAAAGAAAGAAAGAAAGAAAGAAAACGGAACCTGACGAAAAAGAGAGAAAATGGGTCAGGAATTCGGAAAAAAAAGCTACACTCCCATTTTCTTTCAGGCAATAAAAAGGAAAAAAAAAGAAAAGAAAACGGTAAATGAGTGAAAACATGCAAGAAGGATGTTTTTCTTTTCTTTTCGTGTCGTTTGACTTCACACACACACACACACACACACACACACACACACACACACACACACACACACACACACACACACACACACACACACACACACACACACGATCATATGAAAGAAGAAGAAGAAGAAGAAGAAGAAGAAGAAGAAGAAGACGAAGAAGAAGATGGAGGAGGAGGAGGAGGAGGAGGAGGAGGAGGAGGAGGAGGAGGAGAAGAAGAAGAAGAAGAAGAAGAAAGGAGGAATAAAAAAAAGGGGATAAACAAAGATAACACACACACACACACACACACACACACACACACACACACACACACACACACAGACACACACACACACACACACTTTTAATGCTTCTTTTTGTGATATCTATTCGCTGTTCACCCGCAGAATACTTTTGATAGACGCTGTTAATCTTGTACTTATCCAGCTGGGAAGGAACGGAAGATGGTAGAAAGCAGAGGCAAGACACACACACACACACACACACACACACACACACACACACGTACAGTCTTTTTCTCGTTCCTTTCCTTCTTGCCTCTTAACGTGTCCAGACATGTTGTGAACGAAGAGTTGGTTGTGTTTTCACGTGTCACTGTTGTTTTCATTTCTCTTCGTGCATGTTTGTGAAAAGTTGAAATACTGGCTGTTTATTGTGTTCTTTTGGTTTATTTTGAGTACAGCATGGAAGATTAACGCTCAGACACACACACACACATACACACACACATACACACACAGACACACACACACATACTATCTATACAGAGAGGCACAAACTTGCCAAATCACAAGTTAATGGTCAAGTTATCATGAATTACTTTTTCTTTTTTTGTTAGTTAAATAAACGTCTTTTTTTTTTTAATATTTTGGATAACATGCAACACTGCCAGACATTGCAACACGTCACAGCGAAGGGGGCCAGTAATGCAAGTAAGTGTATTGGGTATAGAGTGTAAATCCTATGCATATATATTTGTCTTTAAATCTAATCTGACATAGTATTCTTCAAGTAAATTCATTTCTTACATTCGTTTACATATATCTTTTTTTTTTTTATTTAGTTATTTTTTTTTTAGTATTTTTGTGTGTATATATTCGTCCCCCCCCTGAAGAAAGGCAATCAATGAAGTGTATCTGGTGACGAAGCGGTAATAAAAACACTGTGCTCCGTAAGTCCTCGTCAGTAGTTTACCAAGTGTCGTGTCATGGCTGCTGCAGGACACGCCGCGCATCACGCCCCACGCCCCACGTCACCAGGCCTCATTCCACGCGACTCACGATTCACGACTCACGATTCACGATTCACACCTTTCGTTCCATTCCCACGCCACTCATTACTCACGACTCACGATTCACGGTTCACGAATCATACATCACGTTCTAATTCACACGCCACTCACGGTTCACGGTTCACGATTTCACGGTTCACGAATCACTCACTGCTTCCTCAACACCTCAACACCACAGCAAAACACCCGTCAGAGATCATTTGTCACCTTCTCTCCATTCTCTCACTCTTCTACACCATCATCATCACCAATATAACCAGCCAACACCACTCCTTGCGACCTCAACACCTCAACACCCTTCAGAGTACACCAATCACCTTGTCTCGTCCTCCTACACCTCACCACGTCCACGAGTGTTTCTCCTCACTACTACACCAACACACGCAACACACGCCACACACACACACACACACACACACATCACCAGCCAGTGTCATTGCGGTGTTCACTGATCACCAAAACACCAGATTCCACAATTAACACGAGATTTTACTAGTGAACGCGAGATTTTGGTAAGAACACAAACTCACGCAACACAAGCAACAACCTTATCTTTCCAGTGTCATTACGGTGTTCACTTGTTCACTTCTCACCACCGAAATACCACAAATAACACGATATCTTGCTAGTGAACGAGAGCTTTTTGGTGAGAACACGAAGACAAGCAACACACAAGTCAACACATGGACCGATTAGCGAGTGAGCTTTGTGTTACTCAAATTGTGTTCCTCCGAGACAAAACTTTGGGTTTGTGTTCACTCTGTTGTACCACCGCGACTATTTCAAGGGCCGCAGAGATGATTGGCGGGATTTTCAAGTGTGTTTCTTCAGTTAATAATGTGGAAATCTTGTCACTCTGCCATTAGAACTGTAAAAACACCTTAAAAATCGCTCTTCTCTCTCACCGCGACTATTTTAAGGGCCGCAGAGATGACTAGCGGGGTTTTCAAGAGTGTTTCTTCAGTTAATAATGTAGAAATCTTGTCACTCTGCCTCTAGAACTGTAAAAACACCTTAAAAATCGCTCTTCTCTCTCACCACGACTGTTTTCCAAGGCCGCAGAGATGACTAGCGGGGTTTTCAAGAGTGTTTCTCCGATTAATAGTGAAGAAATCTTGCTAATCTTCCACTAGAACCACAAAAACACCCTTAAAAACCCGCGTAGCTTCAACAAGAGGCCTTTGAATACATTAGAGGTGATCCGCTTAAGAGTTCAAAGGTCAGAGAGCAATACACGCTGGTGATTGGTTGACGTGCGGGGCTGCTGTGGCGAGCGAGCCTCCTGATTGGTGGATGAGCGAGTGGCTTGACTTTCCGGAGCGTTCATTAGCTGATTTCCTTCCCTTTACACAAAACGCTTCATTGCAAAGTGCTGAGAGAGAGAGAGAGAGAGAGAGAGAGAGAGAGAGAGAGAGAGAGAGAGAGAGAGATTATTACGGACATCATTCCAAAGAGGAGGAGGAGGAGGAGGAGGAGGAGGTAAAGTTTTCATGCCGAAGATGAGCAAAAGCAGGAGGAGGAGGAGGAGGAAAAAAAATGAAGAGGAGGAGGAGGAGGAGGAGGAGGAGGAGGAGGAGGAGGAGGAGGAAAAAAAAAAACGAGGAAAAGAATGTGGAGAAACGAGGAGGAGGAGGAGAAAAATAAAGGAGAACGAGGAGGAGGAAGACAAAGTGAATAAGAGGAAAAGAATGTGACGGAAGAGAAGAGAAGGAAACATGAAAAGAACGAGGAGGAGGAGGAGGAGGAGGAAGACGAAATGAGGAAGAGGACAGGGAGAAGGAAAACGAGAGATTAAAAGAGACAGGAAGAGGAGGAAGAGAAGAAAAGAATAAGAATGGAAAGATAAAGAGAAGAAGGAGGAGGAGGAGGAGGAGGAGGAGGAGGAGGAGGAGGAGGAGGAGGAGGAGGAGAAAGGGAAGAAATTAAGATTGTAATATCACTTGTATAAATATCAACTTACACCACCACCACCACCACCGCCACCACCACCACCACCACCACTACCACTACAACCACCAACCTGAGATGCAGCCCCTGACCAGCGCGCACCACCACCACCACCACCACTACCACAACTGAAAACTGAACCAACCACCACCACCATCACCGTGAAGCAGCGAAACGAGACATCGAGACGCGACTTCCGAAACAAACGAGGCTTCACTTCAACTATTCTGAGATTTTGTGAAGCTTTTTTCCTGTTTTATATTTTTTGGTATATATTTTTGTTTGTCTTAAGTGTAATTGTATTTGTAAAGTTTAAATTAATCCTAATAATGTTGGGTAAATTTGCAGTTTCAACCAATATACCGTATCTTATGTTCTTTTTCTGTGTTTAAGAAGCTTGGAGACCTCCTGGGAGTGTGGGGTGTTAGGGGGAGGGGGAGAAACCTAACCTAACCTAACCTAACCTAACCTGACCTAACCTAACCTAACCTAACCTAACCTAACCTAACCTAACCTAACCTAACCTAACCTAACCTAACCTAACCTAACCTAACCTAACCTAACCTAACCTAACCTAACCTAACCTAACCTAACCTAACCTAACCTAACCTAACCTAAGCTAACCTAACCTAACTTGACCTAACCTAACCTAACCTAACCTAACCTAACCCAATCCAATCAACCTAAATTCTGTGGTGAAGTTATTATTGATTCCCCTTAGTGTGAAATGGGGTAAGAAATGGTGGTTGAAGTGTGATTTAGACCGTGGGAATGTGTGTAGTGACGTGTGGTGTGTTGGTTGAAACTGCAACACTATACCCAGGGCTGGACTGACTCTTGTGTTTCTCTTTGTTTGTTAGTGTTAGTGTTACTCCTAATTTGTTTGTCAGTTTTTGGAAGGACAAGAAGGAATATATTTGTTTTTGTTTGTTTTGTTTTACCCGATTAAACACGTATGGAAGTGACTGTGAAGCAACACTCGGGCACTCAACACCACCACCACCACCACTGTTACTGTCATCACCAACACCATCACTGTCATCTCTTTCATTTATCATCACCACTGTCTTCATCATCACCATCTTTATCACCATCACCACCACCATTGTCAATCCCATCCTCCTCACCACCACCACCACCACCACCACCACCACCATCGTCACTATTCTCAACATTTCCTTCACAAATTTCTACATTCAAAAAGTTCCTCACTCTGTAATGACGCACCACTATTTTCTAGTTCCTCCTCCTCCTCCTCCTCCTCCTCCTCCTGCTGATGGTGCTGCTGCTGCTGCTCCTACCAGCCGCTGCCTGCTGTCTGCTCCACGCCGCGCCTCTCACCTTTCATCTCTCACAGTTTTCCTCCACAAGTTCGGGACATTTTTCAGTGTCCTTCTGTCGCTTTACTGCTCCGCCTCCTCCTCCTCCTCCGTCAGCTGGCACTCCTTCCCTCCCTCCCATCCTCCCACTCACCCTCCGTCCCACAGTCCCACCCTCCCGCCTCACGCGAACATGCCCTTTACGACAAAACTTTATATATATATATATATATATATATATATATATATATATATATATATATATATATATATATATATATATATATATATATATATATATATATATATATATATATATATATATATATATATATATATATATATATATATATAGATATATAGATATAGATAAACACACACACACACACACACACACACACACACACACACACACACACACACACACATACACAGTCGCGTACATGAAATGCGCTGATTGGTTCATCTGTCCCGCACACTGCCGTTGCCGTTGCCGCTTTCAGTGCGTGGCGGCGCGGCACACCAGCGGCACACAACACAGGTGCACTGGTACTTGGCGGCGCAGTGGTGCCGCTGGCGGAGTGGGCGCGGTGGGCGGGGTGGGCGGCCCACGCACAGTCACAACATGGAGGACGCGCCTCCACCTAAGTGTATTGTTTGTATATAGTGTGTGGGTAGTGATATAAAAACCTGGTTGAGTAGTACATGGATGTAACCAAACGTGAAGCGATGAGGAACAGAGGAAGTACGACAGTGACAGTGAAGGTACGACACTGAACTGCTGCTACAGGCTATACCGGTCCCGGGGAGGCCACGCCAGGCAGGGGCGGCCGGGGGACTTACACTCATAACAATCATCATCATCATCACCATCATCATCATCATCATCATCATAATTATCATAATAATAATAAAAAAATAGTAATAATAAAAATAATAATAATAGTAATAATAATCCCCGTCACATTAGAGCATTGCATTCCCGCCTGAGTGCGTGACGGCAGCCTGGCTTTGTGCTTCAACCAAAGTTCAAGTAAAACAGTTTTTTGTGACCTTTGCAATGTCCAGCGAGACACCGCGTGGCGCGCACCACCACGCAACACACGTGACGCCGCCGCCTCGCCAGGAAGCCCTGCTCCGCCCCGCCCCGGCCCGTCCCGCCCCGGGGACCTGCTGCCTGTGACCACTACTCGCTGGGCTACGTCCCCAGCCCCTCATGCCCGCCCCTCCATTCTCCGCCCCGGTACTCAGGTGAGAGCCTTGCCTCCCTCCACACACACATACACACATACACACACACATACACATACACACACACATACACACACACGTGAAGGCTTGTCTCGTCACGCCTGGCGGGGCGCGGTGCGGTGTTGGTGCGGGGCGGTGCTGCCCCGCGGGAAACGTCCAGTAAATTAACAAAGTTCAAAACTCCTGAGCGGTGGCGGAAGGAGGGCGGCGGGGCGGCGGGGCGGCAGCCACGGGGAGCGTCCCACCTCGCCAGGAGCCAGCGTTCACCTGAGCGGGGCCGCGCCGCCATGCTATTGTACCAGGGGTTATGCCTTCCCTGCGGCGCCAGACAGGGTCCCCACGCCCCCAGCCGTCCCCGCCTTGCGCCGCCCAGCCAGGCGCCCCTGCCTCCGTGGCCGCGGCAGGCGGAGGGCCTCAAGACTTGCCGTTGTGCGTGGGCTTGGGCGCCTTGCTCCGCATCAGCTCGTCAATCACCACCACGTTGTTGTCCGTGGCGTGGGCGGGGGGCGGCGGCGGTGGTGGCGGCTTGGGCTCCCCCTTGGCGGCACCGTCCTCGCCTCGCGAGCAGCGGTCTGGCACGTGGTCTAGGTCCTCGTCCAGCGTGACGTCCGTGTGGTCTGAGCGCAGCGCGGGGTTCTCGTAGAAGTGGTGGCGCGAGTCGTCCTCGTGTGTGTAGTAGAAGGCGGAGTGGCGGTGGTACATCACCAGCCCCGCCACCACGATTACCGCCAGCAGCGCCGCCGCCACCGCCGCCACCACCGCCGCCAGCACCACGGAGAAGCCACCCCCGGCGCTGGCTGCCGCCAGGTCAAAGGTTCCCTCTGGGCAGGGCTGCAGCTCCAGGCCGTCCACCTCCAGCACGGGCTTGTCGTACATCTCTGGCGGCGACTGGCACTTGAGGCAGCGTGGCGCGTCCACGTCGGGGCGACACGCCGTGCGGAAGGCGGCGGAGGCGTTGAGCCACATCTTGAGGATAGGGGATGTGGCACTGGTCGCAGGACCAAGGGTTGCCGTCCAGCACCACCTCCGTCAGCCGGTCCAGCCGCCGCAGGATGATCTCCGGCAAGCCACGGAACTCATTGTTGCCGAGGTCCAGGGTGTGCAGGCTGGGCAGGGCGTGCAACACGTCCACGTGAATGTACTGCAGGCTGTTGCTGGACAGGTTCAGCGCCTCCAGGCGGGTCTGCACCGAAAACAGGTCAGGCGGGAGCTGCTTCAGGTGCAGGCGGCTCAGATTGAGGCGTTTGAGGCGCGGCGCGCGGCGCAACAGCTCCTGCAGGTGCTCGGCGGTGAGGCGCGTGCCCGCCACGTTGAGGCCGTGCATGTGGCCCAGCACGGGGCCCAGGTGACGCAGCGCGGAGTGCGGCAGTCTGTTGGAGGACAGGTCCAGGGCCAGCACCGAGCTGTCCTCGAAGGCCATGCGGGACATGCGCGTCATCCTGTTCCTGGCCAGGCCGAGGTGCTGCAGCGCCAGCCCCTGGAAGGTGTAGTCCTTCAGCTCGTAGATCCTGTTGCCGTCCAGCAGCAGGCGCCGCAGCCCAAGTAGGTCCATGAACTCGTCCGGCGCCAGGCTGGCCAGGTGGTTGTCCCGCAGGTCCAGCAGCTCCAGGCGCGGCAGGGAGCGGTACACCAGGGACTTGACGCGCGTCAGGCTACAGGCGGCGCACCGCAGCTCACGCAGGGCCGGCACGTCGCGCACCACCTCGGGGTCCAACTCCTGGATCGCGTTGTTGCTGATGTCCAGCACGGTGAGGCGCGTCAGCCGCAGGAACACGCGCGGCGCCAGACCACGCAGGCGGTTCCGCGCCATCGTCAGCGTCTCCAGCGCCACCAGAGAGTGGAAGGTGGCGGAGGGCACCGAACTGATGTGGTTGTCGTCCAGGTGCAGGGCCTGGGGGGGGGGGAGGGACGTGAGTGTACTGCTGCGCGCGAACACACACACACACACACACACACACACACACACACACACACACACACACACACACACACACACACACACACACACACACACACACACCTGCAGGTTCTCTATGCCTGAGAGGTGGGAGGCGAGCAGCATGGTGATGTTGTTGTGGGTGAGGTTGAGGAGGCGCAGGTGACTGAGGCCCCAGAAGGTGTTGTCCCCGATGGCTGGCACGTTGGAGTGAGTGATGTGCACCTCCTCCAGGCGGGACAGCGGGTAAAAGATGGGCCCCAGGGTGACAGTGTTGCCCTGGTCCTCCGGGGATGTGATGGTGAGCACCTGACGGAGGGAGGAAGGTGAGAGGGGCACCACAGAAGGGAAAACTGACGAAGGAAGAGCGGGGAGAGGAACATTAAAGGAAGGACTTGAAGGAGAGAGGTGAGAGAAACGACAGTAAAGGAACATGAAGGAAGAAAAGGAAGGAGGGAAGAGACAGTGAAAAGAAACAAACAGGAGGAGAGTGAAGGAGAAAAAGCGACAGTGTAGGAAGACAAAAGAGGAGAATGAAGGAGAGAGAAGACGAAGGAGAATAAAGAAAGACCAAAGGAAGAGAATAGAAGAGAAAAAGAAAAGTGCATGAAGACAAAGGAGGAGAATGAAGGAGAGAGAGAGAGAGAGAAGACGAGGAAAGGTAAAGGAAAACAAAGGAAGAGAATGAAGGAGCCCTACCCTACCCTGCCTTGTACTTCGGGGAGGTGAGCGTTGGCAGGGTAGCGGCAGGGTTAGTATTGGAGGAGATACAAGGGTTATGGAGAAACAAACACACAAAACACACACACTCACTCACACTAAAGGAGTAAACACAACGATAAACACTGACTTTATTACTTCTCTCTCTCTCTCTCTCTCTCTCTCTCTCTCTCTCTCTCTCTCTGCCGTTCCCTGAAGAAAACAACTAAAAGTGATCCAAATTTGACAGAGGCGTTTTGACACTACTACTACTACTACTACTACTACTACTACTACTACTACTACTACTACTACTACTACTACTACTACTACTACTACTACTACTACTAAAGAAGCGAATGAGCCGATCCATACCACTCTTCGTCAGTCCCCCCCCCCATCCTCCCAGCTCAGCCCTCATCCCCCTAACAGCCCCAGTCCCAGCCAGTACCCCTCTCACCAGCCCCCCTCCTCACCAGCACCCCTCCTCCTCCACCCTCACAAGTCCCCTCCTCACCAGGCCCTTTCCTCACCAGCCCCATCTCACCAACGCCCCTGTTCTCCGGCACCCCATCACCAGCCCCTTTCACCAGCCCCTCCTCACCAGTTCCCTTTCCTCACCAGCTCCCCCATCTCACCAGACCTCTCCCTTACCAGCCCCCTCCCTCACCAGGCACCTTCCCTCATCAGTCCCCCCCCCCAGTAGCCCCACGCAGGCAGCACAGTGTGGTGTGGTACAAGTTATTTCCAATATTAACCCAAATATTTGACCTTTACCCAAGAATGCTGAGTTAATATGCCTCACCACAGCCTTCCGCCCTCGCTCGTGTTGGTTAGGTTAGCTTGGGTTGGGTTGGGTTGGGTTTGGTTGGGTTGGGTTAGGTTGGGTTGGGTTGGGTTGGGTTGGGTTTGGTTTGGTTGGGTTAGGTTGGGTTGGGTTCAGTTAGGTTAGGTTAGGGAGCAAATGGTGTAATGGATGTGGTGGTGGTGGTGGTGGTGGATCGGGCAGACGTCCACGCGTAGGTTGGAATCCCACCACGTGCCGCCTTGAAGCTTTGCCATTTGTCGAGTGGTTCAAAGTTAGCCACATGTCACCAAGGATACCCAGGTGAAGGTGGTGCGCTTGGCTGGTGATATGAGCCCTAATATGCCCACCACTATAAATCAAATTACCAGCGCCACTAATGGGTGGAAGCTGAACACCATTTCCAATACTCTTCAAGTTACCTACAGTTAAGTTAGATTAATTTAAGTAAGGTTAGGTTAAGTTAGGATAGGTTAGGTTAGGTTAGGTTAAGTTAGATTAAAGATTAGGTTTCCACAAAATAGAATAGACAAAAAAAAAAAAAAAAAGAAGAGACACGAAAAGAAACAAAACGAAAAGAAAGAAAAAGAAAAAGAAAACCGGAAACAAAAAATGAAAAATGAAAATACACAGAAGAGAAGAAGACAAAAAAGAAAGATAAAGGGAAAAAAAAAATATTAGCAACAATTCACAAACTAATGGACTTTCCAACGCTGTTCAATTCCACGCGATTAAAACTCTTTGCGCGGATTGCAGTCACATTGGTAGCGCTGAAAAAAATGCCAGAAACGCGAATAACCTCGATGCGCCAGGATGGGATACACTGACGCGGGGGGGGAGAGGGGAGGGAGAGGGGAGGGAGAGGGGAGAGAGGGGAGAACGGGAAAGGAGAAACAGTAGGTGGGAGAGATAGAAGAAGAGGGGGCCGGGAGGGAATAACAGTAGAGAGAGAGAGAGAGAGAGAGAGAGAGAGAGAGAGAGAGAGAGAGAGAGAGAGAGAGAGAGAGAGATGTGGGAAGGGGAAAGAGACAACGAGAGAGAGAAACATTAAATGGAAGAAAGGAAGAAAGGAGATAAACATACACACTCTCTCTCTCTCTCTCTCTCATCACTTCCACAATCTTACCAAACCAATCCACACATTTGTCTCAACATTTTGCAACCTCGCATGTAAAAAAGGAAAAAGAAAACAGAACAATCCTTTCCTGTTGAGAGAAAATGAGGGGAAAAAGAGGGAGGAAAAAGAGGGGAAAAGTGGGGAAAAAGAGGGGTTTATCAGAGGCACGCGAGAGGCAGCGAGGGAGAGCATTGTTGTGGCAGGAATAGACGGAAAAGAATGAGGCTCTATATTTTTCTTTGAGTTTAGTTAATTTGAACGAACAAAAGGGCGTTATAATGAAAGATGAACGTGGAGTGGAGGGGGGAAGGGAGAGAGAGAGAGAGAGAGAGAGAGAGAGAGAGAGAGAGAGAGAGAGAGAGAGAGAGAGAGAGAGAGAGAGAGAGAGTTAATTTCCTTCTTGCCTTGTATCTTCTTCGTTCCTTTCCTCCCATCTCTCTCTCTCTCTCTCTCTCTCTCTCTCTCTCTTAACCTACGTGTGTCTAAGGAATGCAAATATAGTTTCTTCAATCTTTTTAGACATCCTCCTTTTGCGCTGATTCTGATAGGCCTATATCTCTTCATTAAAATAGTGAAAACTGTGGCCATTAATCTTCTGACCTCCATAGACCCTTCCTAATGTCAACAAAAATGGTCAAATCGTACACAAATTTCAGGGTAAAAACGTTTCCCAGTACTGAAGGGGTTAAAATAGTGAAGACTGTGGCCATTAATCTTCTGACCTCCATAGACCCTTCCTAATGTCAACAAAAATGGTCAAATCGTACACAAATCTCAGGGTAAAAACGTTTCCCAGTACTGAAAGGATAAAAATAATGAAGACTGTGCTCATTAATAAAATAGTGAAAACTGTGGCCATTAATCTTCTGACCTCCATAGACCCTTCCTAATGTCAACAAAAATGGTCAAATCGTACACAAATCTCAAGGTAAAAACGTTTCCCAGTACTGAAGGGGTTAACTCACCAATCACTGTCACCAATCGGACACTGCTTACCTTCGTGTCACCATCCATATTGAAGACAGGTACTGGTCCATTCAGGCGTCCATTGTCACAGGTAACCGTCCTTCTGTCCAGAAATCGTAGTCACACCTGCACACCTCGGGACACCTGCCCTCCACCACCATCACCACCGCCGCCGCCACCACCACCACCACCGCCGCGCGCCACGAGAGTTTGTCCATCGCTCTGTAAGGGAAAAGGAGTGTTAAAATGCATTCTGGGGTCGTATTAAGAATCTGTCCCTATTTCTACAGGGTGTTGAAGTGATAAGGGTTTTAAAAGGGTGTTGATGGAGTGACAAGGATTTTTAAAGGGTGTTGATGTTGTTGTTTTAAATGTTCTAGTGACAAATTAAGGTGTTTTTTAAAGGGTTTTTGTGGTTCTAGTGACAGGTTAAAGAGTGTTTTTATAATATTAAGGGTTTTTAAAGGGTTTTTGTGGTTCTAGTGACAGATTAAAGAGTGTTTTTATAATATTAACAGGAGAAACATGAATGAGAAGAAATGACAAGAGTTTTTGAGTGTTTTTGAGGTTCTAAGGACAGATTAAGGAGGTTGGCTATCTTGTAAGCAAGGGAAATAGTCTCAGGAATCTGGAGAGAGAGAGAGAGAGAGAGAGAGAGAGAGAGAGAGAGAGAGAGAGAGAGAGAAATAGCAGCCCTTCTCTCTCCTCTCTCTCTCTCTCTCTCTCAGTCGTATATTTTCAGCGTAATGAGTTTTGGGAAGTTTTCAAAATGGATCATATTTTTTTTTCAGTTTAAAAAAAAGAAGAAAATTAAGAGTGAGTTTCTTTATTTCATTTTCACTTTATTGCCTTTTTCATTTTTTCCACAAAATTTTTATAGAGTTGAAATAAAAAAAATATCTATACTGTTGCTTTTACATTTGATCTTCGGAGTAACTGTCTGTCTGTCTGTCTGTCTCCCTCTCCCTCTCTCTCTCTCTCTCTCTCTCTCTCTCTCTCTCTCTCTCTCTCTCTCTCTCATGACGTACGTGCTGAGATTAAGATTCTGAACATGATTAATTGATGTGCGTGTGTGTGTGCTTGTGTATGTATGTGTGTGTGTGTGTGTGTGTGTGTGTGTGTGTGTGTGTGTGTGTGTGTGTGTGTGTGTGTGTGTGTGTGTGTGTATCCTTCATTCCTTGCAAGCAATTTCGCCTTCTCTTCATTAATCTTTCCCTATTTATTTAATCTCTCTCTCTCTCTCTCTCTCTCTCTCTCTCTCTCTCTCTCTCTCTCTCTCAATTTCTACAGATTTTTCTCTCTCTCTCTCAATTTCTACAGATTTCTCCACTTCAAAACAATAAAATAGAAAGATAAACACAACAAAATAGAACAAAAACACCAAAACACACAAATAAAACAACAAAAATTAACAAAACAAACACAAAACGAGATCAGAGAGAGAGAGAGAGAGAGAGAGAGAGAGAGAGGAAAATTCAGTCCCCTTGTTACGTGTAAGGTCAAACTGGGTCACGCCTGCCAGTGGTCCCAGTGTTGACAAAGCATTTAGAGGGTCAGGCTGGCTCTTATCTCCCTGCAGCCGCCTCCACCTCCCTGTTGGCGCGTGACGTCACACAAATCTCGCCTCCTGATTGGCTGGCTCGGGCTCCACTCCTCTACTCCGCTCACGACCCAAGTACCGCCCACCAATCACCTCCCGCGCTGCTCCACGCTCGCCAATGTAAACAAATAAAGTGTTGATGGCGTTTAACTAACACTGGTAGATATTTTGGTGTTTTTTGGGCGATATAGTGTTAGTTTATGAATGGAAGAACGTTTAAATTGATTTCTTTGATTGGTTATCTATGTGTGTGTGGCGATAAGCGAAGAATGGTTGGTATTTCAGATTGACTTTCTATTAACATTAGGCTCGTTGTCCCTAACACTTCTGCGCTCCACCTCCACTATTTCATAAGGGTTTATTTAATTGTACACGAGTTTTCCAAGGTATTTTTATGGTTCTAGAGGCAGAGTGACAAGATTTCTGCATCATTAACTGGTGAAACACTCTTGAATACCCCGCTAATCATCGCTGTGGCCTTGGAAATAGTCTCGGTGAAAGAGAAAAGCGATTTTTAAGATGTTTTTACAGTTTCAGGCAGAGTGACAAGATTTCTGCATCATTAACTGGTGAAACACTCTTGAAAACCCCGCTAATCATCGCTGTGGCCTTGGAAAACAGTCGTGGTGAGAGCAAAGCGTTTCAGAATATGGATCCAACACGAGTAGGCGATTTGATTCCTTTTAGCAATAGTGTTAGATTAGAGTACAAAAATATGAACTTATATATCTGTTATACGTGCGTGCATACAGACAAACAGACACACAGAAATTGGAACAAACGAAGTGGCGGTATTTCACTGTGTGTGTGTGTGTGTGTGTGTGTGTGTGTGTGTGTGTGGAGATCAAGATATAGAGATACATAGATAGATAGATAGATAGATAGATACATAGATAGACAGATAGATAGATATAGAGAGATAGATAGATAGATAGACAGACAGACAGATAAATAGATAGAGACAGATAGAGATATATAGATAGCTAGATAGATAGAGAGAGAGAAAGAGAGAGATAAATAAATAAATATATAGATAAATATATAGATAGATAGATAGAGAGAGAGAGAGAGAGAGAGAGAGAGAGAGAGAGAGAGAGAGAGAGAGAGAGAGAGAGAGAGAGAGAGAGACAGAGACAGAGACAGACAGAAAGAGAGAAAAAACGAGAAACAACAATATCAAACAACAACACCCAGAGAGAGAAAAAAAAAAGAGAGAGAGAGAGAGACAGAGAAACAGAGAGACAGAGAGAGAGAAAACACGAGAACCGAACAATATAAGACAAGAAAACAAAACCCTTTCTAAACCCCCAAACAAACGAAGAGAAAGGAGAACAAAATGACAGTGTAATGCATCTGAAGTGAATGGAAAAGGGTTCATCTCAGTTCCCCCTTGACGTGTGAACGATAAGATAAGAAACAGTCAATTAATTCATGTTTTGTCTCCAAGCTTTTCAGAAACACAGAAAAATGAGTCAAGATTTCTCATTTCTCTTCACATTCCCAATCAGAGAGAGAGAGAGAGAGAGAGAGAGAGAGAGAGAGAGAGAGAGAGGGTAAACAAGGAAGAACCACAGTGACATCACGCCCCTAGGTATTAGAGCGAGTTCAAAATCTCTCTCTCTCTCTCTCTCTCTCTCTCTCTCTCTCTTAAAAATTGCAGGAAACGTGACTAAATTAACGGGATTATTATTTTTGTTTCCTAGGAAGAGAGAGAGAGAGAGAGAGAGAGAGAGAGAGAGAGAGAGAGAGAGAGAGAGAGAGAGAGAGAGAGAGAGACCCTACTGCTTCCTTCATCACTAAACCAACATTAACTTACTCCTCCTCCTCCTCCTCCTCCTCCTCCTCCTCCTCCTCCTCCTCCTCCTCCTCCTCCTCCTCCTCCTCCTCCTCTTCATTAACTGCCATGCTCCTCTATCTGAAACACGATAGCACACACACACACACACACACACACACACACACACACACACACACACCTGTTTCCACTCTCCCATTCCTCTCACCCAGATTCTGTTTATCCTAAGATGTAGTATCCCAGAGGAGGAGGAGGAGGAGGAGGAGGAGGAGGAGGAGGAGGAGGAGGAGGTGGTGGAGGAGGAGGGAGACGAAGAGGCGGAGGATTGTGTGTGTGTGAGACTGGGTAATACAGAGAGAGAGAGAGAGAGAGAGAGAGAGAGAGAGAGAGAGAGAGAGAGAGAGATGAGGGGAATGGAGTGCCAGGGAAGGGGAAGTTGTGTTTATCTTCAAGGGGAAGGGAAGAAGGAGGAGGAGGAGGAGTAGGAGGAGGAGGAGGAGGAGGAGGAGGAGGAGGAGGAGGAGGAGGAGGAGGAGAAGGAGGAGGAGGATAAAAGGGATTAGAATAAGAAATAACGAAAGACAAATGAAAATAGAAGAAAAAGAACAAAAATACAGAGAGAGAGAGAGAGAGAGAGAGAGAGAGAGAGAGAGAGAGAGAGACAAAGAAAAGAGAAAAAGAAAGACGTCCATTGATCCAAATAGAGGTAAGTGCATCTCTCTCTCTCTCTCTCTC
>NC_059288.1:7376816-7379316 GCF_017591435.1 Portunus trituberculatus
AGGGGCAAAAAAACGTAAGAGCTAATATTTCTCTCCATAATTTCCCCTTTTTAGCGACTTTTCTTCCGTCATAGTCAAAATGTCTCTAAAACAAAGAAATTTCCCTGCATGTGGCGCCTCTGCTTGGAAATTAGTCGTAGAGAGAGCAAGAGGCGTTTTCGAATACTGAACGAAGCGAACCAGTTTAGTGAAGCAGTATTGTGATGAACCCGTCTCGTATTATCACTCCCTTGCATTCCTCATCCTCCCCATTAAGTATACAGTTACAGGCCTGCCATTATCTGCCATTAGCCCCGCAGCGCCACCTATCCTCGCCACGCTTCACTCTCACACACTCACTCTCACTCACTCTCACCAGTGTTATGCTAATGTCGCTAATATTAAAGGCAATTACATGTGTATTTGGGCGGGCACCATAATTATTAAAGTGACGAGAGAGAGAGAGAGAGAGAGAGAGAGAGAGAGAGAGAGAGAGAGAGAGAGAGAGAGAGAGAGAGAGAGAGAGAGAGAGAGTAATGGTTCCCACTTAAACACCGCAATTTACCTTCTAATGGCCTGCTTGAGGTGGGGGCAGGGGTGGGGGAAGGGGCCGAGGTGGGGAGGGGTGAGGGGTGGTGAGGGAGACAGGGGTTAGGAGGATGGGAGGCAGAGGGGAAGAGGATGAGGGGTTTTGAGGGGTGGTGAGGGAAGCGAGGTGAGGGGGTGAGGGGGGTGAAGGGTGGTGAGGGAGGTAGGGGGGTAAGGTCACCGTTACCCTACTTTCCCGCAATGTGTTGAGGTCATTAGCTGATTCATGAATAATTCTGTCTCGTGTGACCTGACACTGACCCACTACTGCTGCTACTACTGCTGCTACTGCTACTACTACTACTACTACTGCTACTACTACTACTACTACTGCTACTACTACTGCTACTACTACTACGACGATTGTTACTACTACGACGATTCTTACTACTACAACAACAACTGCTACTACTACTATTGCTATTACTACTACTATTACTACAAATACTATTACTACTTCAACAACAACAAATACTATTACTACAACAACAACAACAACAACAACAACTACTACTACTACTACTACTACTATTACTACTACAACAACAACAACAACAACAACAAAAACTACTACCACTACTACTACTACCACCACTACCACCACTACCACTACTACCACCACCACCACAACAACAACAACAACTACTACTACAACTACTACTACCACCACCACTGGCCTTATCAACATTAGGAAGAGCCAGAAAATAGCTTTAAATCTCTTTGTCCTTCCTCCTCTTATTCCCTTAATCCTCCTCCTCCTTTTCCTCCTCCTCCTCCTTTTGCTCCTCCTCCTCCTCCTCCTCCCGGATTAGCCAAGAAACTCGTATGCAGGAATGTCGCAATGAAACGCCCTCAAGGAAACTAACATAGGCGGCGCTGCTGGGGGCAGGACAGCGGGACGAGGGACACAAGACTAGTATTTTGAAACCCTTCTGCGCTTCATCTCCGCTATATCAGAAGGCTTTATTTAAATTGACACGAGTTTTTTAAGGTGTTTTTACGGTTCTAGAGGCAGAGTGACAAGATTTTTTCATTATTAACTGGAGAAACACTCTTGAAAACCCCGCTAGTCATTTCTGTGGCCTTGGAAAACAGTCGCGGGGAGAGAGAAGAGTGATTCTGGATACGTTTTTGTAAGTAGTCTCTCTCTCTCTCTCTCTCTCTCTCTCTCTCTCTCTCTCTCTCTCCAGCACACACTTCCCTTCACGTTATCGGCGCAGGGATCAAGTGAAGTGAATAATGAATGAGAGTCTTGGTTGAGGTGCTTGCAAGGACACTGCCTCACTCTTTCGCTGGTTCACTGGTTAACTCTTGCATTGGAGAGGTGGACAGAGTAGTGGTGAATGACTGAGAGTACTGGTTAACTCTTGCATTGGGGAGGTGGACAGAGTAGTGGTGAATGATTGAGAGTACTGGTTAACTCTTGCATTGGAGAGGTGGACAGAGTAGTGGTGAATGATTGAGAGTACTGGTTAACTCTTGCATTGGGGAGGTGGACAGAGTAGTGGTGAATGATTGAGAGTACTGGTTAACTCTTGCATTGGGGAGGTGGACAGAGTAGTGGTGAATGATTGAGAGTACTGGTTAACTCTTGCATTAGGGAGTTGGACAGATAAGGGATGAGAGGAAGAAGAAAGCCTTGTGCAGCGAGGGTGTGGGAGGAAGGGAGGCATGGAGTTAGCAAGATCAGTAGAGCAGTTAGCATGCAAATAGCGATAAAAGAAAGAGATGCAACATTCCAGCGGTGAGAAAGAGGCTGAAGACAGTCAGTCAGAGGAGGGGAGTTGATGAGACGAAGAGCTTTTGATTCCACCCTGTCTAGTAAAGATGTGTGACTGGAAAAGATAGACTGTAGAGCTTTCTTCGACTTGAAAATGTGAACAGGGCAGCCAACATTCCCACATTCAAATTTATCACAACTTGGAAAAAAAAA
>NC_059288.1:7386816-7389316 GCF_017591435.1 Portunus trituberculatus
TGTGTCCCAGTACTGAAGGGGTTAAAATAGTGAAGACTGTGCCCATTAATCTTCTGTGCACTCCATAGACCCTTCCTAATGTCAATAAAATGGTCTAGTACATAAATCTCAAGGTAAAAATGTGTCCCAGTACTGAAGGGGTTAAAATAGTGAAGACTGTGCCCATTAATCCTCTGTGCCCTCCATAGACCCTTCTTAATGTCAGTAAAATGGTCTAATGGTACACAAATCTCAAGGTAAAAGTGTGTCCCAGTACTGAAGGGGTTAGAATAGTGAAGACGGTGCCCATTAATCCTCTGTGCCCTCCATAGACCCTTGCTATTGTCAATAAAATGGTCTAGTCGCAAATCTAATGGTAAAATTGTGTCCTAGTACTGAAAGGGTTAGTTAGAGAAAAGATTAAAACAACAATTAATTTCTTTCTAAAAAAAAAAAAAAAAAAAAAAGATCTCTGTATTTGAATTGTGGGTAACAGAAGGAGAGAAAGAGAAAGAGAAAGAATAAATATAAATAAAGAGAGAAATTAGATCAGTATGTATTCTGTCCAAGTTTAGAGAGAGAAAGCGTGTTAGTCTCTCTCTCTCTCTCTCTCTCTCTCTCTCTCTCTCTCTCATTCATCTTCCTACGTCATCCTTTATTCCCTCCCATCTTTCTCGTCTTTATTTTCTCATTACCTTCTCCCTTTTTCCATATTTATCATCTGTTTGTCTCCCTCCATTCGTTATCTTCCTTTATTCCTTATTCCATCCATCACTACCTCTCTCTCTCTCTCTCTCTCTCTCTCTCTCTCTCTCTCTCTCTCTCTCTTCATTGCTTTTTCACTATCTCTCTCACTATCTCTTCTTCACTATCTCTCTCATTATCTCTCTCACTATCTCTCTTCACTGTCTCTCTCACTATCTCTCTATCTCTTCACTGTCTCTTCGCTATCTCTCTCACTATTTCTTTTGCAATATACTCAGAGAGAGAGACAGAGAGAGAGAGAGAGAGAGAGAGAGAGAGAGAGAGAGAGAGAGAGAGAGAGAGAGAGAGAGAGAGAGAGAGTGTTGCTACATAAAGGAGGGAAGATTATTATTAAGTCTCTTCTTTAACGTTAATCTTTCTATAGGATGATTTTTCCTCCTCCTCCTCCTCCTCCTCCTCCTCCTCCTCCTCCTCCTCCTCCTCCTCCTCCTCCTCCTGCGCCTCCTCTGCCCTCCTTTCTCTACTTTTTTCACTAGTTTCTTTATCAATATGATGAGAAGTATCCTCCTTGACTCTCTCTCTCTCTCTCTCTCTCTCTCTCTCTCTCTCTCTCTCTCTCTCTCTCTCTCTAACATACAGGATCATTCTCTCTCTAGACCTCAACAATAGAAAGCTTTAACCCAGAGAGAGAGAGAGAGAGAGAGAGAGAGAGAGAGAGAGAGAGAGAGAGAGAGAGAGAGAGAGAGAGAGAGAGAGAGAGAGAGAGAGAGAGAGAGAGAGAGAGAGAGAGAGAGAGAGAGAGAGCGGAAGGAGGGAGGAAGGGAAGGTGAAGGAAGAGGAAGGAGATTAATGGCTGGTGAGAGAGCAGTGAGAGGAGGAAGAGGAGGAAGAGGAGGAGGAGAAGGAGGAGCAGGAGGAAGAGGAGGGAGAGGAGAGGGAGAAAATTTATGAAAGTAGAAGTAAGTGAATAGAGAAGAGGAAGAAGAAGAGGAAAGAGAGAAAGATAAAGAGAGAAATTAAAAGAAGGTAAAAAAGAGAGAGAGAGAGAGAGAGAGAGAGAGAGAGAGAGAGAGAGAGAGAGAGAGAGAGAGAGAGAGAGAGAGAAACACAAACATTAACTCATTCGATATGCCAAAATATATCAAGGCGTTATCGCAACACACACACACACACACACACACACACACACACACAGAGAGAGAGAGAGAGAGAGAGAGAGAGAGAGAGAGAGAGAGAGAGAGAGAGAGAGAGAGAGAGAGAGAGAGAGAGAGAGAGAGAGAGAGAGAGAGAGAGAGACGTTACCTGTGTGTAGGCTTAAGCGAATTTTCTCTAGTCGACCTCACCTGTAAAAATAAAGAGAGAAAAAAGATTAGAGCGAGAGCGAGAGAGAGAGAGAGAGAGAGAGAGAGAGAGAGAGAGAGAGAGAGAGAGAGAGAAAGAGTAATGAACGCACGTATTGCTTCTCTCAGCGTGTGACAGAGGTGACACACACACACACACACACACACACACACACACACACACACACACACACACACTGCTGACCAAAACCTTTACCAAATTGTCTATACCCCTTTAATACCTTCCTCCTCCTCCTCCTCCTCCTCCTCCTCCTCCTCCTCCTCCTCCTCCTCCTCCTCCTCTTCCTCCACTATCTGTTTCCCGTCTATATATCGTAGACTAACAGCTGTGTGTGTGTGTGTGTGTGTGTGTGTGTGTGTGTGTGTGTGTGTGTGTGTGTGTGTGTGTGTGTGTGTGAGGGAATGAATGAATGAATGAATGAGAGGGAAGGAAGGAAGGAAGGAAGGAAGGATGA
>NC_059288.1:7411816-7414316 GCF_017591435.1 Portunus trituberculatus
TAAATATAAAAATTCACGAGAAATTTGGCAAAAAAATTCTAATATATCAAATTTAAATCTCACATAAATAGTGGAGGAGGAGGAGGAGGAGGAGGAGGAGGAGGAGGAGGAGGAGGAGGAGGAGGAGGAGGAGGAGGAGGAGGAGGAGGAGGAGGAAGAATTGAAGTGATAAAAAGGAGAGACAAAAGGAAATAGAGAAGTAGAGAGAGAGAGAGAGAGAGAGAGAGAGAGAGAGAGAGAGAGAGAGAGAGAGAGAGAGAGAGAGAGAGAGAGAGAGAGAGAGAAATGAGTATAGAAATTTTTCCCCTCTAAAAGAAAAATATGAAGAAAAATCGTGTAAATATAAAGAAGCCAATAATTTTTCCCCTCTCTGTCTTCTGTTTCCCCTCTCTGTCTTCTGTTTCCCTCTGTCTCTCTCCCTCTCTCTCTCTCTTCTTCTCTTTCCTCTCTGTCTTCTCTTCCTCTCTGTCTTCTCTTTCCCCTCTCTGTCTTCTCTTTCTCTCTCTGTCTTCTTTCCCCTCTGTCTTCTCTCTCTGCCTTCTCTTTCCTCTTTCTGTCTTCTCTTCTCTCTCTCTCTCTCCTCTCTCTGTCTCTTCCCTCTCTCTCTCTGTCTTCTCTTTCCCCTCTCTGTCTTCTCTTTCCCCTCTCTGTCTTCTCTTTCCCCTCTCTGTCTTCTCTTTCCCCTCTCTGTCTTCTCTTTCCCCTCTCTGTCTTCTCTTTCCCTCTCTGTCTTCTTCCTCTCTGTCTCTCTTTCCCCTTTCTCTTCTCTTCCTCTCTGTCTTCTCTTTCCCCTCTCTGTCTTCTCTTTCCCCTCTCTGTCTTCTCTTTCCCCTCTCTGTCTTCTCTTTCCTCTCTCTGTCTCCTTTTTCCCCTCTCTGTCTTCTCTTTCCCCTCTCTGACCTTCTCTTTCCCCTCTCTGTCTTCTCTTTCCCCTCTCTGTCTTCTCTTTCCCCTCTCTGCCTGTCTTCTCTTTCCCCTCTCTGTCTTCTCTTTCCCCTCTCTGTCTCTCTCTTTCTCTCTCTCTCTTTTCTCTCTGCCTGTCTCTTTCCTCTCTGTCTTCTCTTTCCCCTCTCTGTCTTCTCTTTCCTCTGTCTTCTCTTTTCCTCTCTGTCTTCTCTTTCCCCTCTCTGTCTTCTCTTTCCCGTCTCTGTCTTCTCTTTCCCCTCTCTACCTGAGTCATTCACCTGTCCTACCTTTCCCCTCGCTACTTGTCTTCCTTTTTTCTTTCCCCTCTCTTCCTTTCTTACCTTCCTTTCCTCCTCTTCACCTGTCTTCCCTTTCCCCTCGCTATCTGGCTTCCTTTTTCCCTCTCTATCTGTCTTTTACAAATGAAGACAAAGGAAGACAAAAGATAAAAGGAAGACTAAGAGGAAGACAAAAGATAAAAGGAAGACTAAAGGAAGACAAAAGGAAGACAAAGGAAGAAAAATGAAGACAGAGGAAGACAATAGGAAGACAAGAGGAAGACTAAGAAAAGGACAAAGGAAGACAAAAGGAAGACAAAAGGAAGACAAAAGGAAGACAAAAGAAGACTAAAAGGAAGACAAAAAGGAAGACAAAAGGAAGACAAATGAAGACAAAAGAAGACTTAAAAGAAGACAAAAGGAAGGACAAAAGAAGGCAAAAGGAAGACAAAGGAAGACAAAAGGAAGACAAAAGGAAAACAAAGAAAGACAAAAGGAAGACAAAAGGAAGACAAAAGAAGACAAAGGAAGAAAGAAAAGATAAGAAAGAAGACAAAAGGAAGAAGGCAAATAAGAAGAGAAGAAGAAAAGGAAGGAAGACAAAAGGAAGACAAAAAGAAGACAAAAGGAAGACAAAAGGAAGACAAAAGGAAGAAAGAAAAGACAAGAAGAAGAGAAGAAGACAAGGAAGACAATAAGAAGACAAAAGGAAGACAAAAGAAAGGCAAACTAAGAGAAGAAGACAAAAGGAAGACAAAGGAAGACAAGAAAGACAAAAGGAAGACAAAAGGAAGACAATGAAGCCAAAAAGGAAGGAAAGACTTAATTTACTAACCAATATATTTCTTTCCCTCAAAAATTTCCCCTTCCGTGTGTCATTCTCTATTTTTTTCCCCTTTTTTCCCCTCAACAAAGCGAGTGTGTGTGTGTGTGTGTGTGTGTGTGTGTGTGTGTGTGTGTGTGTGTGTGTGTGTGTTATATTTTTTAAACCCACGTGTCCAACTTATTGTTTTTGCTACGAGCCATTAATCTCTCTCTCTCTCTCTCTCTCTCTCTCTCTCTCTCTCTCTCTCTCTCTCTCATTTATTTTTAGTCATTTGTCTTATTTTCCTCTTTCTCATATTTCTTCTTCTTTCTCCTTCTCTTCTTCTCTCTCTCTCTTCTTCTTCTCTCTCTCTCTCTCTCTCTTCGTTTATTCCTTTTATTTAAATTTATCTTCCCCATCCATCGTTCTAAGACACATTGCCACGGAGAGAGAGAGAGAGAGAGAGAGAGAGAGAGAGAGAGAGAGAGAGAGAGAGAGAGAGAGAGAGAGA
>NC_059288.1:7439316-7444316 GCF_017591435.1 Portunus trituberculatus
TCCTCTCTTTTTTCCTCTTTCCTCTTTTTTCTCTTCCTTTTCTCCTCCTTTTCTCTTTCTTTTCCTCTTTTCTCTTCCATTCCTCCTTCTTTCCTCTTCCTTTCTTCTTCCTTTCCTCTTCCTTTCCTCTTCCTTTCCTCTTCCTTTCCTCTTCCTTTCCTCTTCCTTTCCTCTTCCTTTTCTCTTCCTTTCCTCTTCCTTTCTCTTCCTTTCTCTTCCACAACTGCGATTTCTAAATATTTTTTCTTTCTTTTCCTTATACATCTTTTCTTCTTTTCCTCTTTTCTTTCTCTCTTCTTCTCGTTTTCCTATTTTCTTTTATCTTTTTCTTTATGTCTTTTTCTCTTCTTTCTCTTCTATTTTTGCTTCTTTTCCGCTTTTTCTTCTTTTCTTCTTCTCTTTTCATTTCTTTTCTCTCCTTTCTTCCTTTTTTTTCTCTTTTTTCTTTCTTCTTTCTCTTCTTCAGTCATGATTTTCTCCTCTCCTTCATTCTATTTCCTTCTCTCTATTCCTCTTTTTCTTCTTTTTCTTTTTCTTCTTCTTCTTCTTCCTCTTTTCATCTATCTTCTCAACATTTCCTCTTCCGTTTTATTCACATGCATCCTCCTCCTCCTCCTCCTCCTCCTCCTCCTCCTCCTCCTCCTTCTCCTCTTCCTCTTTCTCCTTCTAATCCTGTTCTTCCTCTTTTTATCATAATTCCTCCTCTTCCTCTTTCTCTTTCTCATTTTCACAAGTTCATATCTCCTTTTCCTCCTCCTCCTCCTCCTCCTCCTCCTCTCTCCCCTCCTCCTCCCCCTATGAAGGAGGTAGCGACCCCTATCTTCCTCCAATAACCGAAGTGGAGGAGGAGGAGGAGGAGGAGGAGGAGGAGGAGGAGGAGGAGGAGGAGGAGGAAGAGAATGGAGGGAAATGTGCCTTCTTCTTCTCTCCTCTTTTCTTCTCTCTCTCTCTCTCTCTCTCTCTCTCTCTCTCTCTCTCTCTGGATGGAAAAGAGAAATTTTTTTGGAAGAGAAGGAAAAAAAGGAAAAAAGGAAAGAAACAAGTAAAGGGAAGGGAAAAAATGTAAATAGAGAGAGAGAGAGAGAGAGAGAGAGAGAGAGAGAGAGAGAGAGAGAGAGAGAGAGAGAGAGAGAGAGAATGTAAAGATAAGACAACTATAACAACAATGACAATAATAATAATAATAATAAATAAATAAATAAATATATACAACAACAACAACAACAACAACAACAACAACAACGTGGAAAAATAAATAAAATAAAAATGAAATAAATAAACAAAAAAAATAATAAAAAAATAAAATAAATAGAAAAAAAAATAGATAAGCCTGAAAAAAAAAATAGAAAAAAAAACCTTAATTAATTGAACTCACCAATCAGTCTCTCTGCTAATTGTGACGTCACCAGTCAGGGAACCCAATCAGGAAAGGCACCAGTCACACCTGAGGCAGCCAATCCCCTCACTGCACCATCCCCCTCGTCACCAAATCACTGAGGTCACACACACCCCCCCTCGTCACACTCCAGGTCACCAAGATGTCGCGGCGAGGGATGTGAATGGTGCGGGAGATCAAAAAATGCGTCCTCTCCCTTGCGTGGTTGGCGAGACACTGACACTGCGAGTAGGTGAATAAGAGGTGCTGCTCACGGTTACGTCACGCAGCCTCCACCCTCCCATTGGCTGGCTCGATGTGACGTCATCAAAATGGGCGTCTTTATTGGCTGGCTCGCTGTGACGTCACGGATATGGGCGTGGCTTATGGTGGTATCTCCCCCTCACCTCCTTCCCCCTCCCTCTCTCCCCTATTCAGGTTAATTTGTCTTAGTTCTAGATACAACAGGTAGCGGGGTGATTAGCGGCTGGGGAGGGGGTTGTGGGGGGTGAGGGAGCGCTAACCCCCTTTGTTATGATTAGCATGGGGATCAGGGGTGCTAGGGAGAGCCGCCCCCCTGCCTCTCTTGTTATCTTGTACACTATTACTATACACTGTTTTAATATACACGGGGATGAGGGAGCGCTAACCCCCTTCCTGTGTTATGATTAGCAAGGAGGGGTCAGGGGTGTTAGGAGCGCCGACCCCCTTTCCCGTCTTGTTATCTTCTAATACTGTTACACTTTACATTATTTCAATATATTTGTTTTTTTCTTGTTTTTTTTCTTTTTTTTCATGTAAGAAGGGAAAAAAATGGAAGGAAAAAGGAAAATAAAGGAAAAAAAAGTGGTGAAGATTATGAATAAAGAACAGAGCGAGGATATTCATTGTGGAAGAGGGAGACAGCTGAGTGTCACTGAGGAAGAGGGGAGAGTTGTGTGGAAGGTTGTGTCGAGTTGATAGATGGAGGAATTGACTTTTTGAGGCATTGAAAAGCTACTAAATTTTCTCTGCCCTGATCAGAAATCCTAGAAACATCAGAAGTCAGGCGTTCTGTGGCGTCCCTGCGTGATCTGTCGACTTCCTGAAGGGTTGGTCGTCTCTGAAAGGACGTGGAAGGATGTAGGGTGGTATTATCAGCGTAGGAGTGGATAGGGCAAGAAGTTTCGTTAAGAAGAATGAATAATAGAAAGAGAGTGGGTGACAGGACAGAACCCTGAGGAACACCACCATTAATAGATTTAGGAGAAGAACAGTAGCCGTCTACCACAGCACCAATAAAACGATCGGAAAGGAAACACGAGATAAAGTTGCAGACAGAAGGATAGAAACCGTACGAGGGCAGTTTGGAAATAAAAAACTTTGTGCCAGACTCTATCAAAGGCTTGCTAAATGTCTAACGCTACAGAAAAATAGGATCACCAAGACTCAGTAAGGAACGCTATACTGGTGAGATCAGACAGAAGGATGTGAAGTGACAGATGTTTAAGAATCTTCCTATTCCTATTCTTGTTTCCTTCTTGTTTCCTTGTTCTTGTCCTGTTCTTGTCATGAGTCACACAGTCATCGCTTCCTTAATCACTCGCAAGTTTGAAAAGTTGCCTTAATACGGAGGACGAGAAGACAAGTTCATAAAGAGCGGTGGGGAAGGAATATTGAGGTAGCGGAGACACAGAGAGAGAGAGAGAGAGAGAGAGAGAGAGAGAGAGAGAGAGAGAGAGAGAGAGAGAGAGATTACTACTACTACTATTACTACTACTACTACTACTACTACTACTACTACTACTACTACTACTACTACTACTAGATAGATAGATAGATAGATAGATAGAGAGAGAGAGAGAGAGAGAGAGAGAGAGAGAGAGAGAGAGAGAGAGAGAGACAGAGAGAGAGAGAAACAGACAGACAGAGAGAGATATCACCACCACCACCACCACCACCACCACCACCACCACCACCACCACCACCACTAATCAATCACTCACACTATGACCAACACTCTCCCACGCAAATTAACACATTTTCCCCTTCTGTTTTTTTTTTTCCTTGTTTTCCTTTTCCTTCTATTTTCCTTGTTATTCCTGGTAGGCTCATTCACTTCTTGGTTCGGTTAATGAGTCACAATTTTCCCTCCCTTTGTCCTCCTGAGAGAGAGAGAGAGAGAGAGAGAGAGAGAGAGAGAGAGAGAAATGAAATCCACAAAACTATTAAAAAGTACAAGGAAGTTCCCAATGTGTCTTCAGAAGGTAGTCTCTCTCTCTCTCTCTCTCTCTCTCTCTCTCTCTCTCTCTCTCTCTCTCTCTCTCTCTCTACAAGCCATCACCACACAACTTCCTCTAACTTCCAATCTCGGCCTGTCCTTCTTTTCACCCTAAAAATTTTGACCTTTACCATAAAATTACTATATTTGTACCCTCTAACCTGTCTCCCCTCTACCAGACCCCCCCCCCTATTCCCCTCTTTTCCTCTCTTTTTTTTTATCTTTTTCCATTTTTTCAATTTTTTACATCTTTTTTCCTCTTTTCCTCTCTTTTCCCTCATTTTCCTCTCATTTTCCCTCATTTTCCCTCTTTTCCCCTCTTTTCCTCTCATTTTTCCCCTTTTTTCATTTTTCCCTCTTTTCCAGTTCTTTTCATCTTTTCTCACCTTTTCTCATCTTTTTCTATCTTTTTCCTTTCTTTTTCCGTCTTTTTCTCCTCTTTTCCCTCTTTTTTCATCTTTTACCATCTTTTCTATCTTTTTCCATCTTTTCCCCTCTCTTTTTCCCTTTTCCCCTCTTTTCCCTCTTTTCCATCTTTTTCCATCTTTTTCCATCTATTCCTTCTTTTCCCCTCTTTCTCCTCTTTTTCCCCTCTTTTCCCTTCTTTCCCCTCTTTTCCCCTCTTTTCTATCTTTCCCCCCTCTTTTTCCCCTCTTTTCCCCTCTTTTCCCCTCTTTTTCCCCTCTTTTTCCCCTCTTTTTCCCCTCTTTTCTATCTTTTCTATCTTTTCCTCACCTCACCTCACGGATACTACAAATGTCACTCACTCACTCACTCACTCACACACTCACTCACTCACTCACTCACTCACTCACACACTCACTCACTCACTCACTCACTCACTCACTCACTCACTCGTCCGGTCCATCATGGCTAACTAATAAGCGATTTAATGAAGTTTTGGAAGCGAAGTTATCTAATGAAGTAAACCGCCCAGATTCTCTCTCTCTCTCTCTCTCTCTCTCTCTCTCTCTCTCTCTCTCTCTCTCTCTCTCATTCCTCCAATTAGTGGTAGAAATAGAACTAAAAGAGTGGTGATGTTATCTTATTGTCTGGCTATTTCCACCACCACCACCACCACCACCACCACCACCACCACCACCACCACCACCACCACCACCACCACCACCACCACCACCATCACCATCACCACCACTGCCGCCATCACCACCACCACCGCCACCACCACCACTGCCACCATCAACATCACCACCACCATCACCACCACCACTACCTGAGAGAGAGAGAGAGAGAGAGAGAGAGAGAGAGAGAGAGAGAGAAAATAAGGATATAGAGTCGAATTTTGATGAATAAGGCGTTAAAAAGTAATAACAGAGAGAGAGAGAGAGAGAGAGAGAGAGAGAG
>NC_059288.1:7459316-7461816 GCF_017591435.1 Portunus trituberculatus
CTTAACAAGGGACCACCAAGTTTTGTTTCCTACGCCAGTGCCACACAGTTTCCGGCGCAGGCTTTCCTCCCACTTTTTAATCAGCGAGGAGAGGTCACGTGACGTCTCTCTCTCCTCTCCCTCTCTCTCTCTGTGTCCTCCCCTCCTTCTCTCTCTCTCTCTCTTTCTCTCTTTCTCTCTGCATCACGTGACCACAACACAAGGTGCATCTCGCTTCAAAAATTTTCCTTTCCAATCCATTTGTTCTCCTTCCTTTGCTCTGTTCGGTCACTTCCCTCCTCTTTTTCCCTCCCCTGGCCTTCCGCGGAGAGAGAGGATGAAGGAGGGAGGGAGAGAGAGAGGGAGAAAGGGTGAGAGAAGTGAATGGCAGGGAGAGAAAGGTGAAAGATTGAGGGAGAGTAAAGAGAGAGAGAGAGAAAGAGAATATAAGATGGTTTGAAGGAAAAAGGGAGAGAGAAATGGATTGAAATGTGGAGAAATGGAGGGGAGGAAAGAGAGAGAGAGAGAGAGAGAGAGAGAGAGAGAGAGAGAGAGAGAGAGAGAGAGAGACCATTACACTGTCCTGATGAGAGACCACCTGATTGGTTACCTAGAATCCTTCAGTCCTTTTCTGTATCCTGATTCGCTCTCTCTCTCTCTCTCTCTCTCTCTCTCTCTCTCTCAAGAAAGAAAAAGTCAAATTGAAAGGGAAAATATTAGGAAAAGATTGGAAAAGATTAATTTAAGAAAGAAAAGACGAGAAATGAAAAGAAAATAGAGAAATACACTAATAAAGAAAGAGAAAGTGAGAAAGAGAGAGAGAGAGAGAGAGAGAGAGAGAGAGAGAGAGAGAGAGAGAGAGGAAATTAAAGAAAACACCGTGTGAGAAAGTGAGAGACAGGAAGTCAATTATGGAGCTGAGGCGAGAGAGAGAGAGAGAGAGAGAGAGAGAGAGAGAGAGAGAGAGAGAGAGAGAGAGAGAGAGAGAGAGAGAGAGAGAGAGAGAGAGAGAGAGAGAGAGAGAGAGAGAGAGAGAGAGAGAGAGAGAGAGAGAGAGAGAGAGAGAGAGAGAGAGAGAGAGAGATTAGAGAAAGGAAAAGAGGGAAACAAGTTTTTTATGCAAATTTAGCTTTGTACCAAGAAAGAAAAATAGGAAAAGAGGAAAAAAGGAGGAAAAATAGAGAATATGCAAATAAGAGAAGGAAAGAAGGCGAAAGTCACAAGAAAGAAGGAAAAACAAGGAAAAATAAAGAAAATAAAATAAAAGAAAGGAAAAGAAAGACAATAAAGGAAAGAAAATTGAATAAATAGAGGAAAAAGAGAAGAAGAAGAAGATGATGAAGATGAGAGAGAGAGAGAGAGAAAGAAAAAAGAGAGAAAAAAAAATCAATTAACGAAGATGGAAAAATAAAAAGGATAGAGAGAGAGAGAGAGAGAGAGAGAGAGAGAGAGAGAGAGAGAGAGAGAGAGAGAGAGAGAGAGAGAGAGAGCGTGCCTTGCTTAATGGGAGATAATGGACACGTTCTAAATATTATCCAAGACAGAGGCGGATCAAAACTTAATATCACCATCATTTTCACATGTTTTCGCTCACCGCAGGCCTTTTCAAATTGTTTCGGCCACTTTTCAAAATGTTTCGGTCAATTTTTTTCTCATATAGTTTCGCTCATACACCAAAACTTGAGGCCATTAACATTTTTTTTTTCTTTTTCTTTTTTTTCTTGGTTTCAATTTCTCTTGTGTTCAATTTCTCTTAAGTTTTCGTTCATGTCTATTTTTTTACCATTTTTCATTTCTTTTCGTTCATTTTAGTGTATTTTTTTCGTATTTGTTCAGACAGATTTGTTATTGTTGTTTTCCTTTTATTTTTCATATGTTTTCATTCTCTCTCTCTCTCTCTCTCTCTCTCTCTCTCTCTCTCTCTCTCTCTCTTCTTCTTCTTCTTCTTCTTCTTCTTCTTCAATTTCATAACTTTTTAACCAATTTATTATTATTTTATTTTATTGAACACGGAGAGGGGAAAAGAGGGGAAAAGGGGAAAAGAGGGGAAAAAGAGGAAAAAAGAGGAAAAAAGGGGAAAAAAGGAAAAGGGGAAAAGAGGGAAAAGAGGGGAAAAAGGGGGAAAAAAGGGGAAAAGAGGGGGAGAAAAGAGGGGAGAAAAGAGGGGAAAAGATGGGGGAAAAAGAGGGGAGGAGGGGAAAAACGAGGGGAAATGGGAAACGAGGGGAAAAGAGGGGAAAAAGAGGAAAAAATGGCCTCTTATCTTTCCTGACGCAGCTGTGAAGGGTGAATGCAATTTTTCCTCTCTCTCTCTCTCTCTCTCTCTCTCTCTCTCTCTCTCTGATTTATTTTGTGTAGCTTTTATTCCAATTCTCATCTGTCAATTTCTTTTTCCTCTCTCTCTCTCTCTCTCTCTCTCTCTCTCTCTCTCTCTCTCTCTCTCTCTCTCTCTCTCTCTCTACACATATTAGTCAGACAAGGCTAGGAAATATATCCATCACGCACGAGAGAGAGAGAGAGA
>NC_059288.1:7496816-7499316 GCF_017591435.1 Portunus trituberculatus
AGAGAGAGAGAGAGAGAGAGAGAGAGAGAGAGAGAGAGAGAGAGAGAGAGAGAGAGAGAGAGAGAGAGAGAGAGAGAGAGAGAGAGAGAGAGATAATTTTTATTCTTGCATCTTACTTTTTTGCACTAAAATTTTCCGCTCAACTTCCTTAAAACAACAACAACAAACACCACCACCACCACCACCAACAACAACAACAACAACAACAACAACAACAACAACAAAGAACCAGCTGGCGACATGAGGTAAGACAAGCAGAAGGAAGCAAGCAGGTGCAGGAGGTGAAGTAGATGGAGCAGGTGGCCAGAAGCAGTAAGGGAGGAAGGAAGGGAAGGAGGGAAGGGAGTAAGGGAAGGGAGTGAGGGAAGGAGGGAGGGAAGGAGGGAGGGAAGGAGGGAAGGGAGGAAGGAAGCAGGTGACTCATATGAAGGAAGCAAACAACACCTGCTGGGGGACACACACGCAGCAGAAGGCGCAGAAGGAGACGATGATAAAAACAAAAGGGTTTTTTTTTCTCTTTTTTCTCTTTTTTTTTCTTTCATTTTAGAGATTATAACGTGGTGGCTTCTTGCTCTCTTTCTCTCTCTCTCTCTCTCTCTCTCTCTCTCTCTCTCTACGGAAGGTTTGCATGATAAAATATGAAGGTTCTTTTTTATTTTGTGACATTTCGTTATTATCTCTCTCTCTCTCTCTCTCTCTCTCTCTCTCTCTCTCTCTCTCTCTCTCTCTCTCTCTCTCTCTCTCTCTCTCTCTCTCTCTCTCTCTCTCTCTCTCTCTCTCTCTCTCTCTCACTTAAGGAGGAGGAAAAAAATGAGGAAAGAGGATTTAGAAATGGAAGCTTTGGAGTAATTCTAGGTAAGGAAAGGTTGAGAGGTCAGGTGAGAGAGAGAGAGAGAGAGAGAGAGAGAGAGAGAGAGAGAGAGAGAGAGAGAGAGAGAGAGAGAGAGAGAGAGGGGGAGGGGTAAAGAAGGAAGTGAGGGTAGCTTGCAAACTTGAAAATTGTGTTACAGGTTTGTGAAAATTTGCTAAAAAACTTTCCAAGGTAAAAAATGAATCGAAATTGTTGCCTCATGACGCAAAATGGCGCATGGGGGGGGCCAGGGTCATGGGGGTTGGGAGTCAGTGGGAGGGAGGGGAGGGCTGGGCTGATGGTGGGGAGGGCTAGAGTAAGGGGGAGAGAGAAGAGGGAGGGATAATGTTTGAAATTCCCTTAAAAAATAAAATAAATAGAGAAAGAAAGGAAAAGAAAAGAAAAGAAAACAGAAAAGAAAAAAATAAGAAAGAAAAGGATTAGAAAAGAAAATAGAAAAATTAATGATGAAAGAAGGAAGAGAAGAAGTAATTAATGAGAAGGAATGGAGGAAAAAGAAGGAAGGAAGGAAGGAAGGAAGGAAGGAAAGGAGAGAGAGAGAGAGAGAGAGAGAGAGAGAGAGAGAGAGAGAGAGAGAGAGAGAGAGAGAGAGAGAGAGAGAGAGAGAGAGAGAGAATGAAAAGAGAAAAGAGAAAAAAAAACATTAAAAATACTCTTGTCACCACCACCACCACCACCACCACCACCTCTTGACGCGGTGAAAGTAATGGCCACTCAGGGAGCTTAAGAGATGGTGCTCCCCGCCCAGCCAATCAAGAGCCGCGCCTTGAGGTAAGTGAGGTTAAGCAACGAGCTCTTGGTTACTTTCTTGGATGGGTGTGCGTTAACCCTTTCAGCACCATGACGCGTTTCCACATTCATTCTGGTGACTATTTGGTGATTCTAAACAGCTTCAGAAACTCATGGGGGGGTTAGAATAGTGAAGACTGTGGCCATTAATCTTCTGACCTCCATAGACCCTTGCTAATGTCAGTAAAATGGTCTAATGGTACACAAATCTCAAGGTAAAAATGTGTCCCAGTACTGAAGGGATTGAAATAGTGAAGACTGTGGCCATTAATCTTCTGACCTCCATAAACCCTTGCTAATGTCAGTAAAATGGTCTAATGGTACACAAATCTCAAGGTGAAAATGTGTCCCAGTACTGAAGGGGTTAAGCAGTACTACAAAACAGAGTTCGTTATACAATACTTACGTTAAAAATGAAAGAAAATTAGAGGCGTAGAGGAAAATTGACACATTAACTCAAATGACGTAACACCACTCTCTCTCTCTCTCTCTCTCTCTCTCTCTCTCTCTCTCTCTCTCTCTCTCTCTCTCTCTCTCTCTCTCTCTCTCTCTCTCTCTCTCTCTCTTTTAAACTTAATGCACATAACATACATATTTTACACATAAGTATGTTTACAGTTGGAGCTGAGTTCGTGAGCTAAGAGCGTGCACTGGCATGTGACGCTCATTCTAAAGCTGCTCCCTGGGACGGCATTGTGAGCGAGGGTATCATAAAACTGTCACTCTCTCTCTCTCTCTCTCTCTCTCTCTCTCTCTCTCTCTCTCTCTCTCTCTCTCTCTCTCTATCTATCTATCTATCTATCTATCTATCTATCTATCTATCAATCTTTCTATTTTTCA
>NC_059288.1:7511816-7516816 GCF_017591435.1 Portunus trituberculatus
TTCAAGAGTGTTTCTCCAGTTAGTAATGCAGAAATCTTGTCACTCTGCCTCTAGAACTGCAAAAACACCTTAAAAACAGCTATTCTCTCTCCACGACTGTTTTCCAAGGCCACAGAGATGACTAGCGGGGTTTTCAAGAATGTTTCTCCAGTTAATAATGTAGAAATCTTGTCACTCTGCCTCTAGAACTGCAAAAACACCTTAAAAACACCTTTATTCTCTCACCACGTCTGTTTTCCAAGGCCACAGAAATGACTAGCGGGTTTTCAAGAGTGTTTCTCCAGTCAATCTTCAAAAATCTTGTCACTCTGCCTCTAGAACTGCAAAAACACCTGAAAAACACCTTTATTCTCTCACCACGTCTGTTTTCCAAGGCCACAGAAATGACTAGCGGGGTTTTCAAGAGTGTTTCTCCAGTTAGTAATGCAGAAATCTTGTCACTCTGCCTCTAGAACCGTAAAAACACCTTAAAAATCTCGTGTCAATTTAAATAAAGCTTTCTGAAATAGCGGAGGTGAAGAGCAGAGGGTTTTGAGAAGACAAGTCTGAGATGGAGCTGTAAAGTATGACGAAAGAGAGAGAGAGAGAGAGAGAGAGAGAGAGAGAGAGAGAGAGAGAGAGAGAGAGAGAGAGAGAGAGAGAGAGAAAGACTACAAAACGAGATGAAAAGAGACTACAAAACGAGATGAGAGAGAGAGAGAGAGAGAGACAAGTGAAAAGTTTGAGCGTGAGAGAGAGAGAGAGAGAGAGAGAGAGAGAGAGAGAGAGAGAGAGAGAGAGAGAGAGAGAGAGAGAGAGAGAGAGAGAGAGAGAGAGAGAGAGAGAGAGACAGACAGACAGACAGACAGACAGAGAAACACACACAAACACAAAAGATAATCAATACAAAAACAACAAAAACAAGAATAACAACACATTACCTTAAATTAGATGCTGATGTCTTGAATTAGAGCCGCCAGAGAGAGAGAGAGAGAGAGAGAGAGAGAGAGAGAGAGAGAGAGAGAGAGAGTGGGGGTGTCAATTGTTTTCAGCCTCGTGTCTTCTGTGAACACCCTGGTCTCTGCAACTCTATCGGTTTTCAATATCTTTGGCCACAGAGCTGAAGCCGAGAGAGAGAGAAAGAGAGAGAGAGAGCCTTCATTATCTTATTTCTTTTTTCTTTTTTCCTATCTTTATCTATTTCTGTCTGCTTTTCTTCTCTTCTTTCTTTTCTTGTTTTATCTCTGTTTGTCTTATTTCTCTTTCTCACTTCTCTCTTTTTTTCTTTCTTTTTCTTTTCTCTCTCTCTCTCTTTTTCTTTTTTTCACTTTCTTTATTTTCTGTCTGTCTGTCTGTCTCTGTTTCTCTCTTATTTCTCTTTCTCAATGTCTCTTTTTTTTCTTCTTCTTCTTCTTCTTCTTCTTCTTCTTCTTTTTCTTCTTTTACTCTCTTTTTCTTGTCTTTTTCTATCTCTCTCTCTTATTTCTTCTTCTCACTGTCTCTCTTCTTTTATTTTCACTTTCTTCTCTTCCTATTCTCTATCTTTTCGTCTGTCCTTCTGTCTTTCTTTCTTTTTTCTCTCTATTTATCTCCTATCTTTTTTTCTGCTTCTATCTTTCTTTTCTATCTCTTATTTCTCTTTTTTTCTTCTTTTCACTCTCTCTCTCTTTCTTTTCTATCTTTGTTTGTCTGTCTCTTTTCCGTCTCTCTCTCTTTTTTTCTTCTTTTCACTCTCTCTCTCTCTTTCTTTACTATCTTAATTCTCTCTGTCTCTTTTTTTTTTCTTTCTTTCTCTCTTTCTCTATCTTTCAACACTGCAGTTTCGTATTTCTTTTTTACTTATTTTTCTTGTTTTTCTTGCTTTTTTTTTCTTTTTCTCTTTTCTTTTCCTTTTTCTTATTTAATGTTTTGTTTCCTTTATATTTTCTTTTTCTGTCTTTTTTTTTCTCTGTCTCTCTTTTCCCCGTCTCTTTTCTCTCAATCTTGGTTTAGTTTATGTTTTTTTTAACCAGTTTTCCAATTTTTTTCCTTCTTTTCCTCTTTTCCTTTCGTATTTTTCCAGTGTCCTCAATGTTTCTCTATCTTTCCTTCAGCTTCGTTCAATTTCCTCGTCAATTTTCCCGTCTTCTCCTCTTTTTCTTTTCTTTTTCTCTTTCTTTGTCCTTTTTCCTCTCTATCTCACACGCCCATTCACTTCAATTTCTCTCCCTATTCCTTCTTTCCTTCAGTTTTCATCTATTTATCTATTTATCATTTCATTTTCTCCTTTTTTTCCCGCCAATCTTGGTTCCACTTCATAATCTGTCCTCACTTCCTCCTCTCCGTCCTCCTCCTCCTCTTCCTCCTTCTCTTCCTTTTCCTCTTCCTCTTCCCTCTTCCTCCTCCTTTGCCACTGTCCTGGAAAAAGAGAGAGAGGGAGAACGTGTAAGGAGATAAATCGTGGTGGAGAGAATAATGATAATAATGATGAATTAGAAGCAAAAATAGATAAAGGCAAAGAGAAGGGAGATAGGAAGACAAGAAGGAGATAAATGAGAATGATGATGATAATGATGATGAAGAAAAGAAGAAAGGAAAATAAGACAAAAAGAAGGAAAATAGGATGAAAAATAGGAGAATTTAATGAAAGGGGAAGGAAGATAGAAGAAGATAAAGGAGAATACATGAAAGAGAATGGTGATAATGAGAGGAAAAGGAAAGAAAAGAAAAAAAAGAAGGAAAAAAGGAAAAAATATGAAAGGGAAGGAAAATAAAAGACGAAAAGGAGAATAAGTGAGAATGATGATAACGGTGAATTAGAAGAAGAAGAAAAATAAAAGGGAAGAGAAATAGAAAGACAGAAATAAGAATAAATGAGAATAATGATAATAATGATGAACAGGAATAAGAAGTAAAGGAAATAAAAACAAAGAGAAGGAGAAATAGAAGAAAAAAAAAGGAAAATATATGAAAAAGAATGATGATAATTAGAGATAAGAGAGACAAAATAAAGAAGGAAAATAAGAAAAGAAAAGAATAAATGATTGAGAATAAGAAAGAGAAGGAAAATAGATGACGAAAAGGAGAATAAGTGAGAATAATGATAAAGATGAACTAGAAGAAGAAAAATAATAATAATAGTAAGACAAAGAGAAGAAAAATAGGAAGACAAAAAGGAGAATAAATGAGAATAATGAAGATAACGATAAATAAGAATAAAAATAAAGAAGATAAAGGAAAGTAAACGAATGAATGATGATGATAATGATGAATAATAATAATTAGAAATGAAAGGAATTAGAAGAAGCAAAAATAAACAAGAAAATGAAGAAAAAAAGAAGACAAAAGGGAGAATATATTACGGTTATATGAAGAAAATGAGGCAAATAATCAGAGTAACAATAATAACAACAACAACAACAACAACAACAACAACAACAACAACAACAACAACAACAAATGGGAAAGAATAACAGGAAGGATAAAAAAAAGACAAGAAATGAATATAAAAGGAAAACAAAGAGAAGGAATAATAGATAAGAATGGACAATAAAACACACAGAAAGATAAAACAAAGAAGACAAAAAACAAATGATAATAAACATGACAAAAAGGAAACCCCGAGAGAGATAATCCTAAAGACACACAAAGGAGTAAATCCCAAGAAACTCATTTATCATACACAAAACTCTTTCTGAGAACCGCAGTCTGATACACCACCACCACCACCACCACTACTTGTAAAATGCTCTAGTTGAAGATACACGGGTTTATAATGGTGTTTTTATGGTTCCAGTGAAAGATTCATAAGATATCTACACAATTAAAAGGGGAAAATGTCTTAAAAGTAACGGTAAAACTTTGTGGCATTAATTGTGATAAGAGAGTGAAGAGTCAACAAGTAAAGCCCGGAGAACCACTATGGACCACCACCACCACCACCACCACCACTTGTAAAATGCTCTAGTTGAAGATACACGGGTTTCTAATGGCGCTTTTATGGTTCCAGTGACAGATTAATGAGGTATTTGCATAATTAAAAGCGAAAAATGTCTTAAAAACCAGGTAATCATCTCTGTGGCATTAATCGTTGTTAGAACACGAAGTATAAATGAATACGGTCCGGAGAACTGCTACTTCACACCACTTCTACTTTTAAAATGCTCTAGTTGAAGCTACACGGGTTTACAATGGCGTTTTTATATTTCCAATGACAGATTAACAAAGTATCAACATAATTAAAAGGAGGAAATGTCTTAAAACAACCGGGCAATCATCTCTGTGGCCTTAATCTAGTTGAAGCTACACGGGTTTACAATTGCGTTTTTATATTTTCAATGACAGATTAACAAAATATCAACATAATTAAAAGGAGGAAATGTCTTAAAACACCCGGGCAATCATCTCTGTGGCCTTTATCACATTGAGAGCGAAGTGTCAGTGAATACAGCCCGGAGAACCATTGGGCCACACCTCTCCTTTCAAAAGACTACACGAATCTTTAATAACATCTATATAATTTCAGTAACAGATCAACAAAAAAAAAAAAAAATTAGGAGAAAATGTCTTAAAACCCCGAATAATCATCTCTGAGGCCTTAATCATGTTGAGAGAAAAGTGTCAGTGAATACAGCCCGGAGAACCACTCATGACAACACGGGCTGACATTCCACCGTCTCTTGGAACCACAGCCCCTCCAGCCCCGCCCACGCGCTATCACTACACCTGACAGGCTAATAACACCTGAGCTCACCTTGACACGTAAATCACACCCCACATTCCTGCCTGGCGCGGAGGGGAGGCGTTATATCACAAAGGAGAGCAAAAAATACACACTTTATTCTTGTTTTTTTTTCGTTTTTTTCTTATTTTTCTTTTTTCTCTCATTTCGTGTCTCTTTTTCTGTTAAAGGGAGGAGTGAATGTAAAAAGGACGAAAGGAATGATAATGTACATCCTTTTCCTTGTTTTTGTTGGGTTTGACTTGTTTTAAATTGCTCTAACATGACATTAAGGGTGTTTTATATTCTCTCTCTCTCTCTC
>NC_059288.1:7521816-7524316 GCF_017591435.1 Portunus trituberculatus
TCCAGAGAGACTAACATGATTTCCACATTACTGACAGGAAAAACACACTTGAAAAAACCCAGCTAATCATCTCTATGGCCTTGGAAATTATTTGAGCATTTGAGGTGAAGTGACACGGGTTTCGAAGAGTACTGTCATAATTCCAAAGAGACTAACATGACTTCCACATAACTGACAGGAAAAATACACTTGAAAAACCTACTAATCACCTTCCCAGCCTTTATAAACCAGTACGATTCCAGAAAAAGAGACAGAGGAAGAGATCAAAGCGTTTCAGAATACAGACTAATACTTCAAAGCGTCCACAACAAAGATCAGCTGACAATATTTACAAGCACAACAGCAAGGGCGCCACGACAAGAGTTCACCGCCTACTGCACGCCCTCCCCTCTCTCCCGCTGTCACTCCACGCACGCCCCTTCAATACCACTCGTGCGTTAAGCCTATTCATGAAGCCCATTGATGAAGGGGCCCTCTAACCCACTAATCTGGGAGTCACACCACCACTGACGACACAACACTAGCTCTCTGCGCCACACACAATGAAGGGTAAGTGTATGTGTGTGTGTGTGTGTGTGTGTGTGTGTGTGTGTGTGTGTGTGTGTGTGTGTGTGTGTGTGTGTGTGTGTGTGTGTGTTCATGTAACAGTATTGCGTCAATGTTTTTGGTTTTCTCTGTCTCTGTCTCTCTCTTTCTTTCACTCTCTCTCTCTCTCTCTCTCTCTCTCTCTCTCTCTCTCTCTCTCTCTCTCTCTCTGTGTGTGTGTGTGTGTGTGTGTGTGTGTGTGTGTGTGTGTGTGTGTGTGTGTGTGTGTGTGTGTGAGGAAAGACCAAGAGGGAAAAAGAGTACTCGGCTGTTTGTGTTGTCCAGGAAAACAAAATAAAAAGAAATGGATTTAAAAACGAGAGATAAAAAATATATAGACATGTTGCTATTCGTGTTGTGTGTGTGTGTGTGTGTGTGTGTGTGTGTGTGTGTGTGTGTGTGTGTGTGTGTGTGTGTGTGTGTGTGTGTGTGGAAACTTTCTTTGTTGCTTTAGACATAACATAAACAGCTTTTGATAGAGTCTGGCACAAAAGCTTCCATTTCCAAACTAACTCTCCTACGGCTTCTATCCTTTCCCTCTCTCTCTCTCTCTCTCTCTCTCTCTCTCTCTCTCTCTCTCTCTCTCTCTACCTTTATTCAAAGTTTCCTTTCAGACCGTTCTATTACCGTTGTACAGAACGATCCTGCTATTCACAACTATTAACTCCTTCAGTACTGGGACACATTTTTACCTTGAGATTTGTGTACGATTAGACCATTTTATTGACATTAGCAAGGGTCTATGGAAGGGCAGAAGATTAATGGCCACAGTCTTCACTATTTCAATCCCCCACATGAGTTTCTGAAGCTGTGTAAAATCAATAAATAGTAACCAGAATGAATTTAGAAATGCGATTTTTTTTTATTAACATTAGGAAGGGTCTATGGAGGACAGAGGATTAATGGCTACAGTCTTCACTATTTTAATCCCACACATGAGTTTCTGTTTAAAATCAATAAATAGTAAGCAGAATGAATATAGAAATACGAGTTTTGTGTACGATTAGACCATTTTATTGACATTAGGAAGTGTCTATAGAGGGCAGAAGATTAATGGCCACAGTCTTCACTATTTTAATCCCCCACATGAGTTTCTGAAGCTGTCAAATCACCAAATAGTCACCAGAATGAATATGAGAAAGTGTCATGCTAGTGAAGGGTTAGCGATGGTGTTCCTCAGAGTCTTGTCTTGTCACCCACTCTCTTAATATTCCTCTGTGAGCTTCTAAATAGGAGAGAAGAAGGAAAGGAAAGATAAACAGGTAAACAAAGATAGAGAGATAGAAAGACGAGAAGAGTGTAGAAATAAACAAAATGTAAGAATTTCATGATGATTATTTTCTCTCTCTCTCTCTCTCTCTCTCTCTCTCTCTCTCTCTGTAAGGCGCTTTCTCCTCTCTTCTCCTCTCATTTAATTCTATCTCCTCCTCTTCCTTTTCCTCCTCCTCCTCCTCCTCCTCCTCCTCCTGCGCAGTGAATTGCAGGAGCAGATATTCCTCTCCTCTTAATTAACACATGTCCTTTTTTCCTCTCTCTCTCTCTCTCTCTCTCTCTCTCTCTCTCTCTCTCTCTCTCTTGCCTTCCTCTGTTTAACTGCAGCAGATGACGCTTCACACACACACACACACACACACACACACACACACACACACACACACACACACACACACACACACACACACTTCAGTTAATCAGCAATAAATGTGAGAATCCGAAATTGTACCCGTGTGTGTGTGTGTGTGTGTGTGTGTGTGTGTGTGTGTGTGTGTGTGTGTGTGTGTGCGTCTCAAGATGTGAAACCCGTAAAGTGCGTTCTTATTTTTGTTTCAGCGTCAATCTCTCTCTCTCTCTCTCTCTCTCTCTCTCTCTCTCTCTCTCTCTCTCTCTCTCTCTCTCTCTCTCTCTCTCTCTCTCT
>NC_059288.1:7531816-7591816 GCF_017591435.1 Portunus trituberculatus
CACACGCACACACACCGATAAGCCTCGTTCCTGCGCACTCAACTTTTACATTTAGTGATGATAAAAATAAGAATAAATTTGATACAATTCTAAAATGATTACATGAAAAACTTAGTCAGAACAGTAGTAGTAGTAGTAGTAGTAGTAGTAGTAGTGGTGATATTGGTGATAGTAGTAGTAGTAGTAGTAGTAGTAGTAGTAGTAGTAGTAGTAGTAGTAGTAGTAGTAGTAGTAGTAGTAGTAGTAGTAGTAGTAGTAGTAGTAATGAGAGAGAGAGAGAGAGAGAGAGAGAGAGAGAGAGAGAGAGAGAGAGAGAGAGAGAGAGAGAGAGAGAGAGAATCAGGTTACGCTGTTTCTTCATTTTTGTTCAATTAAAGTTTTTGTGAATGAAGTAACTAGTCTCTCTCTCTCTCTCTCTCTCTCTCTCTCTCTCTCTCACATTGATTCACACCTCTGTTTACTTAAAGAGAGAGAGAGAGAGAGAGAGAGAGAGAGAGAGAGAGAGAAAGTAAACACAGGGAAAATAAAGAAAAGAGCTTAAATAAATAGAGGTGCGAATCAGAGAGAGAGAGAGAGAGAGAGAGAGAGAGAGAGAGAGAGCGAGGATGGCGGGGGGGTGGGGATAGCATTAAACAAAATCTGGATATATACTAATGTCAAGTACAGCAGCAGGAACACACACACACACACACACACACACACACACACACACACATCTATTTTTACGAGACGAGAGGTTGCGGGGACATAAATATTAATGAGCGATCAATGGCGAGTTCCAATACTGTCCCTGGTGTGTCTGGTATTAACATTATTACTATTTTTATTATTATCATTATTACTATCATTATTATTATTATTATTATTATTATTATTATTATTATTATTATTATTATTATTATTATTACTATTATTATCATTATTATCATTATCATTATTATTATTATTACTATTTTTATTATTATTAGCTCTCTTGTGACCGATTTCTTACTCTCTTTCTTTCTTTCTCTCTTTCTTTCTTTTTCTTTGCATATTCTCTAAGTGTGAAAATGTAGGAAGGAAAAAAAGTAGAGAGAGAGAGAAGGGTGGGAAGGGAGAAGGAAGGGAAAGAAGAGAAAGGAGAGATAGATGATGAAGAAAGGAGGAGGAAGGAGGAGGGGAAAGGAGGAGGAGGTAGATGGAAAGGAGAGGAAAAGGAAGAAGGAAGGGAGGAAGAGAGGGAGGTAAAGAGGGAAAGGAAAAGGAAGAAGGGGAAAAGGAGGAGGAAGTGGTACAAGGAAGGGATAGGAGGAGGAGGAGGAGGAGGAGGTAGAAGGAAGGAAAAGGAGGAGGAAGAAGAAAAAGAAGGAAGGGATAGAGGAGAAGGAGAAGTAGAAGGAAGGGGAAGGAGAGGAGGAGATAAGGAAGGGAAGGAAACGAGGAGGAGGAAGAAGGAAAGGAAAAGGAGGAGGAGGAGAAGGAAAGAAGGAAAGAAGGAGGATGAGGTAGAAGAAGAAAGGAGAAGAATAGATAAATAAACAAAACTCGCTAAACATTTGAGAAAAGAAGAAAGAAAAAAGAAAGAAAGAAAGAAAATACAAAAATAACACTCTCTTTTCCTTCTTTTGTTCGTCTTTATTCCCTCTTCCTCTTCCTCTTCCTTTCGTCATTCTAAGTTTCCTCTTGTTCCCCTTTTTATCTCCCTGTCTGGCATTCTCTATTTATTCATTACTCTTTGTCTTAAAACAGCTTTACTCCTTACCTTATCTTATCTCCTTCCTTCCCATTCCTTCTTCATCCATTATTTTGTTCCTTTCCTCCTTCCTTCCATATTTCTTCTCTTTTCCTTCATTATTTTGTTCCTTTCCTCCTTCTTCCCATTTTTTCTTTCATTCATTATTTTGTTCCTTTCCTCCTTCCATTCCTCCTTCCTCCCATTTCTTTCTCCTTTCATTATTTAGTCCCTCTTCTCCTATTTCTTCTCCCATCCATTATTTTGTTCCCTCCACCCATTTATTCTCCTTTTTTCCATTTATTTTGCTACAGTCTCATTCTTCACATCCACACATCACCATCTCCTCTTCCTCCTCCTTCTCTTCTCTTCCTCCTCCACCTGCAAAGAAGAGACGAAACGAGTGAGATTTCTGACGAGCGTAGAAGACAAGATGGATGGATCGATTGTTGTTGTTATTGTTGTTATTGTTCCCGCATTTTGTAAACAGGGCCACTGACACTTCATTGTTAAGAATATATATACCTGCATCTTTAAATATTGTAAGTTACCTAAATACAGTTCATTATTAACCCCTTCAGTACCAGGATGTGTTTTCTCATTCATTCTTCTTATTATTTTGCAATTTCATACTGCTTCAGAAACGTGTGTTGGGATTAGAATGGTAAAGACTTTGTTCATTAATCTTCTGCCCTCCATAGATCTTTTCTAATGCAAGTAAGATCGTTTACTTACACCCAAACTCAAGGTAAAAATGTGTCCCAGTACTGAAGGAGTAGCAGTGGTTTCTGATTAAGCTACTTTGTCAAATGGTCAGGATATCAATAGTATGGTATACAGTTTAGCTCAAATATGCCTTTTTTTTTTACTTTTTTATTATACAAAGTGGACTTTTCACGGGAATTTCTGGGCTAAAAGGGATACTATTTTGTGGTACCTCCTATCTCAAAGCCCACCCGCTAGGAAACCGTTGCCCCGAGTGAGGAAGCCCAACCTACACTCGGACCGTGGACAGGATTCGAACCCGTGCACTTGGAGACCCCTCGGACCTCAAAGCACGCACGGTTCCACTGTACCACGGCGGCCTCCTGTCACACTTCTAAACCCCCAACACTTAGTAACTTTATTCACACACTGAGGGTTAATGTAAACTAAATAGCTAGTGTCGATTCAGTCCCAGGTCACCAGTGCAGTTCAGGCTGACTTCTGGAGCAAGAGAAACTCCCAACACCTCTTGCCACACCTGAGCCTTAACACTCCACTCAGCCACACGTTACCAGGGCAGTTCAGGCTAACATGGGCAGCAAGGTCACACACACACAGAAATAAAGGACCTTCCCTATGAAGAAAGACTAAAGGAAATGGAACTACAAACTTTAAAGGATAGACAGGAGAGAGAGATCTAGTAATAGTGTATAAGATAGTGAACTGTATGGAAAAAATAGATAGACAAGACCTGGTATCACTGATTTAAGATGGAGATAGACAGACAAGAGGACACTCCAAGATCAGGAAAAGTCAGTATTTGAGGAATATTAGGAAGTTTAATTTTCCACACAGGACGGTGGACATCTGGAACAGCTTGAATGAAGAGACTGTAGCAGCAGAAAGTGTGCACAAATCTAAGGAAAAGTTGGATAAAATTAGATATAGAGACAGGTCACTAGGAGCCCCACTTGAACCCTGCAATATACAACTAGGTAAAGATACACACACACACACACACACACGATAATGAAACAAACAGGACCAAGTAATGAAAAAAGTCTAAGAGAAAATAGTATCATTTATTTCAAGTCTCCACTTCCCCACTGTATTCCCAGACAAGACACTGCCTGGGCCCCCTGCTGGTCTTCGCACTCCCAAAACACCAATGAACACTGATATTTAGTAGTACACTGTTGAAGCTTGACGGTGAGCAAAGCAACAATCACGGTAGTAGTGTAGTGTACGGTAGTAACAGTACCTCACCTCACCCACCAGCATGCCACCCACCCCCACCCATCCTGTATTCTGAAATGCTCTTCTCTCTCACCATCACTGCTTTCCAAAGGCTCCTGTTGAAGTTACTCATAGTATGATGGGTTTACATATTCATTCTGCTTATCATTCTCATTTTTATACAGCTTCAGAAACTTATGTAGGTGATTAAAATAGTGTAGATTGTGGCCATTAATCTTCTGACCTCCATAGACCCTTGGTGATGTCAATAAAATGGTCTAATCGTACACAAATCTTCAGGCAAAAATGTGTCCCAGTACTGAAGGACAGGTATTTTTCGTTTCAAGTGAAGGACTGGTAAGATTTTTAGTTTAAGGGGAAAAACTGCCCTGAAAAGCTGGCTAGTCGTCTCTGTGGCCTTTGAAAAATAACCATGGTGAGAGAGCAAGGCATTTCTGAACACAGGAGATGGTATATGAATTACATTACTTGGCATTAGAAGGGAGGTAAGAAATGCATGGTACCTCACCCACACACCCACAAGCAGCTACCACCCACCACCCACACATAGGTAGGTAGGTGGATGGCATGGGTGGCATCAGCAGGGAGGCAAAACGGTACTCTTCGGTTCTCCAATAAGCAAGTACACGTATCTGAGCTCAGCAGGACAAGGGTCTGGAACAAGGTGACCTCAGCAATGACGCACAGTGATGGCAACCCCTAAGACGATGCAACAGTGGTCAGCAGTCGATAGTCAGCACATTTTTAGAAGTATTTGGATAGTATTGGGTGGTATTTGGTGATGGTCAACCCTTAACACCAATGACAAAGTTGGATAAAGTTGGATAAGGTTGGATAATCGCTCGGAAAAACTGGAAAAAGGTCAAAACGCGATGCAGCCTCACGCACAAACGCACACATACACACACACACACACACACACTGCACTTCCTCGATACAAGGTGACACAACCACATTTTTCTATTTTTTTTTTTTGTCTCACTTTACAACAACCACCAGTTACGATTTAATATTCTCTTTTTTTTTTTTTTCTCAATTTCAAACCCTTAGCTACCAATTTCCTGTCACCAAAAAGGGCTTCACCAATAACACTATTCACCATTCACACACCTTGTCTGTTTCTGCAATACTCGTTTCCTCTCACTATCTTTCCCTCACTCGACAGTAGTAGTAATAATAATAATAATAATAATAATAATAATAATAATAATAATAATAATAATAATAATAATAATAATAATAATAACAATAATCACCTTTTTCCTTCAATCAATAACAATAATAATGATGATAATGATAATAATAATAATAACAGGAATGGTCATCTTTTTCCCTCACTCGACAATAATAATAATAATAATAATAATAATAATAATAATAATAATAATAAGTAATAATAATAATAATAATGATAACCTTGCAGTGTGAGGAATCAATAAACAAAATCACAAACCAATCGTTACAATGGATTCGTCTTAATAAATTACAATGAATGGCACGGAATAATTAGATTTTCAGACAACTAATCCTTTCACCAGAGCAGTAGTCACCAATCCTCACCAACAACAACACTTCTGAGCACGACGGATATCTCAAAACACAGAGTTGAAAAGAAGATAAACAAACCAAATGGGGAAAAGAAACGTACAAACTGCATTGTTTCAAAGATCAAGTGGCAGAGATTTTAGACACAGAATAGAAAGGAAGGAAAACAAGATGAAAATAAGGAAAAAAAAAAAAAAGGTACAAACTGGAAATATTTTAAAGACCATATGACATATTTCTAAACAGGAGAAAAAAAATGGAGGAAAAAGAAGGAAAACAAGATGAAAATAAGGGAAAAAAAAGGTACGAACTGGAAATATTTCAAAGACTAAACGACATATTTCTAAACAGGAGAAAAGAAGGAAAAAGTGAAAATAAGGAAAAAAAAAGGTACAAACTGAATATTTCAAAGACCATATGACATATTTCTAAACAGGAGAAAAAAAAAAAAAATGGACGATAAAGAAGGAAAACAAGATGAAATAAAGGAAAAAAAAAGGTACAAACTGAATATTTCAAAGACCAAACGACATATTTAAACACAAAGAGAGTAAGAAGGAGACAGTCTGAAACCATAAAAGGGGCACAAACGCATAAATTGCATCATTTCACAGGAAGCTTGTAAGGGAAAAAAAAAAAACGTACAAACCACAACATTTCAAAGGCCAAACAACATACAGACAAACCCCGCACAACGAACATTTACACAACGAATTTCCACCACAACGAAAGTTTTGTTTTATTATCCTTAACTCACAGAATGAACACCAAACCCCGCTATAACAAAATTTTTACTGAGGAAACACAATGAGAGTTAAAAAAGAAGAAAATATGGAAGTAAATAAGGAAACAAATTAACTTTATCCGAACGTAGGAATTAGTTCATTTCAGACAAGATCAAAACGGATATTTCTAAAGACAAAGAGAGAAAAAAAGAAGTAAATATGGAAACAAATCCACTTTGGGCCGCCGTGGTACAGTGGAACCATGCATGCTTTGGGGTCCGAGGGGTCTCCAAGTGCATGGGTTCGAATCCTGTCCACGGTCCGAGTGAAGGCTGGGCTTCCTCACTCGGGGCAACGGTTTCCTAGCGGGTGGGCTTTGAGATAGGAGGTACCACTAAAAGTACCTCCTTTAGCCCAGAAATTCCCGTGAAAAGCCCAAATGATAAAAAAAAAAAATAAATAAATAAGGGAAAAATTAACATTATCCGAAGACACAAACTCCTTCATTTCAGACGAGACCAAAACAATGGATATTTCTAAACACAGAGCTAAAAAAGGAAAAAACTGGAAATGAACCGAGGAAAACAACGTACAAACTCCATAATTTCAAACAAGGCCATGGCAAACAAGATATTCAACACACGAGTTTTATCAATTCAATAGCCATAATGGTCAATGTTCTTCGTTCTTCCCTTAAAAGCTCCACAAACCATTTTTTTCACCAATGTCTCTCTTACATCAGAAAATACATAAATAAAATGATTATAATAAAATACTCCTTTGGTGATGACGAAGGAGAAGAGGAAAGGAGAGGATAAAAGAGAATATAACGAGGAGGAAGAGGAAAGGAGAGGATAAAAGAGAATATGACAAGGAGGAAGAGGAAAGGAAGGCAGAAGAGAATATAACAAGGAGAAAGAGGAAAAGAAGGCAAAAGAAAGAAGATAATGAAAGAGAAGATAGGAGAGAGAGGTAAATGATGGAGAAGAGGAAGAGGATGATTTATAAGCTCTGCAACTTTTTTTTTTTCACTAATGTCTCTCTTACATGAAAAAATAAATAAATAAAATGATAATAAAAATACTTGTTCACTTCACCATTTCTAAGCTCTGCAACTTTCTTTTTTCCACTGATGTCTTTCTTACATAAAAAATAATTAGTGAATAAAATAAAAACACTCCTTTACTTCATTATTTCTTAGCGACACAACCTTCAACTCAAATATTTGTTACGAAAAAGCCACCATTTTCATTTTTTTTTTTTTTTATGCATGACGGGAAAGTCGGCCAAGGGCAACAAAAAATAAAATAAATAAATAAAAAAATGGCCCACTTGATAGCCAGTTCCCTTAAAGATTAATCAAGTTAACAGTGATGGCCATTCATTGCTTCCCTGACTCACTGACACCACCACCACCACCACCACCACTACACCGCATCACTTCCACCTTCACCAAAACACCAATGCAAAGTTACCAGAAGTTACAATTTCTTTCTGTTTAATTATACCAAAAAACTGACTAATGTTAATGTGCTGGTGACTGACTGTTTGGCTTGGCTTGGCTTGACCTGGCTTGGCTTATCCACTGCCTCTCATCCCTCACTCATACACTGATTGTCATGTCACTTTATCACCAGGATCACCAGCATATTTGTGTCACCTTACTCTGTCTCTAGTGCTACATACAAATTTGTCACTCGAAGCACCAGACACATTATGATGCTCACACTTCCCTCACACAAGCCACTGATACTCAATTCTCTCAATCTATGTACAGTGTCCCTCATTTCACCATCTCTTGTTTCCTTGATTGTACGTCTTTCTCTGAACACGAACCTACTACTTCTACTTTCCCTTTCTAACAACTGTACATCTAATTTTTACACTGTCTTTCCAATTCGCCTAAAAAAACGACTCGATGGTTCTCAGAAAAGTTACTCATCAAATGGCTGAACAATAATGCAATGTCTTCGAAATCCACTAACTCCTTCAGTACTAGGACACATTTTTTTCATATTCATTCTATCTTGCCGATTTTATACAGCTTCAGGAACTTATGTAGGGTTGAAATAGTGAAGACTCTAGCCATTAATCTTCTGCCCTCCATAGACCCTTCCTAATGTCAATAAAATTGTTTAATCACACCCAAAACTCAAGGTAAAAAAAAAAATGCATCCCAGTACTGAAGGGGTCAATGGTTTACACGCCAACTTCTCAATTTTATACGACTGGTTCCCTTCCCAACACACTCAGCCACCCACGGCCAGCTGTAGCATGGAAAAGATATGTGGAAGCTCCGTCTTAAGGTTACTCTAGACTAATTACCTCTTGTTTTCCATGCTAAGCTACACAACACACTCTCTCTCTCTCTCTCTCTCTCTCCTGGATACATCATCAGACAAGGCTTATGTGTTGGGGACAGAGACAACAGCTGCAGAGGATACCCAACACAGATGAAAGACAACACAAACGCAGAACTTCAACTTAAAACTGCAGGAGGAAGGATCTCAAGTGACGAGTGCAGGCAGACAGACAGACAGACAGACACTGCTTCACTAACACCAGTGCATAGTGAACGCCAACGAGAGAGACAGCTCAACAGGGCACACCGCATCAGATGTCGCATGATTGTCGTGGTAAAGGACTCAGAATCACCCTCCCCTACCCCCCCAAAATGCCCAGCGAGAGCAGTGACACGCCCTCTACAGCCTACAGCCACCCCTGACCTACGCTACTTGTGCTGAGTTACCCTACACACACACTGCACTACAGAAATGTTGCTTGGGATTATGAGCCATATTCTCAGACCTTTCCACACCTCACCACTGCATTCACAAGGCTCTAGTTCAAGTGACGTGGGCTCCTAAGGGTATTTTTATGGTTCTAGTGACAGGTTGGTGACATTTCTATATTATTAACAGGATGGACACTCGAGAACCTGTCACGTTGTCTCTGTGGCCTCGGAAAGGAGTGGTGGTGAAGGAGTGGTGTTTGAGAGTACGGGTCTTTGCTGTGGCCACGTGAACACCTACGCCACCACAGACACTGGGTGGGCAGTTTGTGTCTTGTTGGTGAGCTAACACTGGCTGACTCACATACAGGTCTGGCCTCTGTGGGACTTAACAGCTAAACCAAAGGTGCTCTGACTTGGCTTCATAAAAGTGCAAAGGTACAATCTACAAGCAGGTAGCCAAAGGTGTGCAATGCAATACAGCTCCACACAATGCATGTTTCCTACACCAGAGTGGCAAGAAATTATTAGAAAAAAAAAGTGAACTGATCCAAGTGAACACCAGCGAGGAAGTTTTCACACACAACTGCACTACAATGTCAGGTGTCGACTCTAAGCCTTCAGTATATTATGTACCAAAACAACTTCAGCTAACGGTATTCAAAGATAGAAAAGGCAATCGCCCAAAGCACACATACACCGGCAACACCAGCGCTGACACACAGACACACGCACACACAGACATGGAGGAGACACCTCACGTGAGAATCCTTCCCTTCCAAGACTTTCTGTCCACCACCTGCGTCGCTCCACAGGGGAAGCATGGATGGGCCGCAACACTCCCCTCACAATTACTGCGGTGACAACAACGCACCCAGGAAACAAGTGGACTTTTAGGACAACTTGCAGCACAACACTGGCCGACGGAACACAAGCAACGCGAGAGAACACCACCACCACCACCACCATCATGACTCTCACTGGCTCCCTTCACACCCTCACAACAAACAGTATAAAACTCTTTAAGAAGGAGATGACACTGCAGAGATAGGGTTGCCTTGGGTGAGAGGTAGTGCATCCCCTCCCCTCCCCTCCCCTCCCCCCTCCCTGCCCCATCAGTGTGCTGGGCTATAGCTTGGGTGTGCACTGTAGGACTGTGTGAACACCTAGACAGGATTATAGTACAACATTCACACCGTCATGCAGATTGAACGCCTCTTGGATGATGTACACTTAACCCCTTCAGTAGCACGACGCATTTCCATATTCATTCTGCTTACTATTTGGTGATTTTATCCAGCTTCAGAAACTTATGTGGAGGATTAAAATAGTGAAGACTCTGGCCATTAACCTTCAGACCTCCATAGACCCTTCCTAATGTCAATAAAATCGTCGTCACACCCCAAAACTCATGGTAGAAGTGCGTCCCAGTACTGAAGGGGTCAACACAGCCACCTCTTGAGTCACGTGTTAAGGAGTAGTGGCAGCAGCTTTTCTGATCCTGTGACCACAACACCTCCTGTCCACCCAGGTAAATGTTTGGTTTGTTGTTCACTGCAGCCGTCACACACTGCAGTCCTCACTCACTCACACACAGCCTCAGCCCAGTGCTCCACACTAACTCACTGGAAGATTGCTGGCCAAAATATTTCAAAAAGGCAGGAAATGGCTGGACTGCTTGCTCAGAGGCACACAACACAGACAGGGGAAAATCATTTGGTGAAGATTAAAACAAGAATAACACCCATACACACACCACACACACCATAGACTCTCCACAAACCATCAGGTGAAGATTAAAACAGGAATACCACCACACACACACCCCACACACACTCTCCATTTTGTCAATTCTCTTCCAATGTACTTCCAAAACTCAGCACAACAAACGATAATAGTGAAAACCGTCTTACAGAATTTGCACTTCACTGAGATGCACACAAAGGTCCGGCCAAACAGAAATCTCACTAAATACACAAAGTTGTCAATGAAACTCATCATTTTTCACCTCATGTAAACAATTTGACGGCTTGACAAGGAACACATGGCCTGCTTTTCACTCTGTGTTTCGCCTATTCCAGCAACACAAGCCAAGTGGTGGTAGCTCACAATGAGGGACTATTTTCTGGAAGTTAAATAAAATATACTTAAGGAGAAAGGATCATAAAGTTTAAAGAATCTCCACACACACATTCACACACTCACTCACTCACTCACTCACACAAATGCAATATATACATAAATACAAGACGTATATATATATTAGGCAGAACTATAACAAATGCTTATGTGAAATAGTATTTGGTTCTCATAAACAGATAGTGAATAGGTAAATGGAAGGTGAATAAGCTATGTAGTAGGTGGAGATAAAACTCAACAATATATTAGGATCCAAAATAAAGACTTCTGCACATAAAAGTAACACACACCTCTTGGTCTCGGTCTTGGCCTCAACACCACCACTGCACCACCACCCTCTGAGCAAAGGAGATACACACTCACTACACCTTTCACCTGTTATCTTTCTCTCACTTCTCACACACTGACATAGACTTCCTCGTTATCTTTCTCGCACACTGACATAAAGATTTCCTCGTTCTCTCTCTCTCTCACAATGACAGACTTCCTTACAAATCTATGTCATTATATCCACTGCCACCTCAAGCTAAGACTCGTGGGGGAGTCAGTCAGTCCTCGTGTGGCTGGAGTGAGGTGTGCAGTGGGAGCTGGGAGGTGAACGGCACACTGGCACCCTGGCACCTGGCACCTTGGCACACTGGCTCTCTGTCTCCCCTGATATGTGATTGGTTAGGAACACGATCCCCCCCAAGGACAGCCATTATATTCTGTCTACTCTAAAATGGCTCCAGGGTCTCAGTCTGAGCGCCGGAGGAATGCGTGGATGTCGGATCTTGAGGAAAACAGTGATCTGTCCTTGTGGCGAGTGTTGATCAAAAGAATATTATCATCATTCACGTTACATCAATCATATCGTCAATAAGCTACGATATATTTTGAAGGCAGGAGTCAGTTTAGAGTAGACAGCCACTAGCAAGGACTTGGAACAGCAGCCACAATGCAAGACAAACTTCCTTCCTGTTAGTCCGACACAAGAAAGGTTCACTTCACCTCGAGTGGTAATGTTAGTACGAGTTAATTAGAAAAAACAACATTCATGACCAACAATGAATGAACTAGCTAAGATATGATGCTTTCACAGTAGGTTTACCTTTAGAGTACCTTAAAGAGCAAAGAATTTGGCAAGAAACTGTAATAACTTGCTGTGCATTATGAAAGCTACACAGACCACTTTTGATCTTGTTTTATTTACAGTTCCTCTTCTTCCCTTAGTGAGCACAAACACACACACATTCTCACTCTCACACACTCTCACACACACACCTCTGGACTGACACTGTAGCACCTGCCTGGACAGAGCAAATGTGACAGGGCAAAACGAGTCTCCACCACACTCGACACGCTTGGTAACGTCACAACACTCACTACAGCTTGCAGTCTGGAGGAGATGGACAGCTTACTCAACCTTCAGGAAACAAACACAAAGATGCACAACATTCACCCTGGTTTGCTTGGTTTGTGTTGCGGGAAATAGCTCGGTGGTGGAGAGTTGAGTGACGCATCCACCGAGGGCCAGCAAACACCAAACAAACACTAAACAAACACGCCTGCTATGGATCTTTCTGCCGAGAGGTGTCACAGGCGTCCCTTTCATCCGTTCTGGACCAAGCAAGCCTCTCACATTAATGTTCCGCTCACTTGGACACTTCATGGACCTAAAGCTACACTTGACACCTCCTCCCTCACGATCAACACATTGGACTTGCACCGAAACACACCCACAACAAAAATAAACATGTGTGTCGGTCCCGTTGCCAACGAACGAACGCAACATTACAAACTCTAACTCAGGCTGCAGGTGACATGGACCCCAACACACCACACAAGGGAAACACAACAACTCTAAAGCACTTGGGTAAGAACTCCCTGACGTCTCCCTCCACAGGACAGGGAAGGAATCAGCGCGGGGAAAGAAAGGAAAACACTGTCCATGATGTTTTCTCGGATCAGCACAGGGAAAATTTGAAAGGAAACCATTGTCCATGATGTTCTCCTGACACAATCATTTCCTTGAGTGTGTAGTGAGTGCACCGTGCAAACACCAATGTTCTGACCTCAGCAGGAATACCACCAGTGCTGTCTGTCTCTCACTGGACAACTACACTCACCAATCAGTCACCAGGTCCAGCCTCCTGAGTCAGTGTCCACAGAAGAGGAGGGAGAGGATGCACTGAAGTCTTTTGCATGGTAGAGAGGCAACCTGGTACTGTGGAACTCTCTCTGCCTCCTCCACCCTTGTCTTCCTCTCACTCACCAGGTGGAGTGCAGTGTGGAGGGAAGGATGCCTGGCCCTCACCTTCACCAGGCTGGCACTCCATGGCCCTCACAGTGCCACACCATGGAGGACAGGTTCACGGTAGGAAGTGGTCACTAACATTAGAGGGAAAACCAGCTGCCTTCTCAACGCACCAGCTGCAGCACACTCCACACACACACTAGTGAAGGTGCTGCCTCCCCAATGCCCTCCTAGCTTGCGTCCCAGTTGGATTTGCCTCCTCCTGCTGCTGCTGCTGCTGCTGCTGCTGTCGCTGGTCCTGGTCCTGGTGGTGGTGGTGGTGGTGGTCCAGGCTTTGATGTCTCGGGCTGGCCTCTGATCCTGAGGGGTAGGCGCGGCTCAGACTGGCTCAGCGGCCGCCACTCACCATGAGCGGACGGTCTGGGGGGCACGAGGGGTGGGCCAGGTCGAGGGACTTTGGTGAGGTTGGTGAGGCTGGTGGGCTTGGCCTTGACAGGGTGGTCTGGGTTCCCGGCCTTCCTGGGCAGCAGCGGCAGTGGACCCACCGTCTTGGCTGCGGCGGGCGGCTCCACCACTCTGTGTCAGGAGGTGAGGGTCTGCTGGTGCACCTTGGCCGACAGGAACGTGTGCAGGATGAACACAAAGGGCTTGGGGTTGGTCTTCAGGTTCAGTTCCTGTCAGGGGCGAGGGTGCAGCGTGTTACCTCAAAGAAAACTCCACAACTTTCACTGCCACACACAGTAAACACAGCAAACACAGTAAAATCATTCCTTTATGATGGATGAGAAGCACAGTCAGCCACATACAACAGCAGCCAATAATCAGATCACCATTCACAGCCATTCACTCGTCTGTTTACACTTGATGATCGCTCCTAACACCACTCAAACATTTAATACAACACAAAGATCTAATACATAAAATCTTCAAAACAAACCTATTTCTATACAAACTCTCCCACACACACACACACACACACACACACACACACTCACCACTTCCATGTCCCCATCGAAGCGTAGCCAGATGAGTCGAGCCCCGTCGTCTGAGCTCATGACCAGCTTGTGGAAGGGCTGTGACCACAACACCCTGCCCCGCCCGCTGCCCGCCCCCTCGTGTGTGGCCAGCAGGGTGAAGCCTTCCTCGTGGTGCAGCACAAGCTTTGCCTCAACACCGCCACTCACAGTCTGCGGGAGAGGCGGGTGTCACAGATTGCCTTAACCTCTTCAGTACTGAGATGCATTTTTACCATTATTTCTATTTATTTATTATTATTTTTCACAGAAGAGGGGAGGCTGGCCAAGGGCAACAAAAAATATAATAAAAAAAAGGCCCACTTGATTGCCAGTTCCCTAAAAGATCAGTAGAGTTAGCAAAAAGACAAATGATTAGACGATTTTATTGACATTAGGAAGGGTGTATGGAGATCAGAAGATTAATGGCCAGAATCTTCACTATTTTAATCCCCCACATGAATTTCTGAAGCTGTAGAAAATCACTAAACACTAAGCAGAATGAAAATGAAAATGCATCATAGCACTGAAGGGGTTAATGTGTATAGATGCACTACACATATGGAGGCAGAGAGAGCCAGAGAGAGAGAGAGAGAGAGAGAGAGAGAGAGAGAGAGAGAGAGAGAGAGAGAGAGAGAGAGAGAGAGAGAGAGAGACAGAGAGTGACAGAGAGTGACAGAGAGTGACAGAGACAGAGAGAGACAGAGACAGAGGATGAAAAAAAAAGAAAGAAAAGAAAGTGAGAAAAAGAGAAAGACAAATAAAGAAACAAAAAAGGAAAAAGAAGAAAAAGAAAAAGAAAGAGAGAAAACCTGACCACTTTAAACTCCCACCACAGCACCACCACAGCACAAGCAAACACTCACAACACGCCACTTCCTTCTGCCTCTGTACAGCTGTGTGTGCCCCGTGGACCAGAACCTTCACCCAGGTGGCCAAGTCGCGGTGGGTGTCGTGCTGGAACACACTGGTAGACACACCCTCCTGAGTGCCACACCTCATGGTCATTGTGATGGGGTCACTGCCACCCAAGGAACCCTTCTGGGACGAGTTTACAATCCTGTACCAGGGAAGAAAGTGTGTCCTGAGTGTGTCCTGATCAGTCAATGGAGGATGTAGAAGATGGGAGGGTGTGAGGATGGGAAGAGAAGAGAAGAGAAAGAGAAGAGATGAGAAAAGAAGAGGGAGATGAGAGGATAAAAAAGGAAAGACAAGATAGAAGATGGGGAGGTTGTGAGGATGGGATGACAAGACAAGAGAAGACAAGAGGTGATGAAAGGATGAGAGGATGGATAAAACAAGATAAAACAGAGGGCAAGAAAAGAGGATAGAAGAGAAAAGGGAAGATAAAACAAGGAGGATGAGAAGACTGGATATTAAGAAGAAGAAGACAAAGAGGACAAAGAGGAAAACGAGAGGATGAAAAAGACAAAGGTAAGATAAAAGAGGGATGAGAAAACTGGCGAAGAAGAGGAAGACAAATCAAAATAACACAGAGAGGAGGATGAAAGAATGAAATAGACAAGAGAAAATAGGGAGGAGGAGGAGGAGATATGTGATTAAGAGGAAGGAAAAAGCAAAATAAAACAGAGGAAGAGAAGGAAGAGGACGAGAAGACAGATGATTAAAAGGAGGATAAAAAAAAAAACAAAACAACACAACACAAGGAGGAGAAAAGAGCAACTCAATCAAAACTTCCTGCCATAGAATTGAAAAGAAGAAATGATAAAGATGCAAATGTAGGCAAGAGTAAAACACAGAGGAGGCAGGAAGAATGCAGGGTGGGGGGGGAGGTGACAGATGCCTCACCGCGTGGCCAGCAGCGGGTAGAAGACGAGGGGGTTGGCCCAGGCTTCCTTGGTCCATGGTACTTCCTGGAACAGTATCATGTCGTGGTCCGTCACGGCGCAGAACTGGGGCTCCCACTCCTCCTTGGCCTGGAAAAAGTCATTCAGTATTGTAAATCAAGTATGTAAAGTTTATTGACCAACCAAAACTTGTTAAAAAAAATGCCACAATACAGGTAACTCTTGATTTACGCGTTTTTGTTGATAAGTGACCGAAAAAATATCATAATTAATCAAATTTGCGCGATTGGTTTGCTTATACACGATTTGGACCACATCCCGCATCCTCCTATAATCTATTGTTTCTTGTGAGAATTACAAATTTGTTTTACGCGAATTTTGAAATACACGATGCCTCTTGGAACGCATGTATCGTGTAAATTGAGTTACCTGTACACCAAAACCAACTCAGTACCACAAAATTTGACCAAAACACACTTAAACACACACACAAAGCTCATCCAAACATAACCAAAATAAAAATCAAATGTTAACAGGAAAAGTTTGTATTGAAAAGCATTAAAGACCAAATACACTTCATCTTATTCTCAATTGGGACGTTCTGATGACAGGGAGGGACGGGGCATGGGCCAGGAGGGGAAGGTCAAGGTGGTGGAGGGTAAAGGCTTAGTTATTGAGGTGGCTGAAGCAATCTAAGGCAACGCTGCAGCCGTCACCTGGTGTGTGGCTGCCAGGTGTTGCTGCTGATGAATTATATGTCCAGGATTGGCAAGGAGTGAAGTGGTGGTGTCTCTAGCTTTAAAAAAAAATAAATTAAAAAATTAAAAATTTCAAAAACCAAAAATCAAAAATAAAATAAATGAAAATGTCAAAAATAGGTGAGTGGCTTACCTGGTCCAACTTGAGTTTAAGCCAGCCTATGTGGTGAATTGTGGCCTTGTCCAGTACATCACCAAGTACTCTGTTGGCGTGGGCGAGGGCAGCGTTGGTGAGGCGGTCCAGCGTGGAGTGCAGGGCGTTGTACCAGCTCACCACGTCTGCCTCCAGGGGACACCGCAGCACCAAACTGTGTAGCCGGTCTGGTGAGTGGAGCTCCAGGCTGTTGTTCTCTGTGGTGATGGATTGGTGCAGTGGTGGTTACATACAGACAGATGGAGATGAACACTGGCACACAGACAGACAGACAGACAGGGAGACAAACTGACTGACTGATATAGATATAGACAAAGAAATTTATACAATGTGTGTGTGTGTGTGTGTGTATGTGTGTGTGTGTGTGTGTGTGTGTGTGTGTGTGTGTGTGTGTGTGTGTGTGTGTGTGTGTGTGTTGGCTAATCTTTTCAGTATCACACACAATTTCCACATTCATTCTGCTTACTATTTGGTGATTTTATACAGCTTCAGAAACTTATGGGGGGGATTACAATGGTAAATACTCTGGCCATTAATCTTGTGACCTCCATAGACCCTTCCTAATGCAAATAAAATTGTCTAATCACACCCCCCAAAAAATAGAGGTAAAAATGTCTCTCAGTATTGAAGAAGTTAAGGCAAGTCTCCCATCCACGCTCTGTTCACATGTGTGGTCACTGAAAGGACTGAGAAATAAATAAATAAATAAATAAATAAATAAATAAATAAATAAATAAATAAATAAATAAATAAATAAAATAAATAAATAAATAAATGAAATAAAAACATTTACACCAAAATAAAGACTAATTAGACACAAACATCTTTAGTGAGTCATAACCAGCACTCACCATCACACTTCTTCACCACCACTTGCCCATCACTCACCATCACACTTGCCCATCACTCACCATCACTTCTTCACCACCACACTTTCCCACTCACCATCACACTTCTTCACTATCACACTTGCCCACTCACCATCACTTCTTCACGATCACACTTGCCCACTCACCATCACACTTGTAGTTCCTGGTGAGATGGCAGAAGAGCAGCGGGACGGAGCGAGTGTCCGGCCCGTTGGTCATGATGGGCGACCTCCTCTCCTCCTCGCTGGACAAAAACCCATTCTCTGCCCCTAAAAACCCAGACTGAAGCTCCCATCCAATATCAGCCATTACGGAGGCCTTCCGGAAATATGGCGTCACCTCCCGGAGGTATTTGACTGTAATATAGAAGGAGGGCACCACTAGAGGAGTCAAACGGAGGGTCGAGGGGCACCGCATCTCCCAGGGGTCACCAGGAGGGTAAAACAAGCAGGTGGGGTGTGTTTTGAGGCACCAAATGTCACCCCCCGAAGTCACAGGAGGGGGGAAGGGTGCAAGGAGAGTCCCAGTCCAGTGAGGGAATGCCAAACACCAAATAGTCCAAGAGGCTCCAGGAAGACAGGGTGTCCAAGGTAGTGGTGGTGGTGGTGGTGGTGGTGGTGCAGGGATGGGGCCGAGTGAGGTACGGAAAGCAGGCAGGCAGGCAGGCAGGGACGGTACATGCAGAGAGACAAAAAACGGAAAGAAAAAAACAAAATATGAGAAAGCGGGCAAAATAATGCGACGGAGGGAAGTCAGAGTCGGAGTGGCTTTGCTCAAACATAACCCAGAGCTAACTGTACAAGCGGCTTACTCTACACCAGTCACATTAAGGTCCTTGCTACATTGTGCCTCCATCAAGTACACCATCACGTCAACACAGCCACAAATACACACCACATGACTACACTGGTTTGACACACCACCACACGCCACTACACACCACACACCACTATTTAGAACACTCAATGGTGTCTCAGAATGTCAAGACTGGTGTGTGTGTGTGTGTGTGTGTGTGTGTGTGTGTGTGTGTGTGTGTGTGTGTGTGTGTGTTTCTCATCCCTACACTACTCTCCCTCACAAATGTCCTCCTTCACCAGGTAAGAGATGAAATGATACAAGGAACTGGTGCCATTGCCTTGACTGACAGACTAGTGAGAGGCGCCCTTAGTGACAAGTAAATAAAAGTAAATAAAAGGTTTTCGTCAATAATTCACGGCAGAGCTTCCTGGTTAGCCTTGAGCAAACCCAACACAAGATTAGAGTATTTATATTCCATCACAACTTTCTTCCTTAATTAAAGTAACACATGCACAATTTTTATTTATCTACTTGTACTTTGAAACGGTACTCTACTAAACCAAAAAATAGTTTATTAACCCCTTCAGCATCATGACGTGTTTCCATATTCATTCTGGTGACTATTTGGTGATTTTATTCAGCTTCAGAAACTCATGTGGGGGGATTAAAATAGTGAAGACTGTGGCCATTAATCTTCTGCCCTCCATAAACCCTTCCTAATGTCAGTAAAATGGTCTAATCTACACAAAACTCACATTCTCATATTCATTCTTGTGACTATTTGGTGATTTTATACAGCTTCAGAAACTTATGTAGGGGATTAAAATAGTGAGGACTGTGGCCATTAATCTTCTGACCTCCATAGACCCTTGCTAATGTCAATAAAATGGTCAAATCGTACACAAATCTCAAGGTAAAGATGTGTCCCAGTACTGAAGGGGTTAAAAGAGTGAATACTGTGGCCACTAATCTCCTGCCCCTCCACAGACCCTTCCTAATGTCAATAAAATGGTCTAATCGTACACAAATCTCAAGGTAAAAATGTGTCCCAGTACTGAAGGGGTTACTAGAATCATGCACCATCCATTTTTTATTATATGTTACAAAAAAAGTCATCAGGAGTCAATACAGATTAGGTAATACAAAATGTCCTTTAGTGCAACTCAAGCAGTACTCTAACCTCACCATAAGAATAACACACACACACACACACACACACACACACACACACACACACACACACACACTACAGCCCTCCAACACCAAACAACACCATAACTAACAACACACACACACACACATAATGGCCCTTACAACACCACACACAATACCCTAATCAAACAACACTCCCACACACTACAGCCCTTTTACACCATACAACACCATAGCTAACACACACACACACACACACACACTGGCCCTTACAACACCCACACCCACCACACACTAGCCCTGCAACACCACATAACACCATCATAAAAACAACACCACCACACACACACACACGGCCCGGTAGTTCAGTGGTTAGAGCGCTGGCTTCACAAGCCAGATGACCGGGGTTCGATTCCCTGGCCGGGTGGAGATATTTGGGTGTGTCTCCTTTCACGTGTAGCCCCTGTTCACCTAGCAGTGAGTAGGTACGGGATGTAAATCGAGGAGTTGTGACCTTGTTGTCCCGGTGTGTGGTGTGTGCCTGGTCTCAGACCTATCCCAAGATCGGAAATAATGAGCTCTGAGCTCGTTCCGTAGGGTAACGTCTGGCTGTCTCGTCAGAGACTGCAGCAGATCAAACAGTGAATTACACACACACACACACACACACACACTGTAAAAAATGCTGCAACACTCGGATAATTAGACAAGAAATGCTAAACTACTAAGATAAGTAAATAAAACAATGCTGAAACACTTGGATAATTAAGTACAAATGCTAAAAATGCTTGGATAATTGGGTAAAAAATGCTGAAACACTCGGATAATTAGGTAAAAAAAATGCTGGAACTTGGATAATTGGGTAAAAAATCCTGAAACACTCGGATAATCAGGCAGAAAATGCTGACACTCGGATAATCAGGTAGAAAATGCTGACACTCGGATAATTAGGTAGAAAATGCTAAAATGCTCGAATAATCAGGTAAAAAAAAATGCTAAAATGCTCAGATAATCATGTAAAAAATGCTGAAACACTTGGATAATCAGGTAAAAGAAAAATTTAAACACTTGGATAATGCTAAAATGCTTGAATAATGTTAAAACACATACAACACACACACAATTTCTTTACCAACCAGCACCTAAAACCAAGAGAACTAAAAACAAACACACACACACACACACATACAATTTATTTACCTTCCAGCACTTCAGCCTGGAACAGACACACAACACACACACACACATACGTACAGGCACACACATACAATTTCCTTTACCTTCGAGCGTCACCACTTTGCCAGCTCTCTTCAGCGCCCTCACCGCCTTCATCATGTGTCGCCTCCTTCAAGTCTTCTCCATTCACTGAGAGGATTGCGTCACCTACATACAGGTTCTCCGTCATGTCAGCTGCCATGCCCTGTGGTGGAGAGACAGAGAGACAGTGAGTGTGTGTGTGTGTGTGTGGAAGGATTAAGGTCTCACTACTGAAGGGGTTAAAACTCTGGCCATTAATCTTTTGACCTCCATAGATGCTTCCTGTAAATAAAATTGTCTGGTAAAACTGCATCTCAGTACTGAAGGGGTTAAAAGATACAGTAGTCAGTCTCATACCCAAAAAATCAAGGTAAAAAATGCATCTCAGTACTGAATGGGTTAATATGTTGTGAAAACTCTGGCCATTAATCTTTTGACCTTAATAGACCCTTCCTGATGTAAATAAAATAACCTAATTGTACTAAAATATCAAGGTAAAAATGCATCTCAGTACTGAAGGGGTTTAAAGGCTAGTCAGTCTGTTTAGCCTCCCTTTGACAGGTAATCTTGACAAGTAACCTTTACACACAAGAGTCAAGAGCTTTCAGGAACAATAAAGTGTGATTTTAATCTGATAGCACAGCTGCTGCCTCGCCTCGCCCCACCATGTGACATAACCTGCTTCTACTCATTAAGCTGTACTACAAACATGTGGGTTAAAGCAGCACTCTGGCACACCTACAGTCATCTTGGCACATCTACAGCTGGGAGGAAGTGCCAGGCTTCAAAATAGTAGACACTGATCACCCAGCCACCCTCAGGCCAAGTAAAGATGACCACCAGTGTGACAATAAGTGATAGGGAAAAATAAAATGGTTCAGGACTAGATTAAGGTAAAAATAGGTGAAATAACAGACTTCAAAAATGGTAGAATGATCGCCTAGCCATCCTCAGGCCAAGTAAAGATGACCACCACTATGACAATAAGTGATAGGGAGAAATAAGGTGGTTCAGGAGTAGATTAGGGTAAAAACAGGTGAAATAGCAGACTTCAAAAAGGTAGAATGATCGCCCAGCCACCCTCAGACAAATCAATGACCACCACAATGGCAATCAACATGTGAACTAAAAAAAAAAATAAATAAATAAGCAAAAGGTAGAAATGAAATGGTTCCTAACTAGAGATTAAAATAGCAGCCTTCAAAATGGTAGACAGTGACCACCCAGCCATCACCCTCAGGCCAAGTAAAGATGATCAACACAATGATAACAAAAATGAGAAAAAAAAAAAAGAAAAGAAAAAAAAGAAAAGTGGAACGTATAAATAAAATGATTCCTCACTAGACTAAAGTTAAATAAAATAAGACTTCAAAATGGTAGAATGATCGCCCAGCCCCCCTCAGACCACAAAAAACGTGACCAACATAATGACAATCAAGAAAAAAAAATAAATAAGTGATAGATATAAATAAAATGGTTCCGGACTAGCTTGAGGTAAAAATAGCAGACATCTATGACCTTGCCACTCTCAGACGAAGAGATAATGACGAGCAGAGTGACAACAAAGCAATAGACTCGCTAAAAATAAGGCAGGTATAAATGTGATGGTTCCTGATTAGCTCTCTTCAAAACAGAACACACTGGTCACCCTGCCACACTCACATCACACCAGCGGCATGTCAGGGAGCAAAAAAAATATGAACTAAATTTAGAACCAGGATGAAAGTTAGTTGGCTCCTGATTAACATGGCTTGAGAACAGAAGGTAATGGTCTCCCCACACCTACACACTTGGCAAAAATAACCTCCACGGTGACAATGAATAAATTGGACTTAAAATACTGAACCAAGATAAACATTAGTTGCCTCATGATTTAAATTGACTCCGGAAATATTAAGGCTGTCACTAACTTGCACAATGACACTGAATAAAGAGAATATCTGACTCGTTAATCCCTTCAGTGCTACAACGCATTTTCATATTCATTTTGTTTAACATTTAGTGATTTCGTAAAGCTTCAGAAACTCACGTGGGGGGATTAAAAATAGTGAAGACTCTGGCCATTAATCTTCTGACCTCCATAGACCCTTCCTAATGTAAATAAAATTGCCTCATCATACACAGACTCATGGTAAAAATGTATCCCAGTTCTGAAGGGATTAAACTAAAAATAAATACAAAACCAGGATGAAAATAACTTGCCACAGTATTTAAATTGACTTTGAGAATATTAATGCTATCACTAACTTGCACAACGACAATAAGCAAAGAGACTAAACTAAAAATAAATAATAAAAATAAATAAACTAAAAAATAAATACAGAACCAGGATGAAAATTGTCTCATGATTTAAATTGACTTCAAAAATATTAAACGCTGTCACTCAATTTACCAAAGTTTGAAGGAAAAGGAAAACAGACAATTGGATGGAACAGTATTTGAGTATGAAGGAAAAGGAAAAGAATAAATGGAGGATACAAATTACCTAAGTTTGACAGGAAAGGAAGAGAATGACTAGATGACACACAGATAATTGGATGACACATTTGAGTTTGAAGGGAAAGGAAAAATTATGATCTGATGACAGTATTTGAGCTTGAAGGAAAAGAAAAACTGGAGGACACACAGCATGAGTTTGAAGGGAAATGGAGAGAATGACTGGATGACACACAGATAACTGGATGACACATTTGAGTTTGAAGGAAAAGGGAAAGAATGACTGGATGAAACAGTATTTGAGCTTGAAGGAAAAGAAAAAAAGAGAATGACTGGATGACAATTATCTAAGTTTGAAGAGAAAAGGAAAAAGAATAATTGGATGACACATTTGAGTTTGAAGGAAAAGTAAAAAAGGATGATTGGATGACACAATATTTGAGTTTGAAGGAAAAGAAAAATAATGCCTGGATGATACAAATTATCTAAGTTTGAAGGGAAAAAGGGAAAGAATGACTTGACAAAACAGCATTTGAGTTTAAAACAAAAGAAAGACGAAAGACTGAATGACAATTATCTAAGTTTGAAGGGAAAGAAAGAGAATGACTGGATGAAACACAGCATTTGAGTTTGAAGGGAAAGAAAATGACTTCACAAAACACAGCATCTAAATTTGAGGGGATAGAAAGAGAATGACTGGACGAAACACAGCATTTGAGTTTGAAGGAAAGAAAATGACTTGACAAAACACAGCATTTAAGTTTGAGAGTAAAGAAAAAGAATGACTTGACAAAACACACCATCTAAATTTGAGGGGAAAGAAAGAAAATGACTTGACGAAACACACCATTCAAGAGTTTCATGGGAAAAAGAAACACAAATACCTTTACACAACACTCAACAAGAGGTATGTTAATCAGGAGACCAGAAAAACACTTGTCTGAGGTCACAAAGACTAGACGTGATGACTTGACAAGAAAAAGCTGCACGTCACCAGCAGGTTGGCAGCGATCCAGGCGACAAAAGCCATGTCATGCACACACAGGAGAGAAATAAGTCCTTTATCTACCTACTTATCCACCTCTTCCTGACACTTACACCTTGTTGCTACACCACACACTCACCTGTCCCATCCTGCACCTGCTGTCCTAACATGTCACAACACACACACACACATACACACACACACACACACACACAAGAAATATTCATGACTTTAAGGCTAGATGGATGACTTTAGGTATGGTGACAGGACAACATAAGCATAAATCTTTTCCTGTAAAACACAACTAGGTAAATACAACACATACACACACACACACACACACACACACACACACACACACACACACACACACACACACACACACACACACACACACACACATTCACTAACTCAGTCTCAGTCTCAGTCTCTCTCTCTCTCTCATACTAACATACCACTTTACATGTCGTCCCTCACATCACTCAATATTCATCCCACACACTTCCTGTTTGCCATCTCATTCCTAGCCAGCATCTCTTCAAGCCCCACTAACACCCACACCCACACCACTAAAAGCTCACCAGTACAAGCACCAGCACAGTCACCAATACTGCAGCACCTACCTTAAAAATCTTAGATATGAGGATGGGCATTTTGTTCTCCCGGCCGCCTTTAATGGAAATCCCAAGGCCATTGTTGTCCGATTTGCATATCTGGACCACTCGTTTCTGGCTGGCGATTGGCTCAGGCACCTCCGCTGGGCCGCTCTCCCCATCCGACCCCTGCACGGCGCTCAAGTCATCGAGGTCAGTAAGGGTCACGAAGAGCAGGTCGCCCTCCAGGGTCAGACGAGCTTGGTGCCAGGTGCCGCCCGACCCACCAACCAGCACCTCAGCGTTGCCCACCTTCTCTCCCATGGCGCTGCTGCCTCACATCACCTGCACCACAACACACACACATACAGATGTCAGTGTTGCCAATCTGTCACCACACACCACACCACACCATCATACCAAGCCAACACAGCCTCCAGCACTGCCACACTACCACAGCACCACACCACACCACCACTAAGCAAATTAAGGACCACACACACCGCTACCCAAATCAATGTATATTTATGAGTGTGCTGTGTTTTTCACCAGCACTGCACCAGCACAGCCTCACACCACCAGCACATCATTGGCCATCACAAGTTAACCTTCACTTCCCAAATGCATGTAAATGTAAAAAATGAAAATAAATAACAAAATAAAATATGAAAAAAAAAAAAAAAAAAAAAATGCATAAGTTTGGATCTTCACCAAACCACCACATCACCACAGCAAAACTACCTAAACCAATCTATGCTGCACAAATCATTCCCCCAAAAAACGGCTGCACATGTTTGAGTCGAGTTTAACCCCTTCAGTACCATGACGTGTTTTCATATTCACTCTGGTTACTATTTGGTGATTTTACACAGCTTCAGAAACTCATGTGCGGATTGAAATAGTGAAGACTGTGGCCATTAATCTTCTGATCTCCATAGACCCTTCCTAATGTCAATAAAATCGTCTTAATCACACTCAAAACTCGCATTTCCATATTCATTCAGCTTATTATTTGATTTTACAGAGCTTCAGAAACTCAAATAGGAGGGGTTAAAATACCTAAGATTCTGGCCATTAATCTTCTGCCCTCCATAGACCCTTGCTAATGTCAATAAAATTGTCTCATTACACCCAAAACTCAAGGTATAAAATGCATCCCAATACTGAAGGGGTTAATCTCTTGGGACCAGTTAGGTTAAGTTAGATGAGAAAGTCAGCTTAGTCTTTTATCAGCTTAAAAGTGACAGTAAGTGGGTAGGACTGGCAGGAGGGAGTGAGTGGCAGGTGGGAGTGTGTGTCGACAGTCAGGGAAATTTAAGTGGCAGTCAGGAGAGTATAAGTGGCATATGAGTGGCAGTTAGCAAGGTGTGACTTACAGTTAAGATAGTGAGTAGCAGTTAGGAGCTTGTGAGTGGCATGAGTGGTGGTTAGTTAAGTAAATACAGTAAATCGTAAATATTCTCGTTGGTTACTCATTTTAATCCCATCAGCACCAGGACATGTTTTTATATCTATTTTCTTTACTATTCTGATTCTATACAGCTTCAGATACTTATGTTGGGGATTGAAATAGTTAAGTCCCTGGTTAATCTTCTGACCTCCATAGACCTTTTCTAATGTAAATAAAATGGTCTAATCACACCCAAAACTCATGGTAGGTATGTGTTGCAGTACTGAGGACTCTAGCCATTAATCATCTGACCTCCATAAACTCTTCCTAATATAAATGAAATAATTTAATCACACCCAAAACTCATGGTAAAGATGTGTCCCAGTACTGAAGGAGCTAAACACAGGCTGATGTGACAAAATAAATAAATCTCCTTTTTTCAAGTTAAACATACTCAAAACCACAGAACAGATCAAATATTTACGAAACAGCAAACTCACCAACAACAAAGGACAATTTTTCACTTGACTAACTCAAAATTTTCTCCCGCCCCCTCTGTTCCCTCCACTTCCCCTTTAGCTACACCACTCATTGGAGGAAAAGAGCGAATGAAGAGGACAGGGAGGACAAGGCCGGCTCATTGAAGTGTAAAGAAATGGCATCCAACTTCACTCTTTCACCAGTCTCTCCATTCCTGAGAAGGCTGGTTCGTACTGGTATTCTCAGCTTGTTCTGGATTAATCTACTCGTTTTCTTGCAAGTCACTGTTTTCCCAGCCAATCAAGCATTTATCCCACTGGTTCTTCACCTTTTGACTACCAGACCCCCCCCCCTCTAGGAATGTGTCCATCCCTCCACACACTCACTTTTCTCAGCAAATCAAGCATTTAACGCGTTGGTGTTTTTGACAACCACACCCCCTCTAGGAATGTGTCTATCTCTCCACACACTCCCCCCCTTTTTTTTTTAAGCAATATGAATATACTTCCATCCCAGATCTTAAAGAAATAAGCAATACTCATACTCTTCCATTTTTCATACTTACTACAAGACCATACTATCGTTAAGAAAATGACAAATTCCTGGGTTTTTTTTCAAAGCCTCGCACCTCCCTTGAAAATTTCTGATGCTGGTTTAGCCTCACGTAACCCAATCAAGTCAATTTAATCTAACCTAACTTAATTAAACTTCTAAAAATTACTGTCACCATTATCAATCTGGGATTAAAATATTGAAGACTCTGGCCACTAATCTTCTGACCTTCATAGACTCTTCCTAATGTAAATAAAATCATCTAATTGTACCGGACTCATGGTAAAAATGTGTCCCAGTACTGAAGAGGTTAACCATTAACCTAACCTAACCAAACTTTAAAAAATCACCATTACGAACAACTGGATCTAAGCACTGTTCTCACTCACACACCACAGAAAGGCAGAAATCTTTAATAATTCCAGATGTAACCAGTTTTTTTCAGTCACCAGGTCAACTCATCATTCCTTCACCACTGTCCTCTCATCTCACCACTTCATTTCACTCACATCACTCCTTCTGGCTTCAATGAGACGGGAAAATTATAAAACTGGTGAGAATTTTGCATATTTTCTGTGATTAGAGGTGTAAGGTAAGGTAAGAATCACCAACTCCTTCACCACAGCTCACCAGTCCACTTCATCACCAAACCTTCATTCTATTGGTGACTTAAGAGGTTAGCTAATGGTGAACAAGGGATCAAAGGACCAAGTCACCAGTTACTTACTCTCACTTCCTCAGTCACCACTCTTATCTCACCAGTCCTTCACTCGGTAACTGGTGACTGGTGAGGTTCATACACTTCTTGGCTGTGAGGTTTGCTAATGGTGAACATGGGATTAAGTAAAGGCACCAGTTACTTCTCACCATTCTCTTCTCTCTCACCACTCCTTCACTCAGTCACTCGGGTAACTGGTGAGTGACTGGTGAGATGCACACATTTGTTTATGGTGAAGTGAGTGGAACAAGGGAACAAATCAGGCACCAGTTAATTTTCACCACTCTTACTACTCTCCTCTGTCACCAGTCTCACCAATCCTTCACTCGGTTACTCAGCCTCAGTGTGACTGGTGACTGCTGAGTGGTGAGCTGCACAAATTTCATTCTCGTGAAATTAATTAAAAATGAACCAGGGATTTTAAAAAGGCACCAAGTTATTTCCTCTCACCAGTCCTTCACTCTCAGCCTCAGTGTAATTCGGGTAACTTGGTGACTGGGCACACATTTGCTTATCGTGAAGTGAGTGGACCAAGAGACAAGAAAAAAGTCACCAAGTTATTTCTCACCACTGTCTTATCTCACCAGTCCTTCACTCCTTCACTCTCTCCCTTAGTGTGATGGTGACTGTGGTAACTGGTAAGGCTGACTGGTGACTGGGCACACATTTCCTCATCGTGGAGTGAGTGGAAGGAGAAAAAGATCAGAAAGACACCAAATGACTTGCTCTCACTTCCTCTCACCAATCTCACAACTCTCTCCTGTCTCACCAATCCTTCACACGGTCACTCTCAGCCTCAGTGTAGTGGTGAGTGGTGAGGTGGACACATTTCCTTATCGTGGAGTGTGGCGAGTAAGTGGAGGGGGTTGAGCTGCTATCCACACCACCACCACCACCTCCGTCACCACCCAGCCAACTGTTGCCTCATTCCTCCCTCCACCTCAAATTTCCCCTCTCCCCTCCACTCCCCCTCACTAATACACCAGGAAACAAGCACTGGATGAGGGAAATCAGCGTGTGTTTTCCCCTCTGTGGCCATTTATCTCAGTGGTCTCTCATGCAAGAACCGTCATGCAATTTTATGGTTTTCCTCCTCCTCCTTCACTCTCCTCACTTCCACAGCTTTCTTTTTCCCTTCCAGCCTCTTTTCCAGGCACAGATTAGGCCTACCCTCGCCCGCTGTAGGCCTCCCAGCAGCCTGCACATCCACACAGCAAGTTAAATGGACACAACCTGAGCTCAGAGCTACGCAAGGGCAATTTAAGTCTCAGGCCAGCCAATAACAAAGTTGCGTAGATCAAAGGGCTTTTTTTTGCAGGCTTTCTTGACATGTTTCCAGCGTGTTTCTGGGATGGGTATTAGGATGGGGAGGAGGAGAAGGGATGGGTTTTATTGGTGAGTGAATGTGGACCTCCCAGCGGCCTCATAAATGAAGAATTAACAAGTGTTTCCCCCGTCAGGTTGCTTGCATCTACCATCTCGACCCCAGCTGTTTCTCATTCCCTGCCTCAGATTTTACACATGTACTCTCTAGCCTTTATCTGCGACGTATATTGGTATTTTTTGGCTTAGTAAACGCTATTTACATTTTTTTATGCTGATTTGTTAAAGGTAAAGGTAATTTTGGTGAGGTAGTGGTTGGTGAAATATGTTCGAAGTCGCTGTTAAGTATTTCGGACGCGTTCAGACTCTGGCAGCGAAAGGAGTGTGGGAATAGCCGTGTGTGTGTGTGTGTGTGTGTAGGAACGTGGATTTAGCGTAGGGTTAGTTTAAATAATGTTAAATAAAGCACGTGTACTGTTTAGGATACATAATGATACACGTAGGACACATAACACTGAAGTCTTCCTGAGGTATCAATTCACTCCCACGTTAATTGACACGGAGGAAAAACGTGGAGATTTAATATTATAATGACTGGATGCAAAAAGTCACATCCTTTCATCCCTCACTCGTGATGATATAATGTTCTGAATCCCCCCTCCCTGCCCCCGATCTCTCTCTCTCTCTCTCTCTCTCTCTCTAATCAAATTGACCACACATCCTTCCTCCTCCCTGCAACCCGTGATCCTCCCAGAGAGAGAGAGAGAGAGAGAGAGAGAGAGAGAGATGAGATGAGAGGAGGGTGTGAAATTCATGCCATGGATCTCTCTCTCTCTCTCTCTCTCTCTCTCTCTCTCTCTCTCTCTCTCTCTCTCTCTCTCTGTGTGTGTGTGTGTGTGTGTGTGTGTGTGTGTGTGTGTGTGTGTGTGTGTGTGTGTGTGTGTGTGTGTGTGTTGCAATAATTCTATTCCATCATCACCACCACCACCGCCACCACCACCATGATCACCACCATCACTATCATCATCAGCAGCGTTAAGCCCTCTTCCCCTACCCCCACTAACATTATGACCAGGGGTAGAGAGTAGCATGACCACACACACACACACACACACACACACACACACACACACACACACAGGACATATCGCCTTCAATCAAAACAGGTGTGCGTGACTCTGAATGCAGCCTATCCCTAACGCTGCTGTCAGTCTGCCCTGCCGCGCCTTTGACAAGTTCTATGTAGGTACCTGGCTGAGATAATACTGTATTATATGTCATATTGAGAAACGCTTTCCTCTCTCACCGCGACCGTTTTCAAAGACCACAAGAGACGATTAGCCGAGTTCTAAGGAGTATTTTGTCCTGTTGATAGTGTTGAAAACTTGTTAACATGTCACTAGAATTACAGAAACACCATTAAAACCATTGTCACTTCAACTTTGATAATGCAGAAAACTTTTTAACATGTCATCCTTAAAAACTCGTGTCATTTCATATAGAACCCTTTGAAAATGTAGAAAAACTTGTTAACATGTAACTAGAATACAGAAACACCCTTAAAAACCCGTGTCACTTCAACTAGAGCCTTTGATAATGCAGAGAACTTGTTAACATGTCACTGAAATTACAGGAACACCCTTAAAAACCCGTGTCACTTCAACTAGAGCCCTTTAAAAATTGTGAAGGTGCTGTGACTGTGAGGCAAGGAAGTGTTCCAGAATATGGGCCAATAAAACCGCCATTTGTTGACACTAAATCTTTGCCGCCTCATCATTCCCCTTTTGACCTCTTCCTTATTGATTGGTACCTTAGTCCTCTTCTTTATCGTTCGTTTTGCTCTTAGTCCACTGTCGCCCGTATTCTGAAACGCTTTGCTCTCTCACCAGCACTGCTCTCCAAAGGCTCTAGTTGAAGATACTCGTGTTTTCAGGGATATTTGATGATCCTGGTGATAAATTGGCAAGGTTTAGTTAAAGATACTCGTGTTTTCAGGGATTTTTTATAATTCTGGGGATGGATTGGCAAGATTTATGGTTTATTGAAAGGAGAAACTATCTTGAAAACCCGGTTAATTGTCTCTGTGTCCTTGGAAAACTGTCGTGGTGAGAGAAGAAAGTGTTTTTAAGAATGTTTTTTTGGTTCTGGTGATCGATTAGTAAAATTTCTTGTTGATCATATGGAGAAGCTGTCTTGAAAACCTGGCTAGTCATCTCTGTGGCCTTGGAAAACTGTCGTGGTGAGAGAAGAAAGCGTTTTTAAGAATGTTTTTTCTGGTTCTGGTGATCGATTAGTAAGATTTCTAGTTAGTCATAAGGAGAAGCTGTCTTGAACTGTCATCTCTGTGGCCTTGGAAAACTGTCGTGGTGAAAGAGCAAGATGTTTCTGACTAGTGTCTTATATTAAAAATGGTATCTCTTGCTATTTTCTACAGCTATTTTTCACGGTAATATTTAATGCCCTTCTCATCTTGCCAACTGCATGTCTCCCTGTCTCCCGCGGCCTCTCTGCTTAAAATGTTCTACTCTCTTTTACTCCCACTCTCCTCTATTCTGTCAACTCCAATGCAAGAATTAACCCCTTCAATACCGGGACACATTTTTACCATGAGTTTTGAGTACGGTTAGATAATTTTATTGACATGAGGAAGGGTCTATGGAGGTCAGCAGATTAATGGCCAGTCTTCACTATTTCAATTCCCCACACAAGTTTCTGAAGCTGCATCAAATCACCAAATAGTAACCAGAATGAACAAATAGATACGTACGAATAAGCTCACACATACAGTATACCTCACCAGTAACCTTGTCATGTGTTCTTTTAAGAGGGAAGTATCAAGACATTCGCTCCCTAATTTTGGCTAATGCTTTTTATTTTTCGTAGAGAACCAACCAAGTGGGCTTTTTTTTTTATATATTTCTTTCTTTTTTTTTTTTACCCTTGGTTAGCCCTCTCTCCTACATAAAAAGAAAAATAAAAAAATCAAGCCCTGCCATTTCCCTGTAATTCTGCCAAACACAACAATAAACCCAAAAAGACCCATAATCAACTTTAATCCACCTCCATTTGCCAGCCATTTACTTCGACAACAATGTACCACCATTACCACCACCACCACCACTACTACCAGCATTATAATCACTCCATTTCCATATAAACCCTTCCCTTTAAACCGTCTGCTATCTGTGAGCCGCCCGTCCATCCCTCTCCCATCCCAGCATGCATTGTGTACCCTGGAGTGAGATGGCCCAGGTTGACTGCCACCGCCCCCGCCATTTCTATAAATCTGCGTCTAGATGTGAATTGTTGGGTTTATGAAGCTGGCAGTCAGTATAGCTTGATTTAACCCCTTCAGTATACCATGACGCGTTCCCATATTCACTCTGCTTACTATCTAGTGATTTTATGCAGATTTAGTAACTCGTGTGGGGGATTAAAATGGTGTAGACTATAGGTATTAATCTTCTGATCTCCAGAGACTCTTGCTAGTGTTAATAAAATGGTCTAATCGTTCACAAATCTCAAGGTAAAAATGTGTCCCAGTACTGAAGGGGTTTAAGAGCCATAAAGATTTGCTGTTTCATATCCACATTTCTCCTCTATTCATACCATTCACACCCATTCCTCCCATTAGTTCGATCTCACTCACTCACTCACTCACTCACTCCTTTCTTTAATTTCCTTTTCTCTTTATCTCCTTATTTTACTTTTAATTTCTATTTTTTCTTCTTTTTGTGTTTTTCTTATTATTTTGTTTGTTTTTCTATTCTCTATTTGTTTTTCTTTATTTTCTTTTCACCCACTTTCTGCTTTCTTTAATTTCCTTCTTTTCTTCTCTCCTTCTATATTTCTACTCTATTTTCTCTTTTCTTATGCTCCAGTTATTATCTTTCGTTTATTCTTCTTTCCTATCTTTGTTTTTCTCTACTTCCTTTTCACCCACTCTCTCCTTTCTTTCATTTCCTTCTTTTACTCTCTCCTCTTATATTTTTACTCTTCATTTTCTCTTTTCTTACGTTTATCTTTCTTTCCTATCTATCTCTTTCTTTATTTCTGAGATTCGATCCTTATGACTGGCTGGCTGAGACCCTTGAAGGTGGACGCGAGAGAGAGACAGAGAGACAGAGAGAGAGCGCGGGAATGGCGGAAAGGAGACGGACGCGGAGAAATATTGAAAAGGCCACGGGTAGCAGGCACGGCTTCACCTTCACTCAGACCCTGACACTCACCCACCACAAACCTGATTCATTCATTTACCTGTAATCTTCTCTTTTATCATAGTCTGGTCTCTTTTTCTCTCCCTTTCTCTCTTTATCCTCCTCTTTCTCTCTCTTTCCCTCTCTTTCTCTGGTCTTTTTGTACAGGTTTCGAGTATTTTTTCTCTCTTTCTCATTCTTATTTTTTTCCCTTCCTCTCTCTCTCTCTCTCTCTCTCTCTCTCTCTCTCTCTCTCTCTCTCTCTCTCTCTCTCTCTCTCTCTCTCTCTTCTTCCTATCCCTTCTTTCTTCTTTCGCGATCCTCTTTTGTTTCCCTCACTTCGCTCGATCCCCTTTCAGACACCCTACCACTCAGATTAAGGAAGCGAATCCCATCTCTCTCTCTCTCTCTCTCTCTCTCTCTCTCTCTCTCTCTCTCTCTCTCTCTCTCTCTCTCTCATATGGCTGCGAGGGAAAACCAAACGAGTGTATTCATTTCTCATATTTAAGTTATTTTCTCGCTTCCAATGTCTGTCTGTCTGTCTGTCTGTCTGTCTGTGCCTGCCGGAGAGGGGGACGTGTTATCTATAGTTAAGAGTGTTGTTGTCGTTATTGTTATTGTTTATCAGGGTCAACATCCCCCCCACCCCCACACCCACTCTCTCTCTCTCTCTCTCTCTCTCTCTCTCTCTCTCTCTCTCTCTCTCTCTCTCTCTCTCTTTCTCTTTCTCCCTTCCAGTAACGAATAAAAAATAAATTGCCTGCAGTTTTCTTTTTTTTTTTTTTTGTCTTCATGCATTATTTCTTTCCATGACCAGATGGTGTTGCTGACTAAACATTGATATAGAAAATAACAATCATACTTTTTCTTTTTTTTCTTTTTTTATTTTTTTTATCACAACTCCCGCAAACAGGAAACTTCTTTCTTCTTCCTCAAAAACAATTATAATACTCTTTTCTTTTTTCTTCTTCCTCCTCCGTCTTCTTCTTCTTCTTCTTCTTCTTCTTCTTCTTTATTTTTTCTTTCATTCTAGTTATACATGTTTCCTTTTTCTTCCCTTTTCATTTCCTTCTCTATTTTTCTTTGAAGGTTCCAGCGAGCACCACACCGTCGGATATTCAATTTTCTCACTTCCGTTCCGTTATCTCTCGGCAAAACCAGCCTTTAGGAAAAAAGAGAGAAAGAGAAAGAGAGAGAGAGAGAGAGAGAGAGAGAAACAGGCAGAGGGAAAGAGAAAGAGGGAGGGAGGAGATAAATTGTTCCATGAACCAGAAAAGGAAAGAGAAAAGAGAAAGAGGATAAAAGAAATGTATATATCGTACAAGAAGATTTTTGGTAAGAATCTGACGTTGGTTTTATGAAGTAATAGAAAAAAACAATAAACAAACAGGATAAAAACATGAAGAAAAACGAAAAAAAAACACATTTACATACGAGAGAGAGAGAGAGAGAGAGAGAGAGAGAGAGAGAGAGAGAGAGAGAGTGAGTGTGTATGAAAAAAAAAGTATATAAATACGAGAAAGGATTGCAACACAGAGGAGGGGAGAGTTAAGCTTCACACACCCTTTCACAATAGCAAGCTGTCTCTCACTCAACGTTCTCACCAACACACACACACACACACACACACACACACACCACGACGATTAAAACCTTCATAACAAGAGCAATTTCCCCGATGCCTGACCGTTCCAACTCAACCAGATACACGAAAACGCTCCGCTCTCTCACTATGTCTATTTTGAAAGGCCGCAGAGATGACTGGCTGGGTTTTCAAGAGTGTTTTTCCAGTTGATAATGTAAAAATCATGTTATTCTGCCCCTAAAACCGTAAAAACACCTTAAAAATCGCTCTTCTCTCTCACCACGACTGTTTTCAAAGGCCACAGAGATGACTAGCCGGGTTTTCAAGACTGTTTCTCCAGTTAATAATGTAAAAATCGTGTTAATCTGTCACTAGAGCCGTAAAAACACCATTAACCTCCCGTGTCACTTCTAATAAAAGCTTGTGAATGAAGTGGAGTCTCAGAGCAGAGGTCTTTCAAAACAGGGTTCTTCTTGTATGGGAGTTATCTTTGTCGCTGTGCTTTCCCGTTGGTTGGCGTCTCCATTAGCATTATTAAGCCGTGTTCTCGTGTTCCGTGACTATGGCTCGTATTCTCAAACCCTTTTTGCGCCTCACCTCTACTATTTTACATTATTTTTTAAGGTGTTTTTTTTTACGGTTCTAGAGGCAGAGTGACAGGGTTTCTACATTATTAACTGGAGAAACACTCTTGAATAACCACGCTAATAGTCGTGGTGAGAGAGGAGAGCGATTTTTAAGGTGTTTTTACGGTTCTAGAGGCAGTGACAAGATTTCTGCATTATCAACTGGAGAAACACTCTTGAAAACTTGTCTAATCATCTCGGTGACCTTGGAAAACAGTCATGGTGAGAGAGAAGAGCGATCTTTAATATGTTTTTACGGTTCTAGAGACAGAGAGACAAGATTTCTGCATTAACTTGAGAAACACTCTTGAAAAACCCGTCTAATCATCTCGGTGACCTTGGAAAACAATCGCAATGAGAGAGCAAAGCGTTTCTGAACACGGAGCTCGGATTCATTCAGTTAATCAAGACAGGCTGGCGATAACACTGTCCACTTCCTTGCTATCGCTTCTTAATTGCCTCCGCGGGGCCGCAAGCTGTCAAAACACTCGCTGCTAACCGCCTAGAAAGAAACATAAACGACTCTGGCTGGCGAAAAGCGGAACTCATTAAGAGCATTTCTCGTTTTCCTTGGGCGTTGCTGGGCCGCCTTGCATTGCCGGCCCGCACTGCAACGATCACTGACGCAAGCAGACCACGCAAGCTTTTCACCCCCTTCAGTAGCAAGCCGCGTTTTCATATTCACCCAGAAACTTGTGTCGGGGATTAAAATAGTGAATTAATCCTCCTGACCTGCACAGACCCTTCTTCATGTCAATAAAATCCTCTTATCGTACATAAATCTATAAAGGTAAGGCTGCGTCCCGGTACTGAAGGGGTTAATGAGGTGCTAAATAGATAATCAACGCGGAGGACAAAAAGCAGGACCAATTAAGAGCATTTCACGTTTCCTTTATCCGCCACACCAGCCTGCCTTGCGTTCCTCGGCCTCATTACACTGATGGGAATGAGCCATCGAACCACGCGAGCCCTTAATGAAGTGGTTACACAATTCCTGATCCGCCATGCATCCGGGGAGGGCAGGGCAGGCGAGGGAGGGGGCCAGGGAGAGGCAGGGAGAGGCAGGGAGAGACAGGGAGAAGCAGGGAGAGATAGGGGTAAACAGGGAGAGGCAGGGAGAGATAGGGTTAGACAGGGAGAGGTAGGGAGAGGTAGAGAGAGATAGGGAGAGGCAGGGAGAGGCAGGGAGAGATAGGGAGAAACAGGGAGAGACAGGGAGAGGCAGGGAGAGGTAGAGAGAGGTAAGGAGAGACAGGGAGAGACATGGAGAGGTAGAGAGAGACAGGGAGAGATAGGGAGAGACAGGGAGAGGTAGGGAGAGACAGGGGTACACAGGGAGAGGCAGAGAGAGGCAGGAAGAGGTAGAGAGAGGCAGGGAGAGACAGGGGTAGACAGGGAGAGGCAGGAGAGGTAGGGAGAAACAGGGAAAGGAAGGAGGAAAGGAGTGAGGGCGCCATATCACCTCTAATCAGATAATCTTATCGGGGACACATTAATACAGACACCTGTGAAAGAGACAGTGGTTTGGTTAGTGTGCGCTGTGACGGAGTGGCAGCTGGAGCACTGACAGACAGACACACAGGCACACAGACACACAGACAGACAGACACATGCCCCAGAGCTCCCTTGTCTTGACCTGGGATCCTTTGAGGGGCTAAAAATAAGACACACAACTTGAAGAGGATATACTGGCATCGCCCCCGTGTGCTGCTGCTGCGCACACACACACACACACACACATACACGCGCGCCACCATGGACCCGCCACTCCCTAGGGCCTTCCTCTGCTTCCTGGCCGCCCTCCTGCTGGTCCTGGCGGGGTTGGCAGGGGCGCAGAGTGCAAATGGTGAGTATGGAAAGAAAAAGGCTCCTCTTAAGGTCTTATACTCGCCATTATGAGCTCACTGTTATCTTCCGCATTTTGTTTTTCCCTTCCGATAGCTTTTAAGACAGTATCGGGCCACGTTTTCTTATTCTTTCTGGTTACTATTTTGTATTTTGGCGATTTTATACAGATTCAGAAACTCATGTTGGGATTAGAACAGCGTAGACTCTGGCCATTAATCTTTTGATCCTCTCTAATGCAAATAAAATCGTTTAATCTTGCCCAAAAAAGCACGGTAAAAAAAAAAAAAAAAAAATGCGTCTCAGTACTGAATAGGCAAAGATCTCAGTATCGGGACGTCTTTAGAAGCGAAAAAGACTTGCTTACGTTAAGATTTATTTATTTATTTATTTTTTTTTTTTTGCTATTTCGTTTGGTTTTGATGATTTTTAAGAACCGAGTATCATGATTTCCTTACAATTAAACGAATCAGCTCTTATTGACTAATATGATAAACTAACGAGATTTCCACACTACGAACTGGAGAAGCACTCACGAAAACGGCAAAATAATGAGAGAGAGAGAGAGAGAGAGAGAGAGAGAGAGAGAGAGCGTTTCCTAATACTAGCTCTACCACCCCCCTCTCTCTCTCTCTCTCTCATACATAAGACTGAGACCGCAGTATCATAACGTTAGAAGAGAGAGAGAGAGAGAGAGAGAGAGAGAGAGAGAGAGCAAGCGTTTCAGAATACTAGCCCTCCACCCCCCCTCTCTCTCTCTCTCTCTCTCTCCTTCCCATACATAAGACTCATAGAGCGAAGGATCACAACGTTAGGAGGAAGCAAACACGCCAGGCTTGCTAAGGACTCCTCCGTGTATTGTCCCTAAAGAGTCTCCATTGAAAAGCTGCTCCTTGTCTTCTAAGGTTCCCCATGAAGTGTTCCTTTCATGCAGTAAAGAGACGAAAAGAAGGAGAGAAGAGAAAGTAATTAAATAGTAACGCAGAGGACCAAAGGGCATTCGAATCTGCATTTATTTTATTTTATTTTATTTATCTATTTTTTTTTGTTTGGGAATAAAATGTCGAGATGGAAAATAAAAATAGATAAAAGGAGAGAAGGGAAAGTAATTAAATAAATAAATGTATAAATAGAGATAAAAAAAAATATAAACATACAGAAAAAAAAGGTAGAAAGAAGTAAAAGAAAAAAAAAGGAAAATAGAAAAACAGAGCCACGAAAACTAAAAACAAGAGTGAAATAAGAAAAAAAAGACCCACAAAAACACAAACAAACATAAAAAAACACCCCAAAAAATAAAAAACAAACTTAGAAAACAAGAAAAAAACACTCACAAAACCTAAACAAAAACAGAAAACGGAAAATAGAGACAAAACCTGGTAAAGATGCACACCCTAACGCACACATCTTTGCATTTTATTCACCACTAGATCGCTTCTCTCCTCGCCACACAATGAAAAATACCCCCCTCTCTCTCTCTCTCTCTCTCTCTCTCTCTCTCTCTCTCTGCCGTTCTATTTGTTTGCAATATCTTTTCGTAACATGCTTTTATCTCTCTCTCTCTCTCTCTCTCTCTCTCTCTCCGACCAATTCATCGCCTTTGTACAATGTTTTAAAGTTAGACCGCTGCCGTATGTGTGTGTGTGTGTGTGTGTGTGTGTGTGTGTGTGTGTGTGTGTGTGTGTGTGTGTGTGTGTGTGTGTGTGTGTGTGTGTGTGTGTGGATTCAATTTACGCTGAAAATTTTGCATCTTTCGTTATTTCACATTCCCGGTTTCTAAATATATTTTCCGCGCACGGGGCAAGAGTTATCAAGACACTTTGTTGCCGCCCTATGAATAGCCAGATTCATAACGCATGCTTGGTGTGTGTGTGTGTGTGTGTGTGTATGGGGTTATCTCTCTCTCTCTCTGTCTCTCTCTCTCTCTCTCTCTCTCTCTCTCTCTCTCTCTCTCTCTCTCTCTCTCTCTCCTAAAGCTATGATACTGCGGTCTCTCAATCTTATTTATGTATGAGAGAGAGAGAGAGAGAGAGAGAGAGAGAGAGAGAGAGAGAGAGAGAGAGAGAGAGAAAGGATGTGGGAGGGCTAGTATTCTGAAACGTTTTGCTCTCTCTCTCTTTGTCTCTCTCTCTTTATCTCTCTCGAAAAAATTAGATAGATAAATAAGATAAGATAAATAAATAGACAAATAAATAAATAAATAAAAAGCGATAATAAAACTAAAGAAATGAATAAATTGAAATAACCAAAGAATTAGGAGAAGAAAAGGGAAAAATGATGAAGAAGAGAAGGGAAGGTGAAATAGTAAAAGAAGAATTAGAAAGGAAAATAAAAAAGAAAGGAAAATGATGAAGAAGAGAAAGGAAAAGATGAAATAAATGAAAAATGGAGATGGTGTTTTCTTCTGTCTTTGTGTGTGTGTGTGTGTGTGTGTGTGTGTATGTGTATGTGTGTTTTCCTATTTTTTTTTCAAGGATGGTGTAAAATTGTGATGCAGTGTTTGTTTGGCGGCTTTTTATAAATTTAGTATTTTTCACGGTTCTAGAGACAGACTGACACGATTTCTGCTTGATTAACAAATAAGAAAGACAAAAGACTCTTGAAAACCCGTCTATTAATTTCTGCAGCCTTTCAAAACACTCTTAGTAAAGTGACACCTTTTTTTTTGAGGATATTTGAGGATTCTAGAAACAGACTGACACGGTTTCTGCTTGATTAACAGATAAAAAAGATAAGATACTCTTGAAAACTGGCTAGTAATTTCTGAAGCTTTTCAAAACAGCCGTGGTAAAGTGACACATGTTTTTGAGAACGTGTTTAGGGTTCTGGAGATAGTTTGACACGATTTCTGCTTGATTAAAAGAAAAAAAACACTCTTGGGAACCTGGTTAGTCAAATCTATGGCCTTTGAAAACAGCCTCGTCGAGAGAGAGAGAGAGAGAGAGAGAGAGAGAGAGAGAGAGAGAGAGAGAGAGAGAGTAAAGTTCTTCATTATACAGTGCCTAAGGTTACGTGTCATGCTTGCGTCACAGTCCAGCCTGCGTCACACAACCACTAGAACCTTTCATAAGCCGCGGATCACACACTAGTCACGTTATCACTCCCTTATCGCCTCATAACACACGTCATTCACCGTCACACCTTGGAAACACGATTCTATTTCTCTCCGGTTGTATTTTTTAATCTGATCTTGCGACTATGAGTAAACTGGTATGGAGGATATGTAGAGAACACCGCTCGTCATCTCTGTGGCCTTGGAAAACAGTCATAGTTAGAGAGAAGAGCGATTTTTAAGATGTTTTTATGGTTCTACAGTCAGAGCGACAAGATTTCTATATCATTAACTGCAGAAACACTCTTGAAAACCCCGCTAGTCATCTCTGTGGCCTAGGAAAAACAGTTGTGGTGAGAGAGAAGAGCAGTTTTTAATGTGCTTTTACGGTTCTAGAGCCAGAGTGACAAGATTTCTACATTATCAACTGGAGAAACACTCTTGAAAACCTCTCTAGTTACCTCTGTGACCTTGGAAAACAATCGCGGTGAGAGAAATAGAACACTAAAAAAAAAACACCACCACATTTGACTCTCACTAACCTCATTACACGTCACTCTGATTTCAGTAAGAGATAATGAAACCCAGAATGCATCACCGCTTATCGCTCCCAGTTGACATGCAGGGACAGAACCAGTGAATTAGCGCAGATAAGGAGATAACACTCACCGATACCACGCAACGGGATCACACCAATGACACGCTAACCACTAGTGTTGACATGGCCTCTCTGTGATGTTGACTTGCCTGGGGGGGGAGCGAGTGTTGTAATGGTGGTGGTGGTGGTGGTGGTGGTGGTGGTGGCTATGATGATAAGGATAAAAGCGAATTAGTAGTGTGTTTAATGAAAGAAGGGCAGCACACACACACACACACACACACACACACACACACACACACACACACACAGACATAGAACAACAGCAACAACAAGAACAGAATTAAACAACAACAACAACAACAACAACAACAACAACGAAACTAATATTAATACAAAAGAAAACGAAAAAAAAAGAGCAAAAATATAAATAAATAAATAAAAAGAAATATAATCAAAACATTTGAAAACAGAGAGAGAGAGAGAGAGAGAGAGAGAGAGAGAGAGAGAGAGAGAGAGCTGAACCTCATCCCAGTACAATAAAAACCCTCTTCCTTCCCATCCTCTTCTTCCTCCCCTTCCTCCTCTTCCTCTTCTTCCCTTCCCTTCCTCCTCTTCCTCTTCTTCCTTCCTCTTCCTCCCCTTCCTCCTCTTTCCTCCTCATTCCTCTCTGTTCCTCCTCTTACCCTCTCCTCCCCATTCACCCTCTTCCTCCTCTTCCTTCCCCTTCCTCCTCTTCCTCCTCCTTCCTCCTCCTTCCTCCTCCTTCCTTCTCCTTCCTTTTCTTCTCTAAGGTTGAAAAAAAGGGCGAATCTGCAAGTGTTGAAAGTTTGACCCCTTCAGTACCTTGAGTTTTGTGTACCATTAGACCATTTTATTGACATTAACAAGAGTCTATGGAGGTCAGAAGATTAATGGCCACAGTCTTCACTATTCTAACCCATTCAGTACTGAGACACATTTTTACCTTGAGTTTTGTGTACCATTAGACCATTTTATTGACATTAACAAGAGTCTATGGTGGTCAGAAGATTAATGGCCACAATCTTCACTATCTTAATCCCCCCACATGAGTTTCTGAAGCTGTCAAATCACCAAATAGTAAGCAGAGTGAATATGGGAACACGTCATGGTACTGAAGGGGTTAATTAAATGAAGGGGATATTAGTTATGTTAGGTAAGGTAAGGTTAGGTTGGGTTAGGTTAGGTTAAGTTCGGTTGGGTTGGGTCAGGTTAGGTTAGGTAAGGTTAGGTTAGGTTATGTTGGGTTGTGTTAGGTTAGGTTGGCAATATTAGTTTGTGTTTGAGTTGTGCATACGTGTGTCTTGTGCCGCCTGTGACGTGATCAATACGCGTAGTGTGTTGCAGAGAGAGAGAGAGAGAGAGAGAGAGAGAGAGAGAGAGAGAGAGAGAGAGAGAGAGAGAGAGAGAGAGAGGAACAAGAGCGGGGAGACAACCTGACAGAGTTATAGGACAAACACGCTGAGACACGTAGAGAGAGAGAGAGAGAGAGAGAGAGAGAGAGAGAGAGAGAGAGAGAGAGAGAGAGAGAATGATTATGATGTATCCAGGTCACAGACAGTTAAGAGGATATGAATAGGAGCACACACACACACACACACACACACACACACACACACACACACACACACACACACACACACACACACACACACACGCTCCTGATCGATACAAGAGTCAATCATGTCTGCACTTAATCCCTCTCTCTCTCTCTCTCTCTCTCTCTCTCTCTCTCTCTCTCTCTCTCTCGAGTAATATTAATGCGAATCAATATCACTTTTTTTTTCTTTTCGCAATATTGTTTACCTGGTTATATCCTCACCTGTTGAATTCACTCACTCTCTCTCTCTCTCTCTCTCTCTCCGGTTTCCATAAAATTATCACATTTTATCGTTTGTTTCATTTTCCATTTGTGTTTCTCTTTCTTTCATCACTCTTTTGTCTCTCTCTCTCTCTCTCTCTCTCTCTCTCTCTCTCTCTCTCTCTCTCTCTCTCTCTCTCTCTCTCTCTCTCTCCCTGAAGGTAAGCGGAAGGGCAAAACTCTCACACATTTCCTTGTGTTTGTGATTAAATACATTACTTTAAATGTAGGAGCAGACAGGAAGCTTAGAGGGAGAGGAAGAGGAGGAGAAGGAGGAGGAGGAAGAGAGAGAGAGAGAGAGAGAGAGAGAGCTGGAGGGATGGTAGAAAGCTAACTTGTCTCTCTATTTTGCTTTTCTTTCCTTTCAATAAGAGTAAGGAGGAGGTGAAAGGTGTAAAGGTGAGAGGACAGGTAAGGGAGGTTAACTCTTTCCCAGGTGTGGTTCAAAGGTGCTTATCAAGTGCGGTGTGACGTGTGGTTTGTGTACCTGTGTGTATGTGTGTGTGTGTGTGTGTGTGTGTGTGTGTGTGTGTGGTTCAATTTTGCTTTTCCTCCTTTTCTTCCTCCCTTCCTGCCTTCCATCCTTCCTCCCGTCCTCCCTCCCTCCCTTCCTTCCTTCCTTCCTTCCTTCCTTCCCTCCCTCTCTCCTCCTCCTCCTCCTTCTTTCACTCTCGAGATCTGGGACACTCTTATTCATAATCTTTGCTGCTACAACCCACATTCCCCTCCTTTCCCTCTCCCTCTCCTCTCTCCCTCTCCTCTCTCCCTCTCCTCTCCCTTCCTCTCCCCTCTCTTTTCATCTGCCAGCTCTTGTCCCTTTCCTTCCTCATTTCTTGGCCTCCTCTTCCCCTCACCTCACCTCACCTCCTTGTCCCCTCTCTCTCTCCCCTCCCCTCACTTCCCCTCACTCCTCCCTTCACTTGCCCAGACTTGCTATTATGACGTAAAACGAGACTTTTGACTATTTCAGAGGGATTTAGAGAGAGAGAGAGAGAGAGAGAGAGAGAGAGAGAGAGAGAGAGAGAGAGTCACATTTTTCTCTCTCTCTCGATTATTGTTATTTTTTTTATCCCTTATTCATCAAAACTCGACTATTTATCATTATTTACTCCTCTTCTCTCTCTCTCTCTCTCTCTCTCTCTCTCTCTCTCTCTCTCTCTCTCTCTCTCTCTCTCTCTCTCTATCTATCTATCTATCTATCTATCTATCTATCTATCTATCTATCTATCTATCTATCTATCTATCTATCTATCTCTCTGCAGACGACTATCTGGAGTGCTACTATTACACGTGGACTGGTAAGAATGAGTCTGTGGATTGCGAGCTGTGCAAGGTGGATATCATGAACGAAGCCCAGCCGTGCCTCGACACTCTAGTCTATACAGGTGAGAGATCAACCCACCTGTTGTTTTGATTTTTTTCGTCTTTTTTTCTTTCTTTTGATTTTTTTTGTGAGTTCTGTATTTTTTGTAACTTATTTGTTCTTTTTTTTTCTTTTTTTTTTTTTATTAACGAGTGTTTTCTTTTTTCTTAAGGCTGCGCGGGATTGTGACTCCAGATTAAGTGTTATTTCAGAATTTTTTTAAATAATTTCACACTATTTTGTCCTCACACCGGTTTTTTTTTAATGTTTTTTGTGGTTCTAGTGGTAGATTAATCAGGTTTCTGCATCTTATCACGGAAGACTCTTGAGAAAGCGGTTTAAATCATCTCTGTGGCCTTGAACAATACTCGTGGTGAGAGAACAATGCCTTTAATAACACGCGTCTCTCGCCAGTATTCTAAAACGCCCCACTCTTTCACCACGACAATATTTCAAGACCACAGAGACAACTAGACCATCACCGGAACCATAGAAATACCTTTAAAACCATCAACATCTTCAACTAAAGCCTTTGAAAAGAAGTGATGATGAGAAAGTAAATCGTTTAAGAATTCTCGGCTCTCGTCTTATCTCTCTCTCATCTCTCGTCTCTCGTCCCCAGTGCCACACCAGCAGCCTCCCAACGTGACGGACCTGAAGAACCACTGCGACACCGTGCAGAGCTGTCCACCCTACACCTGCAAGGAGAAGAAGAAGTGTGTGAAGCTCATGTGGTATGATATTACTGGTGAGTGCTGTGGGAAGGTGGTGGTGGTGGTGCTGGTGGTGGTGGTGGTGGTAATAGGGAAAGTTGTTGTAGTAGTAGTAGTAGTAGTAGTAGTAGTAGTAGTAGTAGTGGTGGTGGTGGTGGTGTGGTGGTGGTAGTAGTAGCAGCAGTAGCAGTAGTAGTAGTAGTAGTAGAAGAACAGGTAGACGCAGTACTGACGGAGGTTGGGTCAGCAGACGACAGACAGACAGTACAAGACAGTAGACGGCAGTAGATGATAGTGAGTGACAGTGAATGGCAGTAGTGGATGGTACAGTACACTCTTCATTATACCATATGACTAACAACAACAACAACAACAACAACAACAACAACAACGACGACGACAACAACAACGACAACATCAACAAAAAGACCAGTGTTTGTTGATCCGCAAGATGTGAAATTGTTAGGCAGTCTCGTCACGTAACACACACACACACACACACACACACACACACACACACACACACACACACACACACACACACACGTCACTGATTGTTGAAAGTTTAGGTGACTACCGTGCCTCGTTACCGCTTGTTTGTCAATTACTGTGTTGCTAATTAATCTCAAATAGTAGGGGTAGTAGTAGTAGTAGTAGTAGTAGTAGTAGTAGTAGTAGTAGTAGTAGTAGTAGTAGTAGTAATGCCATGATATTTAAGACAGTATAGCATTTTAAGACAGTTTCGTAACTTTTAGAGCATTTTAAGGAATATTTGGCATGTTCTTTTTTAGGGCATTTTAAGACAGTCTGGCAAGTTTTATGGCATTTTAAGACAGTTTGGAAGATTTTGGACATTTTAAGGCAGTTTGGCATGATTTTTTTTAGAGCATTTTAAGACAATTTGGTATATTTTTAGATCAGAGGATTAATGGTCAGAGTCTTCACTATTTCAATCCCCCACATGAGTTTCTGAAGCTGTATAAAATCACCAAATAGTAAGCAGAGTGAATATGGGAACTCGTTATCATGGCAACTGTAACTACCTAGGCACTTTCTGATCCTAACTAGACATTAAGTTGTTAGTGTTATTACGACAACACTATAACTAATTCTAATTAAGCCTTTTACTTTCCTAACGAAGCGGTGTTGAGGATGTTGGTATTATGACAACAACAATTACTGCTACTGTTACTACCATCACCACCACCACCACCACTATCACCTCAACGACAATAATGATAACTACCTAATTACTTAAAATACAGTTTGCATTACGTACAGTGTTAATATTGCAACACCAACAAAAACAACAACAATTACTATTACTTTTACCATCAACACCACCATCACCACCACAAACAACAACAAAAACAACAACAACTACTACTACTACTACAACAACAACAACAACTACTACTACTACTACCACTACTACCACCACAACAACAAATACCACACCACCACCACCACCACCAACAACAACAACAACCACAACAACAACCATTTCTAACCCAGCAACCAATAAACCACAGCCTCACCTTTTCTCTCTCTCCCTTCTGCAGGTTCTCTTGTCAATTACTCTTCCTTCTGCGGCAACGTGATCGTGGATGGTGACACGCCCAACCGCTACGAGATGACGAACGGCTTGCTGGAAATGACAGTTAGCACGTTTACCAAGAAAGTCTACGTGTGTGACTGGAGGCTGTGTAACGATGCTAGTTCCCTTAGTGTTCCTGGAGGCGTGGTGCTGGTGCTGGTGTCCCTAGTGCCTCTATTGACGTCTCTTATATTTAATCCCACGTCTTCTCTCTCTCCTCCTCCTCCTTCATTCATAAGTTAGGTTAAGTTTGTTCAGGTTCACTTTTTGGTGGTTTTAAGGGCGTGGTGGTGTTGGTGATGGGCCTGGTGCCTGTATTAATGTTTCTCTCTCTCTCTCTCTCTCTCTCTCTCTCTCTCTCTCTCTGGTTAGGATAGGTTAAGTCTTGAACGATAATTGTGAATGAGAGAATGGATGAATGGTCATAACTCTCTCTCTCTCTCTCTCTCTCTCTCTCTCTCTCTCTCTCTCTCTGGACGCACACGTACTGTATATATTCAAGGTCTGCAAGTTTCCATTAGTGATGTGAGAGCTGATCAATAAAGATGTACCTGCCAACTCGAGGCTTTGAGTGAATTTGCGTGGGAAGGAAAATCAGAGGGAGAAAAATATATCGGTTGGAAAGAAAAAAAGTGTTATAATGTTTCGCTTACCAGCAACACAGGCCGTCTTGCAACACTTCAGGCAACACAGTGACGGCAACAAGGCAACACAGGAAGACCACACACACACACACACACACACACACACACACACACACACACACACACACACAACAGAAAACCAAATTCACTTCATACAAAAGGGAAGTTTGAAGGCATTTATCTCTGTCCTCTGGCTAACCCTATCGGATCTGCAAGGGGACTGGCAACGAAGTGGGCCTTTATCTATTTATTTTTATTGTTGCTCTTGGCCAGTGTTACATTAAAAAAGCAGACAAACATGAAAAAAACAACACTTAACACAGAAATACTCAGGAAAAGATGATAAACAAGGAGGAATAACAAATACTCACTTGATAAAGATCGGAAGAGAGACAATGCGTGATGAATGTTGTAGAAAGGAAGATAATAGTGTGCTAAAGATAGGAGATAAGGAAAAATAGGTTGATATTGATAGGAGGAGTAGATAGAGAGTTGTTGGCCCGCACGAGACTGTTTGTGACGCACCGAGGTTTGTGTTTGATTCCTTATGAAGCTTGAGGGTTCGAGACAAAGGTTTGCTGGTGACGGCTTGAAAAGAACACCAACAGAACACCTGGGAACATCAGCAGGCGTGTTTCTTCCTTGGCTTCATCACAGGTGAGCTTCAGGAACTATCAGCGTGTGTTGGTCTTCAGACGAGAGGTTTCTATCTGTATGGCTTCCCAGCTGGTTTGGTTGCTTGTGGTGCTCCTTGTACATAGTTTCCTAGTGTAGTTCCGTAGGTAAGGTAAGCGTTCGAGCGTTGAGCAAGGCGCTTTAGGCTTCAATCCTGGTGAGTAGTGGAAGCGGTCATAGTCAGGTCTGACGGTTGACTCCTATGGCTTCCGTTGCAGAAAGGCGTGGCTGCTTGTTAAGTTCTAAATTTAGGTTTTAGTAATAGTTGTAGTGTAAGTCATAATGTCATCGCAACACACCATTCCTCATTAGTGTAAGTTTCAGATTATGTTTGTTTGTCCCATTGGTTGTTTGTCTGTCCCTTTGGTTTAAGATGCTAGTAATCCAAAATATTAAGCAGTAAGCCCTTCCAGAGCCATGGCTGTTGTGCCCTCGCGAGTAGGCGCCCGGTGTGTCCACGCCGCGCCTGGCGGGGCTGCTGGCCACCGCGGCTCCTCTCCTGGGTGTCCGCTGGTCACGGAGACCCTGGGGCGCTTGTCTCTGGCAATGGAAGACTAAACTCGGAGCCTGCAGGCGGCCAGGGTGGTGGAGGGTTTTCCTGTGGCCCTGCAGCCAGCACTCGCTCGGGGTCCTGAAGCTCACCAGCGCCTCCCCGCCCTGACGGTTCACTCTCTCTCTCCACAGGTGTGTCGCAGCCAGGGTGAGCCATGGCAATAGCTGGGGTGAGTGACTAGCCTCAGCATTCGCAGGCGGAGCCACCGGACGTCACCCTTGGAGTCGACCGAACGTCTATTATGTCGCATTAGTAGTCCGTTTGCCGCATTGACGACAGCCGGCAGGATGATGGATTCTAGTCTTGGCTAAATTCCTTCCACTGTAGCTGGTTGATCCTGTTGCTTGTGTAATCGGCGCTGCCGCCTGAGTTTATTTAAATACGCTGCGTTCTGTACAATCTACGCCGCCTCAACCAGTCTGTTTACTAGTCCACAGTGACGCCTCTGTAGTAATAAATACTAATAAAGCTTGTCTTCAAATATAATTATCTTTAATCTTTTCTTTTAATCTCCATGATGTCTTGATGGGGGATACAATGTCATTAAGCCAGTGGTGAAGGATCTCCGGTTTCGTTCCGAAATTCACTCTTGCTTTTATCACACGCTCCAACAAGCTGAAGACACAATTACTGTTCTCGCTGTCATCGCCTATTATCTTTTTTCTCATCGCCCCACTTCCAAACCGGCTTAAAATCCCAGTAACGGGTCTTCCGCCCCTACACCATTCATCTCCGTGCACACACCACCGACAGCACCACCGACATTCTCTCTCTCTCTCTCTCTCTCTCTCTCTCTCTCTCTCTCTCTCTCTCTCCCTCACTCTCTCTCTCTCCTACACCCTCTCCCACCCTACACCCCCCGCTCTTTCTCTCTAGCTCTCATCCTACACCCCCCTTTCTCTCCCCACACCCCTCTCTCTCTCTCTCTCTCTCTCTCTCTCTCTCTCTCTCTCTCTCTCTCTCCCCCTGTGATCTCCCCCAGCACGCCAGACTCTCCCTGCCACTGAACCTTACAGTAGAAGCGCTTAATGGTCGCAATAACATCATTGGCTTGTGGATATAGCTTTCCCGATATCCGCCACGCATTAGGGCGCCTCCTACACTCCCACACCCCTGCTCCTACTACTCTCACTCCCTCTCTCCCATCCAGCCTCTGTTTATAAGAACGGAGTGTTGTCTAGGGAAGATAGGGAGGGGAAAGAAAGGAAGAGTAGGAAGATAGATGAGGGGTAATGAGACAAGGGAGGGGAAGATGGAGGATAGAGAGGGAAAGAAAGAAAAGTAGGAAGATAGATAAAAGGGGGTAATAGAGAGAGAGAGAGAGAGGTAATAGTGAACCGATTTTGTTTTGGTTTCTTCATTTTCTCTCTCTCTCTCTCTCTCTCTCTCTCTCTCTCTCTCTCTCTCTGACATTCCTGCAGCCCTCCCGTCTAAACATCGTTGCCTCTTCTTTCCTCCCTCCCTCCCTCCTTCCCTCCCTGGCGCCTCTTAAGCATTCCTTCCTCTTTCTCTCCATTCACGGTCCCCTCTTCCTCCTCCTCCTCCTCCTCCTCCTTTCTCTCCCTATTAACATAGCCCCTCCCTTTCCTCTCTCATTCAAAGTACACTTCTTTCCTTCCTTCCTTCCTTTTATATCGTATTTACTCTATATCTCTCTCTCTCTCTCTCTCTCTCTCTCTCTCTCTCTCTCTCTCTCTCTCTCTCTCTCTCTCTCTCTCTCTCTCTCTCTCTCTCGTATCTTTAATCCTCTCCTTTCCTTCATTTCTTCCTTATTTTTCATTGTTTCTCTCTCTCTCTCTCTCTCTCTCTCTCTCTCTCTCTCTCTCTGTCTCACTTACTTCTCCATCCTCCTCCTCCTTACCACTCTTAAACCTCTTTAGAAACACACAAACATCCCAGCATACCCTCTCTCTCTCTCTCTCTCTCTCTCTCTCTCTCTCTCTCTCTCACACACACACACACACAACAGGTCAGGGAAATTACAGGTAAGTCTAGTAATGCAGTCCTCACATCTGAGCAAACCCCCACCTTTAAGTCACACCCCCCCCCCGCCTGGTGTGAAGGAAGTAAATCATTTGTGAAAGGCTTGGGGTGCAGAGAGAGAGAGAGAGAGAGGGGTGGGTTGAAGGTATACATGTGTTAGATGGATGATGTGTGTGTGTGTGTGTGTGTGTGTGTTGTAATGGGCTATTAATCGTATCCATCAATGTGTAATCCCGGATCTTATGAACGTTAAGTGCTGTATGTAACACTCTCTCTCTCTCTCTCTCTCTCTCTCTCTCTATATATATATATATATATATATATATATATATATATATATATATATATATATATATATATATATATATATATATCTCAATCTAGCTATCTAAAATGTAGTCCAGTGAGAGAGAGAGAGAGAGAGAGAGAGAGAGAGAGAGACTTTAAAATCGCTGCATATTTATCCTAAAACATTCCTAATTATATTCTTTACAATATTCATTCACAGACTTCCTTTGTATTAACACACACACACACACACACACACACACACACACACACACACACACACACACACACACACACACACACACACACACACACACACAGTTAAAGTTGCACATGAGAGGGAGAACTGTTATTGATTCGCATTCTGATCACTGCGTGTGTGTGTGTGTGTGTGTGTTCGCCTCTATTTATACACGTAATAATTCTACATCTTTATTCATCAGAAGTCTATCTATTACATGACACACACACACACACACACACACACACACACACACACACACACACACACACACACACACACACACACCATGTCTCTCTACATTTTTACTTCTCGTTTTTAAATTCCTTCCTTTTATTTTATTTTCATTGGACAATAACAAACAGCTGACTACTCTTTTTTTCCTCTTGATCTTTTCCTCTCGTTCTTTTCCTCTTGGTCTTTTCCCTCATTCTTTTCCTTCCTTGGTCTTTCCTCCTTTTCTTCCTCCTTTTCTTTCTTCTCTTGATTTTTTTTCCTCTTGTTTTTTTTCCTCCTTTTCTTCCTCTTGGTCTGTTCCTCTTGTTTTTTCCTCCCGTTCTTTTCCTTTCTTGGTCTTTTCTCTTTCGTCTTTTCTTATTTTCTTCCTCCTTTTCTCTTTTTCCCTCTTCATCTTTTTCCTCTTGGTCTTTTTCCTCCTTTTCCTCCTCCTCTTCTTCCTCCTCTTGGTCTTCCCTCTTGGTATTTCCTCTTTTTCTTCCTCTTTTTCTTTCTCGTATTGATTTACCTTGACTCTTTAAAATCTGAAGAAGTGTTGCATTAAAAATCTTCTCCTGGACTGGACGTGACTGGAGCGTGACTGGTGCGTGACTGGAGCGTGACTGAAGCGTGACTGGTGCGTGATTGGTGTGTGATTGAGTCGTGACTGGAGCGTGACTGGTGCGTGACTGAAGCGTGACTGAAGCGTGACTGGTGTGTGATTGAGTCGTGATTGGTGCGTGACTGGATCGTGACTGGTGCGTGACTGAAGCGTGACTGGTGCGTGACTGAAGCGTGACTGGATCGTGACTGGTGCGTGACTGGTGCGTGACTGGAAGGTTTGACTGGAAGGTGTGACTGATGGCTGATGGTTGGAATGAAAGGGGTATACATACATACATACATACATACATACATACATACATACATACATACATACAAAGATAATGGAAAATGAGGAGTAAAGAAAGGTTTATAGTGAGAAAAAGCAAAGAAAAGCAAGAGAGAGAGAGAGAGAGAGAGAGAGAGAGAGAGAGAGAGAGAGAGAGAGAGAGAGAGAGAGAGTCCATTAGCTAACAGATATGAGAAATGACAGACAGACAATATTAACCTTCCACACAACCACTCACTCACCCAACCATCCAGTCAGTCAACCATCCAGTCAACCATCCAGTCAGTCAACCATTCAGTCAGTCAACCATCCAGTCAGTCAACCATCCAGTCAGTCAACCATCCAGTCAGTCAACCATCCAGTCAGTCAACCATCCAGTCAGTCAACCATCCAGTCAGTCAACCATCCAGTCAGTCAACCATCCAGTCAGTCAACCATCCAGTCAACCATCCAGTCAGTCAACCATCCAGTCAGTCAACCATCCAGTCAGTCAACCATCCAGTTAACCATCCAGTCAGTCAACCATCAGTCAGTCAACCATCCAGTCAGTCAACCAACCACTTACCCATCCACTTACTCACCCAACCAGTCACTCACTCACCCAGTCAACCTTCCACTCTCCATCTATTTCTATCCATCTTCAACACACAGTTTGTTCATGTCACGCCTTGTTACGTCACCCAACCACTCACTCAGTCACTCAGTCACCCACCCACTCACTCACCCACTCACTCACCCACTCACTCACCCAGTCACCCACCTCTAAATCTCCCATGATTCAAACAGTCTAACATTCCTATGGGTCGAGTTGTCCAGATTAAAAGGTCCCTCAGTGGGGTGACCATAACCCACGTAGCAATAGGCGCGGAAGCTGCAGGGAGGGGCAGGGAGAGGCAGGGAGGGGAGTAAAGAAAGGCAGGAGGTGTAGGGAGGTGCAGGAAGGAGCAGGGTGGGACAGGGAAGGGTATGGAAGGGCAGGGAAGGGTAGGGAAAGACAGAGAGGAGGCAGGGAAAGTTAAGTTAGGTTAGGTTAGGCAAGGAGAGACAGGGAGATAAAAGGACAGGAAAAGGGAGAGACAGAGAGAAAGAGAGGAGAGAGAGAGACAGGGAAGGGAGAGAAGGAACAGGGAGAGAAACAGAGAGAAAGAGAGAGGGACAGAGGGACAGGAAAGGAGAGAAGGAACAGGGAGAGAGACAGAGAGAGAAAGAGAAGGAGAGAGAGAGAGACAGGAAAAGGCAGGGAAAAGTAAGAAGAGGGAGATGTAGAGAGAAATAAGGAGAAGCAGAGAAGGAACAGAGAGAGAGAGAGAGAGAGAGAGAGAGAGAGAGAGAGAGAGAGAGAGAGAGAGAGAGACAGAGAGAGACAGAGAGAGAGAGAGAGAGAGAGAGAGAGACAGAGAGACAGAGAGACAGAGAGACAGAGAGAGAGAGAGAAAGGCAGGAAGTGTAGAGAGAGACAGGGGAGATAGAGAAAGACAGGAAGTGACAGGGAGAGGGCAAGGAGAAACAGAGAGAGAGAGAGAAAGGAAGAGGCAGGGAGAGACAGGGAGAAAGGAGAAGCAGGAAAGTGTAGAGAGGAAGTGAGAGAGAGAGAAAGGGAGATAGAGAGAAGCAGAGAGGCAGAGATAGGAAAGAGAAAGGAAGAGAGAAGGATGGAGAGGAAGAAAGAAGATGGAGAGATGAAGATAGAGTGTAGAGTGGGGCAGGATGGGAGAGAGAGAGGGAGAGAGAGAAAGAGAGAGAGAAAGAGGGAGAGGGAGGAAGAGGGAGAGGGAGGGGGAGGGAGAGGAAGGAAAGGGGAGAGAGAATATACAATTAATATTTTGTGTTTATCATTACTTATAGTTGTTGTTGTTGTTGTTGTTGTTGTTGTTGTTGTTGTTGTTGTCTGTATGTTAGCTATCGTCCTTCCTATTACTGCTGTTGTTGTTGTTGTTGTTGTTGTTGTTGTTGTTGTTGTTGTTGTTGTTGTTGTTGTTGTTGTTGTTGTCCTTAAGCTACATATCGCCCCTATCCTTACTTGCTGTGTTGACGCTATTTATCTCTATCGCTACTGTTATTCTTGTCCTTTCGCTAGTTATCTCCATCGCTAATGTTACTGCTGTCTTGGCGCTAAGTATCTCTATCGCTACTCTTACTGCTTCTCTTCACCACCCACCACCACCACCACCACCACCACCACCACCACATCCTTCAGCACGGGTGGAGCAATTTTAACACTTCCCTTCACATTCACGACTTACAAAACTTGGCGTGTATTTATATTGCTACAGTGACGTCCCTCTCTCCTCTCCCCTTTAACAACGAGCCTTCCCCGCCGGACATTCGTAGGTAAATACATGCAGCGTTTCTACTACTACTGAGTTATTTATGGTGGTATATGCCTGTCTCCATTGAAAGGGTCTGTTTGTGTGTCTCAGTGTTCTGTTCTCAAACGCTTCTCTGCTTCGCCTCCACTGTTTTCAAAAGGGTTTATCTCAATTTACACGAGTTTTTTTTTTTTCATTAGGTGTTTTTACGGTTCTAGAGGCGGAGTGGTAAGATTTCTGCATTTCTAACTGGAGAAACACTATTGAAAAGCCGTCTAGTCATCTCTGTGGCCTTGGAAAATAGTCGTGGTGAGAGAAGAGAGCGATTTTTAAGGTGTTTTTACTGTTCTAGAGGCGGAGTGGTAAGATTTTTGCATTTCTAACTGGAGAAACACTATTGAAAAGCCGTCTAGTCATTTCTGTGGCCTTGGAAAACAGTCGTGGTGAGAGAGAAGAGCGTTTTTGAATACAGACCTGTCGCCTGCACAGATAAAGAATAGCAAAGACAACAACAACAACAACAACAACAATAATAATAATAATAATAATAATAATAATAATAATAATAATAATAATAATAATAATAATAACAATAAATAGGAATGAATAGATAAATAAAAGGTAGAAAAGACACACAGGTAAGTCACACACCTGGTCACAAGAAGGGCGAGGAGGACACACAGGCTGCAGGTGTAGGTGTAGAAGGCTCTCCTCGGCGCCATCCATGTGTGTAGGGTCTCCAGGAGGTAACCCAACACCACACCTGCCAGCACACCACCACCACCACCACCACCGCCGCCGCCACCAGCAGAAGGCGCCGCAGGAGGGAAAAATGTGGAGAAATTCATTAGTTTTCTTCTTATTTATTTTGTGAATTTAAATGTGATTGTTAGCTTTTTGTGCCGCTGTTACTACTACTACTACTACTACTACTGCTGCTACTACTACTGCTGCTGCTACTACTACTACTACTACTACTACTACTACTACTACTATTACTACTACTACTACTACTATACAACAACAAAAACAACTACTACAACAACAACATCAACTACTACTACTACAACAACACCAACAACACGTATTACTACTACTCTACTACTACTACTACTACTACTACTACTACTACTACTACGACTACTACAACAATTACCTGTGAGCATGGAGGAGAACTGGAGAGCGGGGAAGTAGTGGTGATAGTAGAGAATTCTGTTCATGCTGTAGAAGGGAAGGTAGTGCGCCAGGTAGGCAATTAAGAGCCACCGGAGAGCAAACACGTGGCGATCCTTCTTCTCTGTGGTGGTGGTGGTGGTGGTGGTGGTGGTGGTGGTGGAAATGGGTTTGTTAGTTGTTTTTCTTATTTTTTATTTTTTTTTTTTTGTTTATTTTGTTGTGTTTTGTTGTATATTTGGTTTGTTTTTGTGGTTTTGTGTTTTGTTTTGTGTTTGTGTGTGTGTGTGTGTGTGTGTGTGTGTGTGTGTGTGTGTGTGTGTGTGTGTGTGTGTGTGTGTTTATCTATATTTCTGTGTGTGTGTGTGTGTTTATCTATATTTCTGTGTGTGTGTGTGTGTGTGTGTGTGTGTGTGTGTGTGTGTGTGTGTGTGTGTGTGTGTGCGCTGTGTATCTCTATCTCTCTCTCTCTCTCTCTCTCTCTCTCTCTCTCTCTCTCTCTCCTCACACACACACACACACACACACACACACACACACACACACACACACACACCCAGCCGTCAATATTTGGGTCAATGAAAGCTGAATAACCTGGCCAATATAACACCAGAGCGGACCTATTGAGCTCCCACAGCCGCCTTGCAACACCTGACCTCAACACTCACCGCCCCTCCCTTCCTCTCCCTCCCTCCTCTCTCTCTCTCTCTCTCTCTCTCTCTGACGCAAACTGAATCACTCGTTAACCCCGCCGTGGGAAAACTTACAGATACAGTCAAGGTTTTGTATATGTTCACCTGTAGTTTGACAAGCTAACCTAACTTAATCTGACCTAACTTAACCTAACCTAACTTAACCTAACTTAACCTAACTTAACCTAACCTAACCTATAATTTTCCTAATCTAAACTTGATCCAAACTTAATCTAATTCTATCCTAACTCAGTGTAACCCAACCAGTCTATAAGCTAACTTAATCTAACCAAGCTAACTTAACCCACGTAACTTAGAGGAGGAGGTGAAGCGAAACACTCTACAACTTGTCTGAACACTTGTCTGAATGTCTAAACAACGTAACTTAATCAAACCTAACTAAGATTTATTCTAACCCAACCTAACTCAACCTAAATCGTACATAAATCTCAAGGTAAAAATATATCCCAGTACTGAAGGGGCTAAAATAATGAAGACAGTGACCATTAATCTGCCCTCCATAGACCCTCCCTAACGTCAACAAAATGGTCTAATGGTACACAAATCTCAAGGTAAAAATATGTCCCAGTACTGAAGGGGCTAAAATAATGAAGACAGTGACCATTAATCTGCCCTCCATAGACCCTTCCTAACGTCAACAAAATGGTCTAATGGTACACAAATCTCAAGGTAAAAATATGTCCCAGTACTGAAGAGGCTAAAATAATGAAGACAGTGACCATTAATCTGCCCTCCATAGACCCTCCCTAATGTCAACAAAATGGTCTAATGGTACACAAATCTCAAGGTAAAAATATGTCCCAGTACTGAAGGGGTTAAAATAATGAAGACAGTGACCATTAATCTGCCCTCCATAGACCCTCCCTAACGTCAACAAAATGGTCTAATGGTACACAAATCACAAGGTAAAAATATGTCCCAGTACTGAAGGAGTTAATACCTAGACCCAAGCCAACCCAACCCATCTTAACTTAATCCAGATATCTTACCAGCCAGGTGGGGAGGATCAGCCAAGCCCCGTTTCCTGTAGAAGTAGTGGCGAAGAATAAGCACCGGAGAGACGACCAGGAAGACGAGGTTGACCCAGAAAATCACAGGGTTTCCCAACAGGACAATTCTGAAGCTCACGTCGTACCAAACTTGCGACTGTTGAGGGGACGTGGAGGGGAGAGGGAGGCGGGGAGGGAGGGAGGGATTGAGGAAGGGAAAGAGTAGGGAAAAGAGGAGGAGGATGGCAGTAGAGGAGGGAGAGAAGGAGGGAATTGAGAAAAGAAGAGAAGGGAGGGATGAAAGTAAAGAGGAAAAGGAGGGAGAAGAGGAGGGAATGGAGGAAAGAGGGAGAGAATGGCAGTAAAATGGGGAAAGAGAGGAGGAGACAGAGAGAGAGAGGAAGAGGAAGAAGAGAGGAGACGAGAAGAGGAGACGAGGAGGGAGAGAAGGAGAGGAAGGAATGGAGGAAAGAGGAAAGGAGAAGAGTTGAGGGGACGTGGAGGAAACAGGGAGGGAGGAGGGAAGAGAAAGAGAAGTAAAGAGAAATTAAAGAGGAAAGGAGGGAGAGGAGGAAAGAATAGAGGGAAGAGGAAGAGGAGAGAAAAAAATATTGAGGAAAGAAAGGGTGAAAGGGTGAGGAATGAAGGGGAAAATGGAGAAGGGGAAAAAGAGAGGAAAAAAATTATATTAATGGATGGAAAAAGGAATAAAATAATAAAGACGTAAACAAAAGAAAAGGAAGAGAGACGAAAACAAAACAAAAAGAAAAGAAAGAAATAGATGAAGAGGAATAGAAAAAAAAAAAGGAGGAAAAAAAGGAGAGAAAAAAAAAACAGAACAAAAGGAAGAGACAAAAACGAGAAAAAGAAAAGAAAGAAGTAGATAAAAGGAAGAGGAAGAGAAAGAGGAGGAAAAAATAGAGATAAATGAAAAAGTAAAAAAAAAAGAAGAAATTGAAAGAAAATGAAGAGAAAACAGAAACGAAAGAAAACAAGAAAACAAAAAAGTAGATGAAGAGGAAGAGGAAGAGGAAGAGAAGGAGGAAGAGAGAGGAAGGAAGGGAGATGGGTGTGGGGAAGGGGGAAGGGAGAGACAGGTGAGTAATGACACAGGTAAAGGCACCACTAATGAGAGAGAGAGAGAGAGAGAGAGAGAGAGAGAGAGAGAGAGAGAGAGAGAGAGAGAGAGAGAGAGAGAGAGAGAGAGAGAGAGAGAGAGAGAGAGAGAGAGAGAGAGAGAGAGAGAGAGAGAGAGAGAGAGAGTCATGCTTTGATTAATTAAGTGCAGGTGTAATGGGCAGAGGACAGATGTGTGTGTGTGTGTGTGTGTGTGTGTGTGTGTGTGTGTGTGTGTGTGTGTGTGTGTGTGTGTGTGTGTGTGTGTGTGTGTGCGTGTGTGTGTGTGTGTGTGTGTGTGTGTATTTCAAAGCTTTCAGTATTTTTAACTAATGGAAAGTAAAAAGAAAGAAAAAAAAGAAAAAGAAAAAAAAGAAGAATTTATCAAGTTATTCCCATTTTATTCATTTTCTTTCTTTCTTTCTTTCTCTTCTTTCTTTTATTAATTATACTGTTTTGTTATTTTCTATTATTTTTATGCTTTCTTCGTCTTTACTGTTGAGAGAGAGAGAGAGAGAGAGAGAGAGAGAGAGAGAGAGAGAGAGACCCCTGCAGCTACGTGAAGCAAACAAGGTCATAAACAAACAAACAAATGAATGAAGCAAAGGAGCAAAACAAACAAGGGACACATTACAAAGATTCTCAAATTTTTCCTTCCTTCCTTCCTTCCTTCCTTCCTTCCTTCCTTCCTTCCTATTCTTCCTTCCTTCCTTTCTTCCTTTCTTTTCTTCTTTTCCTTCTCCTCCTTCTCTTTTTTCCTTCCTTCCTTCCTTCTTCTCTTCCTTCTATACTTCTCTCCCCTTCTTTCCTTCCATTTCTTCCTTCCCTTCCTTCTCTCCTCTTCTTTCTTTCCTTCTCTTTCTTCTCTTTCTTCCTTCACTTCCTTCTCTTCTTCTTTGTTTCTTTCTTCCTCCTTTACTTAAAATGTTTCCTCTCTTTTCTTGCTTCCTTCCTTCTTTCTCTTCTTTCTCTCCTCTCTTCATTATTCCCTCCTTTCTTTTATCTCTTTGTAATGACTCTTCCTCATTTACTCTCCCTCTTCCTCTTCCTCTCTTTCGCTTATCTCTTTCTCCCTTTCCTTCCTTTTATCTTCATCTTCCTTCATTCGTTGCTTCTTCTCTTCTTCTCTCTCTCTCTCTCTCTCTCTCTTTCTCATTTATTCATTTTCCTTCGTGTTCTAATTTCTTGTTTCTCTCTTTTATTTATTCTTTCCTGTCTCTTTTCCTTCTTCTCTATTCTGTTACGCTCTCTCTCTCTCTCTCTCTCTCTCTCTCTCTCTCTCTCTCAACAGTAAAGAAGAAGAAAGCAAAAAATAGTAAAAATGACAACAGTAGAATGAATGAAAAGAAAGAAGAGAAAGAAAAAAGAAAGAAAATAAGTAAATATGCGAATGACGATAAATCTCTCTCTCTCTCT
>NC_059288.1:7596816-7599316 GCF_017591435.1 Portunus trituberculatus
TGACTATTTGGTGATTTTATACAGTTTCAGAAACTCATGGGAAGATTGAAATAGCTAAGACTGTGGCCATTAATCTTCTGACCTCCATAGAGCCTTCGTAATGTCAATAAAATGGTCTAATCCTATACAAATCTCAAGGTAAAAATGTGTTCCAGTACTGTAGGGGTTAGAATAGTGAAGACTGTGGCCATTAATCTTCTGACCTCCATAGAGCCTTCTTAATGTCAATAAAATACTCTAATCGTACACAAATCTCAAGGTAATGTGTCCCAATACTGAAGGGGTTAGAATAGTGAAGAGTTTTGCCATTAATCTTCTGACCTCCATAGAGCCTTCTTAATGTCAATAAAATAGTCTAATCCTATACAAATCTCAAGGTAAAGTGTCCCAATACTGAAGGGGTTAAGATACTGTATGGCCAAAGGTTCACCAGGGGACTTGTTTCTTAGAGTTACATTGTGTCGAGCCTTTTGAATAACTGCCGGTGTGTGTTGGTCCCTGTGGTGGCAAGGAGTGTGTGTTTGTCCCTCAATTCTGTAAAGGTCCCATTGTGTAAGTTGTTTGATAGTAAGCAGCATAACCTGTACCGTTGCTTTGTTCTCTGTTAGACTCGTGAAAAGAACCTTGCGAATTCATCTAATTACCTGAATGTATTGAGTTAAGACTGAAATATTTAATCGCTTCAATACTGGTTAACATTTTGACCTTGAAATTTGTGTACGATTAGACCATTTTATTGACATTAGGAAGGGCCTATGAACGTCAGAAGATTAATGGACACAGGCTTCACTATCTTAACCCTTTCAGTACTGGGACACATTTTTATCTTGAAATTTGTGTACTATTAGACCATTTTATAGACATTAGGAAGGGTCTATGGACGTCAGAAGATTAATGACCACAGTTTTCACTATTTCAACCCTTTCAGTACTGGGACACATTTATACCTTGAAATTTGTGTACTATTAGACCATTTTATTGACATTAGGAAGGGTCTATGGACGTCAGAAGATTAATGGACACAGTCTTCACTATTTTAAGAGTACACAGAAATCATTAAAATCGTGAAACAACCCTGCGAACACTTTAACTGACAGTCTGAAAGTAATGGAGATAAGATTGAAATGTTTAAGAGTATACAGAGGCTTGTGTGGTCTTGGAAAACAAACAGTCGCGGTGAGAGTCGGTTCTGAATGCCTGGTCTGAAACATTTACGAGCACGGCAGACTCACTCACCACTTGTTGGGCAGCTTGGCTTTGGACCACGTGAGGGCGCAGCTGTTAGGAACGCACACAAACTTGACGCTGGAGTTAAGAGTTTGCAGCGTCTGTCCTGGCTTACCTCCCTCTATGTACACCCGCCACATCTGCCACGGGGACACCTGAACCACGGGGGAGAGAAAGTAAAAGGATCATTGGACAGTCTTCTGAAAAACTGCTTCACACTTTCAAAAGCCTGTAGTTTAAGTCCTTCCGCGTTTTCCTATTCATTCTGGTTATTATTTGGCGATTTTTTAAAGCTTCAGAAACTTATGTGGGGGATTAAATCAGTAAAGACTCTGGCCATTAATCTTCTGACCTCCATAGACCTTTCCTAATGTATATAAAATCATCTAATCACATCAAAAAATCGTGGTAAAAAATGCGTCTCAGTATCGAAGGGGGTTTTAAGGGTGTTTTTACCGTTTTAGAGACAAAATAACACCATTTCTACTATATTAACAGAAGAAACAGTCTTGAGAACCAGGCAAATCATCTCGTTGGTCTCTGAGAATAGGCGTGGTGTGGGAGCAAAGTGTTTGAGAATACGACCCATAACACTTGTAGAAAAGGAAAGCAGGTAACTAGTGGAAGGAAGAACATTTAGGGAAAGACAGAGAGTGGAATGGAGGGGAAGGATGAAGGATTAGAGTGACAAAAGCAGAGAGAGAGAAGGAAGATTGAGTGAAAGACAGAGAGTAAGATAAAGGGGTTGAAGGATGAAGGATCACATAGAGAGAGAAAGAGATGGAAGAAGATTAAGGAAAAGACAGAGAGTGAAATGGAGGGTGAAGAATGAAAGATTAGGGTGGAAGAAGCAGAGAGAGAAGGAAGATTGAAAGAAAAACAGAGGGTAAAAGAAAAAAAGTGGTAGAATGTGAGAGAAAAGTTAAGAAAATGAAAGAAAGATGAAAATAACCAAGAAAAAAAATATTGGAAGAGGAAAAGACGATAGATCAGAAAAATGAGAGAAGAAAGTAAGAGAAATCATGAGAAAGAAAGATAATTAGAAGAGAAAAAGAAAAAGATTAGAAAAATGAGAGAAGTGAGTGAAAACATGAGAAAAAAGAGAATTAGAAGAGAAAAATACGATAAATAAGAAAAATGAGAGAAGGAAGTAAGAGAAAACACGAAAAAGCACACTAGGACGAAGAGAAGAGAAAGAAAGAAGAACGTAAAGAAGAAATGAGAGAACAGATGTAAGGAAAAAGGAAAGAGAAGAATAGCAGAAAGGAAAATA
>NC_059288.1:7611816-7616816 GCF_017591435.1 Portunus trituberculatus
AGAGATACACAGAAAAACATAGACGTAGATAGATATATAAACAGGAAAAAGACAGACAGACAGACAGACAGACAGACAGACAGAGAGGGTGAAGAATACAAGATGAAGTGAGGGGAAGGAAGACGAGAAGAGAAAGAGGGGAGAGAAAGTGGAGGGAACAAGTGAAGTGGAAGGGGAGCGCAGCAGGAGGAGGAGGAGGAGGAGGAGGAGGAGGAGGAGGAGGAGGAGGAGGAGGAGGAGAGGAAAGAGCAAGTGAGGGGAAACTATCTTTATATTTTTCCCCTCGTCACAAAAGCAAAGAAGGAAGAAAATTAAATGTATCTTTTTCCCCCAACAAAGTAATTTTTTTCCCCTTTTTTTCCCCTCGAGCGACTCAAAATGAAATGAATAAATGAAATGAATAAACATATGATTTAAAAAGTGTGCGTGTGTGTGTGTGTGCGTCAGCGTGTGTGTGTGTGTGTGTGTGTGTGTGTGTGTGTGTGTGTGATGTGTACATACATACATACATACATACCTGAATTTCAAGATGGCAGCTTCAAAACGTTCAAAATATGACAAATTCTTTCTTTCCTTCTTTTCTTCATCTTCTTCTTCCATCTTCGCCTCAACATATTCCTCCTCTTCCTCCTCCTCTTCCTCCTCTTCCTCTTCCTCTTCCATTTTTATTTTATTTTCCTTCACTTTCTCTTCATTTTCCTTCTTTTCCTCCTCGTCTGTGTCATGTTCCTCCTTCATCTTCTTCTTCTTCACCTCCGCCTCCTTATTGCTTTCCAGAGTCATCCTTCACTGAGAGAGAGAGAGAGAGAGAGAGAGAGAGAGAGAGAGAGAGAGAGAGAGAGAGAGAGAGAGAGAGAGAGAGAGAGAGAGAGAGAGAGAGAGAGAGAGGTTATCAATCGACATATCTTATCAATCGCTCTTTTAATAAACACACACACACACACACACACACACACACACACACACACACACACACACACACACACACACACACACCACCTTTAAAATGATCCCACAAAACACAGAAAAACAAAACTTATCCAAACATCGTATAAAAAACACAATATAGTCTTTAAGATCATCAAAACACACACACACAAACACACACACACACACACACACACACACACACACACACACACACACACACACAGACTCATAGTAAACACATTTAACACAAAACACCTTCAAAACACACACACAAACACACACTTCACCCTTAAAACACCACTCCAAACACACACACACACACACGGACTCATAGTAAACACATTTAACACAAAACACCTTCAAAACACACACACAAACACACACTTCACCCTTAAAACACCACTCCAAACACACACACACACACACACACACACACACACACACACACACACACACACACGAGTAATCTATCCAGTTTTTATCCAAGGCTCTTCAACACAAACATTACAGGATTACTGACATACCTTTGGAAGTTTCACAACCACCACCACCACTACCACATGGACTCTCTCTCTCTCTCTCTCTCTCTCTCTCTCTCTCTCCTCCTGGTCACTGCCACGTCTCGCTTTAACCAGGTAAAAGTGATGTTTATTCGTGTTTTTCCTTCCTTTTTTCCTTGTTTTTCTTCCTCCTTTTAGTTTTTCCTCCTTCCTTCCTTCAGTTTTTTTCCTTTTCTTTTCCTCTTTTTCTTGTTTTCCTTCCTGTTTTTTTTTTATTTTTTCGTGTTTTTTTTCTTCCTTCCTTCTTCTTTTCTTGATGTGGTTCAGTTTTTTTTTATTTTATTTTCCTCTTTTCCTTTTGTTTTCCTTGCTGTTTATTTTCATTGTCTTTTTCCTCCTTTTTTCTTGATGTGGCTTCATTTTTTTTTTTTTTTTTTTTTTTGTTTTTGCTTGTCTTGCATTTTCTTGTTTTTTTTTTTTTTCTTCCTTTTTTTCTTCTTTTCTTGATGTGGTTTCAGTTTTTCTCCCTTTCTTTTCCTCTTTTTCTCGTTTTCCTTCCTACTTTTGTTTCTTTTCCTTCTTCTTTCTTCTCTTCTTGTGTTTTTCCCGTTTTCTTTTCCTTGTTTTCCTTGTTTTCCTCTCTGCTTTGGTTTCTTTTTCCTCTTTCCTTGTTTTCCCGTGTTTTTTTTCGTTTTCTTTTCCTTTTCCTTGTTTTCCTTCCTGCTTTTGTTTCTTTTTCCTCTTTTTCTTGTTCTCTTGATGTGGTTTCAGTTTTCTTTCTTTTTCTTCTTCCTCGTTTTCTTTTTTTTTTTTTTTTTTCTTTTTCTTTTTCTGGTATTTTGTTGTCTTCTGATTTTCTTCTCTTTCATTTTCTCTTATTCTTTTTTTTTTCTTTCTCATGGTGTCTCATTTTTCTTCCTCCTCCTCCTCCTCTTCTTCTTCTTCTTCTTCTTCTTTTTCTTCCTTTTCGTCATCTTTCTCTCCTTTCTCATTCTTCTCTCGCATTTTCTTTACTCTTCTTTCTTCTTTTCTCTTATTTCATGTCCTTCCATATCTCTCTCTCTCTCTCTCTCTCTCTCTCTCTCTCTCTCTCTCTCTCTCTCTCTCTCTCTCTCTCTCATCACCTTCTTCCTCTTCTCTTTCCTCTTTCCTTTCATCCTTCGTCTTTACTTGCTCCCTCCTCCTCCTCCTCCTCCTCCTCCTCTTCCGCCTCCTCCTCCTCCTCCTCCTCCTCCTCCTCTTCCTCTTCCTCCTCCGCCTCCTCCTCCTCCCGGTTGGTTGGTAAAGTTTCCTGCCGCCCAAACTTTCGGCTCTGTTAACTCCCTGCCCTTGTATTGTATTGTTTTCCTTGTGCTTTCTTCTCTCTCTCTCTCTCTCTCTCTCTCTCTCTCTCTCTCTCTCTCTCTCTGGCGATGCTCTCTTTTTTTTCCTTTTTTTTTTTGTCTTTATTTCATCCTATTTTTCTCTTTTCCATTCTCGCCTTAATGAAAACAATCTCGTTTTTTAATCACCTTCCAGACGTTCCCAGGTAAAGTAAGGAGAGAGAGAGAAAACACACACACACACACACACACACACACACACACACACACACACACACACACACACACACACACACACAGCTAATATTTACGTTAGGATTAAAACCACCGCCTCGTCTCGGCTGCATACAAGAGAATCCAACTTTAATAATTGATACTCTTGCCAAATTTACGGGGAAAGGTTAAAAGTGAAATCATCGCAGCTTATTTCTCCACCCCCAATCTTACCCTGCCCCCAAAGCCCCTCTAGGCCCCCACAGACCGTACCAAGAAAGCCCCCTCTCCCCTTCACGTCCCCGTCTCGCCAGCCGCTCCGTAAGGATAAATGGCACGTGAAAGTAATTATGTTTACTAGTCGTTCCTTTCGCCTGCCTGCGCCAAGTGCTCGGGTTATGCCTGCGCCAAGTACAGCCGCCTCTTGGCCGAGTAAGTTCTCCTAGTCCTCCTAAACACTGAGAAATGGCACGGAAATAATCACCGCTGAAGAAAAGTGAAAGGGCAGTGTTAGGAAATGCTTTGCTCTCTCACCATCACTTCTTTCCAAAGGCTCCAGTTGAAGATACTCGTGTTTTTAAGGTAAGTTCTCCTAGTTCTCCTAAGTACTGAGAAATGGCATGGAAGTAATCACAGCTGAAGAAAAATGAAAGGGCTGTATTCTGAAACGCTTTGCTCTCACCATCACTGCTTTCCAAAGGCTCCAGATCCACAGTTGTCCAGCCACCACCGATGTGTTTCCACCAATGTGTCCATAAACCTGACCCTGTCTTCCTCTCGCTCTGGTTCCTTCTACTCTCCCCAACAAGCATTCTCTCCCCAGTCCATGTCCTCTCAGTGTTTTTAAGGTAAGTTCTCGCTGAAGAAAAATGAAAGGGCCGTGTTCTGCTCTCTCACCATCACTGCTTTCCAAAGGCTCCAGTTGAAGATACTCGTGTTTTTAAGGGTGTTTTTATGGTTCCGGTGATGGATTGGCAAGGTTTCTGGTTTCTTAAAAGGAGTAGTTGTCTCTGTGGCCTTGGAAAATTGTCTTAGTGAGAGGGGAAGGCGTTGCTGCATGAATACGGGCGAGAGCACAGCAGCGGACATCAAAGTGCAAGAGAACAATAGATGATGATTTAAAAAGTGTAAAAACAACAACGGAAATTCAAGACAACAGACAATCGAAGTGTAAAAAAAAAAATAAATAAATAAATAAATAAAAAAAACAAATAAATAAATAAAAATTGCAAAAGAACCATAGATGATGATTTAAAAAAAGCATAAAAAAGCAACAGAAATTCAAGACAACAGATAATCAAAGCGTAAAAAAAAGAAAGAAAGAAAGAAAAAAAAAACACACACACATCTAAAGAACAATAGATGATTTAAAAGGCGCAAAAAAACAACAACAGAAATTTAAGACAACATATAATCGAAATAAAAAAAACAAAAACAAAGATAATGATAAAAATTGCAAAAGAACCACAGATAACTCAAACTGCAGAGGAACCACAGATATGCCAACTATTAGAAGCTTAAAAGCCAACAAAATCTTGAAGTCTACCATTAAAAGCTTGAAATATCCTGCAAGATCAAAATTCGCTAATAGAAGTTTTGCACCCATTAGAAGCTTCAAATCATCCAAAATAAGTTCCAAACACCATTAGAAGCTTAAAATTATCAAAAGCAAAATGGAAACAATTAGAAGCTTAAAATAATGCCTAAATAAGCTTAAAAGCTTCAAATCATCCAAAAGTAATCAAAAGCTTCAAATAATTCAGAAATAAGCTTCAAACACCAATAGTAAGCATTAGTAAGCTTGAAACACCATTACAAGCTTCAAATCGTTCAAAAGTAAGCTTAAACACCATTCAAAGCTTCAAATTATTCAAAGTAAGCTTCGAACACCATTAAAAAGCTTCATTACACCATTAACCCCTTCAGTACCATTCATATTCATTCTGGTGACTATTTGGTGACTTTATACAGCTTCAGAAACTCATGTGGGGATTGAAGATAGTGAAGACTGTGGCCATTAATCCTCTGCCCTCCA
>NC_059288.1:7621816-7654316 GCF_017591435.1 Portunus trituberculatus
TTGGGTGAAATTAACATCACTCCACACACACACACACACACACACACACACACACACACACACACACACACACACACACACACACACACACACACACACACACACACACACACACGGGTCTAAATTGGTAAAATATATCAATTAGCACAATTTACGTCACATTCTTCCCGTCTTCCCATCTTCCTCCCGTCTCTTCCCGCTGCTCTGCCGGGGTTGTGAGAGAGAAACACCATCTCACACAATACAATACAATAAATAAATAAATAAATAAAGAGTAATATGACGACTAATCTAATGGAAAATACGAGTAATATAAACATAGTATTTTCTTTAGTGTGTGTGTGTGTGTGTGTGTGTGTGTGTGTGTGTGTGTGTGTGTGTGTGTGTGTGTGTGTGTGTGTGTGTGTGTGTGAAGGAAGGAAGGTAGGAAGGAAGTGAAGAGAGGGAAGGAAGGAAGGAAGGAAGGAAGGAAGGAAGGAAGGAAGGAAGGAAGGAGAAGGAGTCTGTGCAAGTCTGTTGTGCACGTTGTGGGTTGTATACTTGTAGAGAGAGAGAGAGAGAGAGAGCGTCGATTTCAGCTCTCTCTCTCTCTCTCTCTCTCTCTCTTAATGTGTGTGTGTGTGTGTGTGTGTGTGTGTGTGTGTGTGTGTGTGTGTGTGTGTGTGTGTGTGTGTTAGTTCAGCTGGACACCCCAACACTCAGCTAGACACATCTCAAATCTGATAAACTTCCTCCTGCTTCAAGTCAGATAAACCAACCAACAGTAGTAGTAGTAGTAGTAGTAGTAGTAGTAGTAGTAGTAGTAGTAGTAGTAGTAGTAGTAGTAGTAGTAGTAGTAGTAGTAGTAGTAGTAGTAGTAGTAGTAGCGGTAAGTTTCTCTCTCTTTACGACTATTTCTACAAACCACAAAAAAAGACTAAATTCTCAGCTGCTTCTCATATAAACAACGAATTTAGTTAACCTGTCACTACACACACACACACACACACACACACACACACACACACACACACACACACACACACATTAAAATCCCTCAGTCACTTTAACTAGACCCTATTAGAAGCAGCGTTGTTGTTGTTGTTGTTGTTGTTGCGCAGTTATATAACCTAAACGCGACATATCGTATTTTGGCGCAACGCAATGAGAGAGAGAGAGAGAGAGAGAGAGAGAGAGACGACGGCGCTTATCTCTCTCTCCCTCTCTCTCATCTTTAAGTCTACAGTGGTTAAAATGTTCCTTTCCTTGATTTAAGCTATATTCTCTCTCTCTCTCTCTCTCTCTCTCTCTCTCTCTCTCTCTCTCTCACCTTTCACGTCTATTTTACCCCTATCATCAATTTCCTTCATTTTTTTCATTCCTTATTCCTCTCATTTATTCTCTTATTCTTTCTTTCCCTCATTATCTACTTCTTATTTTTCACATTTCCTTGTTTTCCTTCTTTATCTCCTGTTTATCTTATTCTTCTTATCTTTCCCCCGTGTTTTCCTTTCCTCGTCTGTGTTGTCTATCTATCTATCTGGTTCCTTTATTGTTATCTTTCATCTCTATTTATCTCTCATTATCTTCTCCTTCCTCCTTCCTTTCAAGTGTCTATCTTCCTCTTCTTCCCTTTGTCTTTACTCCTCTTTATCTTATTGTCTATCTACCTTTCCTTTTTTTTAATTTCTCCCTGGTTCCCTTATCGTTACTATCTTCCTTTATCTGTCTCATTATCTTGTTCTTTCCTGATTCCTTTCCTCTAGTGTCTCTATCTTCATCTTTTTTGCCATTATCTTCACTCTCTATCCTTTCTTCGTCCTCTTATCTATATATCTATCTGTCCATCTATCATTGTCTAGTGAAGGATTAACAAGATTTCTACTTCATAAACGGGGGGAAAACGCTTTGGAGAGAGAGAGAGAGAGGGAGAGAGAGAGATAATCACACTGAGGTCTCTTGTATTAGGAAAGTTATCATTTAAATTCCCTGGCTAACCATTGTCAAAACACCAATATGAGTGGTCTTAAAGATATGGCGAACAACGAGAGAGTGGAAGGAAGCAGGCAGACGGGTCCTTATATACTAAAACAGTGTGGATCGTGAGAATACATACATAATTCATAACACTTAACACATAATAATAATAATAGTAATAGTAATAATAGTCACTTACAGCTACCACGGTTAACTACTTATACCTATCTAATACTATACAAACATACACACACACAGAAATGTAAGATTGAGATATATATATATACATGGCTCGTATTCTCAAAACACTGCTCTGCTTCACCTTCACTGTTTCAAATGGCCTTATCTGAATTGACACGAGTATAAGGTGCTTCTATGGTTCTAGAGGCAGAGTGATAAGATTTCTGCACTAACTGGATTAACACTCTTGTAAACCTCGCTAGTCATCTTTGTGGCCTTGGAAACTAGTCATGATGAAAGAAGAGCAATTTTTAAGGTTTTTTTTATGGTTCTAGTGACAAGATTTCTGTACCAACTGGAGAAACACTTGTAAACCCCGCTAGTCATCTCTGTGGCCTTGGAAAATAGTCAAGATGAGAGAGAAGAGCAATTTTTAAGGTGTTTTATGGTTCTAGAGGCAGAGTGATAAGATTTCTGCATTATTAATTGGAGAAACACTCTTGTAAACCCCGATAGTCATCTCTGTGGCCTAAAAATAGTCATGGTGAGAGAGCAAAGTGTTTCTGAATAGGAGCAACAGTTAGACCAGACATCCCAAAACGGTCTTATATCTACTGAAACAAGCATTCCATCCGTGAAGTGAAGGTGTGAAGTTAGTATCCCTCACACACACACACACACACACACACACACACACACACACACACACAGAGTTACTGCTATTGGATTTTCAATGTGTAATGATAGTGTCACTTCCCAGTAATCCTCCTCTGTGTGTGTGTGTGTGTGTGTGTGTGTGTGTGTGTGTGTGTGTGTGTGTGTGTGTGTGTGTGTGTGTGTGTGTGTGTGATGTTGAAATATAGATGAGAAACAGATTTACAACCCTTTCTTATTCCTGCCAAACAAAGATTTCACATCAATCACACACACACACACACACACACACACACACACACACACACACACACACACACACACACACACACCTTCCTCTGCAGTCTGAGCCAGTGGGCCACAAAAATGATCAAGTCAGAATCTTTGAAAAGCACAAAAAATTCAAGACAAGCCAGAGAATCAATGGTTGGACATGGCTGCCTCATGTCCCATCAGCACTACAACATCTACTACTCTACTATTACTACTACTACACCACATGGCAGGGCAGCAGCGTAGGGGTCAGGTAGTACAGTAGTAGGAAAAATGGTTTGGTTTGCAGTTCCCCTCTTGGCAGCGTTCAAAAAGGCACACCAGCGAAGTGGGTCTGGTGCGCTGAGGCGAAGAGGTTAACTTTCTCTCAATTGGTCTTTAGGTTCATGTCTGTCAAAGGCTCAGCGATGCAAGGCGGAGTCGGCCGGGTAGCGGGAAAGCTCACTCTGATCTTTTGAACTTAAATCTTTATCTGTAATGTGTTAAGTTACCTTTACTTGAGGCGAGGCAAGCACCAAGCACCACCGACTAGCTCCTGCTCCCCCACCTCATGCAACGCCCGCCGACGCAGAGGAAGGGCTCGCCAATGCTTGACAGGGGACGCCAGTGACGCCCCGAGGGGCTCACTCGCTCACCCTTCAGAAGAGGTAAGAACATGTATCATCCATTGAAGTGGTAACAGAGAGACACAGTGAAGGCACTCCTTACTTGACACATGACACACCTGAACCTGATCTAGCAAGCAGACTGACATATGATCTTTGAGAGCTGAGGTGCAGGACGTGTTTGTGAAGGCTCCTCTAGACCACAAAGGATTCACAGCCAGTAAAACACACACTTCATGTGAACGGCTACTGTATTTATTTCTCATGGGGATCGTAACATTCAGGTTACAATATTACAGTACAACAAAAGGCAAATGAAAGTAAACAAATGAGGGAGGAAATACTACCTGTTCGTGGGCGAGGCCTAGTCGCCCGGACACAGCTTGCTGCTAACCCTAGAAAAGAGGATCACTCGGCCTGACACTGACTGACTCAAGGTACAAGAGTGGTAGTATAAAGTAATGCCCGGTGGAGTGGCGGAGGGCGCTGCGTGCGTCTCCAGCCCGGCTCAGCGCGGCCCGGCGGCGGCGGCGGTACGAGCCTACGCGGCGTGACGTGACGTGACGGTACACGAGAAGTTACCGAATACCCGCTGACGACACCACACACACTACCGCGCCCGTACCAACGGCAGCGTGCCCGGCGAGTGTCGCGCGCTTAGTACGGCCGGCGGTCCGGCGGGCCGTAACTGCGTCAGTGAGGAGGAAGGGGACGGAGTTAGTTCTCGCCTGTCCTTCCTGATGCAACAAGACATGATTGATAAATGCAACAACAGCCTTAAGTGTCTAGGGTGCGGCAACTGAGGGAGGGAGGTGGTTAGTGGCCCCTACCCTTAACCTCACCCTTACCCCTGCACCTGTTACTGCTCCTGCCCCTCCCCCCTGTCCCTGCCCTGGGGAGGGGGGACACCACTAGCTGTAAGGGCCCAATGGGAGCTGCTCTCCTTATTAGCAAGAAAGGTTAGACTGATCTAGACTGCTAAGTGTGGAGGCCCCAGCCATCAAAGACAGACCACACACACAACACAACAAGCTGTACTCACCCACGCATTGGAGGCGGCGGCGGCGGGTACCTGCAACAACAACAACAACAACAACTGTCAGCCACACTGTCTACACCACCTACACACCACACACCTTCAATGACACACACAAATCATGAACACTGCACCACACATACCACCCACACCACATACCAACACAATTTCTCTCTCACACACACACACATTCAGAGAGAGAAAGAGAGAGAGAGAGATACTGGCAGGAGCAACAAAAATACCAATAAAGAAAGGCTTGGTGAAGTAGTGGCACCAAACCAAGACACACAATGACAAACACAAATGAGGGAAATGTTTCTCAGTACAGTGCTCTCTGTGGCCACCCAACACATCACACCAAGTCGCTCCCTGCATTAAAGAATCACCAAGTATTTCACTGTTATTTCTGATGTGGTTCCTTGTGCAAAAATAGATTCCAGCACCAAGTGAAGGATTTTTTATACATTTTTTTTAATGTATGGGAAAAACTAGTGAAGGACAACATAATACAATATAAAAACAATAAAACAGGTCCACTTGGTATACAGGGCATGGATTCTTGTACATAAAAGTTAGGAAATTGAGAAAATGTCCTCTTTCATCATATTCATCCATCTATTTCTCACACACACACATACACACAAACGAACACACACCTTGGCGGGGGCGAGCGTCTGCCATAGCGCATGTAGTCGGGGTGTGGTGGTGGGGGCAAGGGGGGGAGGCGGCGCTCGTAAAGGTCGTCCAGGATCGGGGGCGGCGGGGGAGGATGGTCCCCGTACCGACGCTCGTACAGACCCTCGTCATAGTAGCGATCGTAACGTTCAAAGCGGTCAAAGTCGTCCTGGAAAAATTGGTGAGTGTGTTTGGTGGTGGTGGTGGTGGTGAGTGTGTTTTGGTGAATGTGTCGTCCTGGAAAAAATTGGTGAGCGTGTTTGGCGAGTGTATTTGGTGAGTCTTGTGGTGGTGGTGGTTTTTGGTTATTTAAATGCAACACGAGTATATTTCAATTCCATAACCAGTATCTAATCTACACCTAACCGAACCTAACAACCCAACCTAAATTTTCCTATCTGGTTAACTCTCAAGTCATCATTGGACACACACACACACACACACACACATCTGAACTTAACTATCGACATCTAGGTAAATTCTCTCTCTCTCTCTCTCTCTCTCTCTCTCTCTCTCTCTCTCTCTCTCTCTCTCTCTCTCTCTTACCCTCTCTCTTTCCATCCCTCCCTCTCTTTCCCTCCTCTCCTCCCTTTCCATCTCTTTCCCTCCTCCTCTCCTCCCTTTCCATCTCTTTCCCTCCTCCTCACCTCCCTTTCCATCTCTTTCCCTCCTCCTCTCCTCCCTTTCCATCTCTTTCCCTCCTCCTCTCCTCCCTTTCCATCTCTTTCCCTCCTCCTCCTCCTCCCTTTCCATCTCTTTCCCTCTCCTCCTGTCCCTCCCACACACACACACACACCCTGTATCTCATCATCCTCTCCCTTGCATAGCTGGGTGGTGGTGGCGGCGGGTAAGGGTCATAACGGCTGCCAAACCCTCGCCCTCTCTCGCGGTCAGGATAGCGGGACCCTCCAAGGCGGCCATCCCTGGGGCACTCCTTTGACCAGTGCCCCCCTGAGCCACAGCGGTAGCACATGTCGGGGTTGCCCATTCCTGCCTGTTGCCTGACGCGGGAGGTGGACTCTTGCACACGGAGACGCAGGCCATGTAACTCATAGCCATCCAGTTCACGGATTGCACGCTGGGCTTGTGCTTCATCATCCATGTGCTGTGTGGTGGTTGGAGAGGGGTTAGGTGGTGGTGGTGGTGGTGGTGATGGGGGTAGTAAAGAGGTATGGTGTGTAGTGGTGGTAGTAGTAGAGAGGTATGGTGGTGGTGATGGTAGTGGTAGTGTGGGGGAGTATGGTGGGTCCTGGGTAAGAAGAGAAAGAGAACAGAAAGGAAGAGAGGGAGGAAAATGATTTGGGTTGTGGAGGGATATGCTGGAATGAAGAAAAAGTAAAAGAAAAAGTAAGAAAAAGTAAGAAAAGGTAAGGAAAAGAAAAAGAAAAAGTTACAAAAGGGAAAATATGAAAAGGTAACAAATAACAAGAAAAGATAAGAAAAAGTAGGAAAAGTGAGAAGTAAGAAAAAGATGTGGAAGATGAGGATGTTGTAGGAGAAGGACTGGTAAGATGACAAACAGAAAAGTGAGAAAAGTAAGAAAAAAGTAAGGAAAACTATGAAAGTAAGAAAAAAGTGAAAGAATAATAAAGAGTAAGAAAGTGAGAGAAAAGTAAGAAAATGAGATGGAAGATTTTTCATTTTCAATCATACCACACACACACACACACACACACACACACGCGTAGTGTAGTGGTTAGCATGCTCGACTCACAATCGAGAGGGCCGGGTTCATGTCCCGGCGCGGCGAGGCAAATGGGCAAGCCTCTTAATGTGTGGCCCCTGTTCACCTAGCAGTATATAGGTATGGGATGTAACTGGAGGGGTTGTGGCCTCACTTTCCCGGTGTGTGGAGTGTGTTGTGGTCTCAGTCCTACCCGAAGATCGGTCTATGAGCTCTGAGCTCACTCCGTAATGGGAAGACTGGCTGGGTGACCAGCAGACGACTGAGGTGAATTACACAAACACAAACAAACACACACACACACACTGTAATGCAAAAAAAAAGTCATAATGCAAATACAAAAAAAAAATAAATAAATAAAAATAAAAATAGATATAAACACACATATACATACACACACACACACACGCACACTGTAATGTAAAAAAAGTCAACACAAGAATAAATAAATAAATAAATAAATAAAACACACACACACACACACACACACCCTATTACTCACAACAAAGGCATAGTTGGTGAGGATGTCGGCCTCCACCACATTGCCGTACACCTCAAACAGGCTCTTCAGCTCCTCAAGTTTCGAGTCTTTGTGTAAATTGCCAACAAAAATCTTGGTCTTCTGGTTGCCTCCCTTCCTGGCGCCAGTCGAGGCCTCAACCACCATCGGCTGAAAGGCAAGACCCGGGTGTCACTGGTGCTTAAATAGGATGTCAGTGGTGCTGGTGTTAATTCCTATGTCAGCATCATACTTCTAGTCATCAGAGAGGTCATTGTAAGTGATATTTTTGTCATCAGAGAGGTCATTGTAAGTGATATTTTTGTCATCATGTGTTAGGTCATGTCAGTGGTTCTCAAACTTTTTAAACTTATGGAACACTTTTGCACTTCTAGTATTTTGATGGGATTCTCTACAACCTCTTCACCTAATATATGTAAAACATCCCCATATGTAATTATAAATGCTAAATGGGTGTGGACTTCATGTTGTCACTCAATATCTCTCTCTCTCTCTCTCTACTAAAATACAAATGATTTCATCCCCTTCATATTTAATTTTGGCCACTCCTGTTCATATCAATCAATAAAAGTAAGGTTTGTAAAAATTTTGTCAGACATATATAGATTTTTGCCATGAAACCCTTGAAAGGTCTTCATGGAACCCTGGAGCTCCATGGAACACAGTTTGAGGACCACCGGCCAATGTCATCCCTCCATATATTCTAACCTAACAAACTGTACTCATACCTAACATAAACTGTAGTCGTTCCCAATGTGTGGTATGCGTACAACTAGTGGTAAGCGAAGGCCTTCCAGGTGGTGTGTGAACAATTTCAGGATCATCAGCTATTTCTAGTTATTTTAAATCAATACATTTCTCAGAAGGATTATTGCCTTACACAAGATAATCTGACATTGAGCAGCTGGTGGAGAAGAAACAGATGCATCCCTCACTTTAAATTGAGTTGTGTTCTTTGTTGTTAGTTCATTTGTGTGTTCTACTTGTGAATAAACTGATATCTGCTGAAATTGAGTGTTTCTGGAACCAGGATTGTACCACACCTAACTTAACCTAACTTAACCTAACCTAACCTAACCTCACCTAACAGCCACACGAACAACAAGTCACCACCACAAGCAGTCACCACTTGCTACACTCAGACACCAAATCTCTACTCAAACCATAACATATAAAGCCAAATTAAAAACACATCAAAACCAGCAAACCTCACCTCACCTAAACAAGCTTCACCCCACCACAAACCAGCTTCACCTTGCCATGGAGGGAGTGACCATTGAGGGCTTCGATGGCGGCCTGCCCCTCGTCCTCCTTTTCCATGTGCACGAAGCCATAATTCTTCACCACATCAGCTTCCACCACCGTTCCGTGAGCTTCAAACAGCTCCCGGATGTCTTGGCCTGTCGCACGGTCACTTAGGTTCCCCACAAATATCTTGAAGGTGTTCCCTCGGACGGGCATGGCGCTGGCTGGCTGTAGGAAAAGGAGGAGAGGCTGCGTTAAGACTGTGGCTGTGTTAAGACTGTGTGGGTGAAGAGAGGGTGTGTTAAGACTGTGGTGGTGGAGAGGGTGCATTAAGACTGCTGGTGGAGAGACCATGTTAAGACTATGGGGGTGAAGAGAGGGTGCATTAAGACTGTGGCTGTGTTAAGATTGTGTTTAGACTGTGGGGTGATGAATGGCTGTGTTAAGACTGTAGGTGGAGAGACTGGTGATGACTGGCTGTATACAAGAAACTGTTGGTGAAGAGAGACTGTGTTAAGACCGTGAGTAAAGAGAGGTTGCATTAAGACTGTAGGTGTGTGAGAGACTGGTGATAGACTGGCAATGGCTGGCTGTATGGAGGAGGGTGGCTGTGTTAGACTGTGGGTGTGATAACTGGTGCTGGCAGACTGTATGGAAGGAAAAGCCATGTTAAGACTGTGGGATGGTGACAAACTGTAATGGAAGGCTATGGCAAGTTCTATAATGGCTGTATAAGACTGAGAAAGTGTAATAACAGACTGTGCTGGCTGTTTGTAGGGAAGGAGTAGCTGTGCAAGACTGAGGAAGCATTACAGACTGTGGCAAGGCAGTGGTGGCCAGTCTGTACATGAGGAGTGGTTGTGTTAGACTGAGGGCGAGTTATGACTACCTGAAAGCTGTTTATGTTCCTCAGCAGACTGTGGAGCAGGGCTGGTGTTCAGACCCCACACAGGAAGTCATGTGTAGAATAACAAACATCATTCTTTTAATTTTGCTTTTCTCTTTTCTTTCTTTTAGTGAGCAGCTCAGGAAGTCACTCAATATCATCACTTCTTTTTTTCTTTTTTCTTTCAGCCAGTGATTTGAAATGCTCTTTTGTTTTATATAAGAAGGGAAAACTGGCCAAGGGCAGCATATGATAAAAAAAAAAATTGATAAAAAAAAGGTCCAATTAGCTGCCAGTCCCCTTGCAGATACGAGAGAGGAAAAAGACAGGGATAAATGTCTTTGAAACTTCCCTCTTAAATGCAGTCAAGTCATAGGAAGGTGGAAATACAGAAGCAGGCAGGGAGTTCCACAGTTTACCAGAGAAAGGCATGAATGACTGAGAGTACTTGTATATGATAAGATCGTTTGCCTACATTAGGAAAGGTCTATGGAGGTCAGAAGACTAATGGCCAGTCTTTACTATTTTAATCCCCAACCTAAGTTTCTGTAGCTGTACAAAATCATCAAATTGTAACCAGAATAAATACAGAAATGTGAGCTTTTGGTGTGATTTGACAATTTTATTTACATTAGAAAAGGTAAGTGGAGGTCAGAAGACTAATGGCCAGAGTCTTCATTATTTTAATCCCACATGTAAGTTTCTGCACCAACCTGAATGAATATGGAAACACGTCATGCTACTGAAGGGGTTACAACAAGTCTGTATAATCTGTAGAATGAGGTCAGACACTAGAATAAAGAGCTAGAATTGAGCCTTTTAAAATTAGAGGTGGTGTGTGTGTGACATGGAACAATTCTAAATACTTTACCATACAAGGCCTCTTGTTTAGGTTAGATTAAGTGACATTAGCTCTACATGTGACAATTTAGCTAGGGTAGGTAGGATAGGGTAGGGTAGGGTAAGGTAGGATAGGTTAGGTTAGATTAGGTTAAAGTAGGTTACAGTACTGCCGTCACTAGGACCACATTTAACGTCTTACATAAAAAAATAAATAAATAAATAAAAAAAATAGGTGGTGGAGGTGGAGGAAGTGGTGGTGGAGGTGGAAGTGGACATGGAGGTGGAAGTGGACGTGGAGGTGGAGGTGGACGTGGAAGTAGTGGTGGAAATGGTGGAGGTGGAAGTGGTGGTGATGGAAGTGGAAGTGGAAGTGGATGTGGACATAGAGGTGGAAGTGGTGGTGGTGGTGGTAGAAGTGGAAGTGATAGAGGTGGAAGTGGTGGAGGTGGAGGTGGTGGTGGTGGTGGTGGTGGAGGTGGAGGTGGTTGGGGAGGGTAAGGCAGCAGCAAATGAGGGAGGTGAGGGAAGTCGGGCAGCCTCCTATCAGTCAGTGTCACATTAACAGTCACGTTCGGAGTGTGACGCTGAATAAAACAACATGTGGTGTGAAATGCAGGTGTGTCATGGCGGTGGTAACAGAGAAAGGGGCATTTTTTTCATATATTCTTTGGGTTTTTCATATTTTTAGGCATTTTCAATATATTTCTTCCCTATCAGTTATTTTTCCTTTTTCTTTTGGTAGTTATTTACATCTTTTTTTTTTTTGTAAAGGGCATTTTTATATATATTTTTGTTCCTACCAGTTATTTTCCTTTTTTTTTCTAAGTTCTTTATTTTTTTTGCAGAAATGGGCATTCTTTAAAATATTTTCTTGCCTGCCAGTTACCTATCTTTATCTTTCCTTTAGCCAGTTTCCTTTCTTTTCTATATAATCTAGATACCATTTCAGCTTCCCATGCAAAGAATAAATCAGGTTAAGTAGTAAGATAAGAATGGATACAGAAGATTGCTACAAAGATGGTGCCGGAACTAAAGGACCTAACATATGAAGAACAACTGAAGGAAATGGGACTGCCAATGTTACAAGATAGGAGAGCGAGAGGACCTAATAATAATGTACAAGATAGTCAATAAAAGATAGACAAGGAAGACCTAGTGCTAATGACAGAAGATAGAAAGACAAGAGGTCATGTAAAGAAGATCAGGATAAGGCAGTGTGTGAAGGATATTGGAGAATACAGTTTTCCACACAGAACAGTTGAGAAGTGGAATGCATTGAATAATGAAATTGTTACACCACATAATGTGCAGAACTTTAAGGAAAAACTGGATAAATGGAGACATGGAGACAGGACACTAAGAGCTCCACTCGAACCTTGCACAATACAACTAGGTAAATACATCACACACCACACATACAATGGGTCACACCATACACCACTCACACACACGTCAGGTCACACCACATCACACACACGTCAGGTAACACCACACACCACACACACGTCAGGTCACACCACACACTAATAAAGTCATTGCCAGGTCATGCTAAGTTAGATTAAGTTAGGTTAAGTTATTCTGCAAATGATCAAGGTTTCTTTAGATCTGAAAATGATCAAAGTTAGGCTCGGTAAACTTGAAAACAAATAAAGTTAGGCTCGATTCCATTGAAAATAATTTAGGCTAGGTTAGGTTGGAAATTAATAAGGTTAGATTAGGTTAAGTCACGCTGAAAATGAATTAGGTAAGGCAAGGTTAGGTTAGGTTGGAAATTAATAAGGGTAGGTGAGGATAGGCTAGGGTAGGATGGGTTAGGTTAGGTTACAAATTAATAAGGGTAGGATGGATATGAAGAAGGTCAGGTTAGGTCAGGCTGAAAGTGATTATGGATGGGTTAGGTTAAGGTAGGTTGAAACAGATTTAGGTTAGATTAGTCTCAAAATGATAGGGTAAAATTATGTTTATACTATAATTTACTTTAATGTGTTTTGACTCATGGAAATAATGGATGTAGAGAAGGAGGAGGAAGAGGAGGAGGAAGAGGAAGAAGAAGAAGAAGAAGAAGAAGAAGAAGAAGAGGAGGAGGAGGAACTTGTATTGTAAAGAATGGAAAAACACATAACACTTTCTGTTATCTGAAAACTGACACTTCCAAATAAAAAAAAAAAAGTAAATAAATAAAAATCCTCAAAAATGTAGTAAGGCCTAAATAAACAATCAAATAAATAAAAAAAAAAACAGATTTGTTTAGCATATCTGAGAACTAAATGTGGAAAGGAGGAGGAACAACAACAACAACAACAAAAAAAGAAAGGAGGAAGAAGAAAAAAATAACAAGAAGAAAGACGAACGGAGGAAGAATAAAAGAACAAGTAAAACAAGAACAACAAAAATATGAAGAACAAGAAAGGAGGAAGAAGAAAAGAACAAGAACAAGAAGAAAAATAAAAAGAAGAAGAAGAAGAAGAAGAAGAAGAAGAAGAAGAACAACAACAACAACAACAACAACAACAAATTAAAGCTAAAATTAACCTCTTAACCAAACACAACGTAAGAATGCGAAGGCGCAGGTCAAGGGCAGGTCACGAGTCACGGGTCAAAGGTCAAAGGTCAAAGGTCACCAGGCAGTAGGCGTGGCATGGTGACTTTCATCTAAGTAAATAACAGACAATAAACACAAGAAATATTCATGTCCATTACCTGTCCCGCCCCCCTCTCGCCCCCCATGGCCAGGTGACCCCTCCCATCTCCCCCCTTGAGGTCAGGTGTGTGTTGTTAATTAGTCACTCACCTCTGTCCTCTATGATGTATGTGTGTATGTTTGTGTGTCTCGATATATACTGCCACAGCCTCACTCTCTCCCAAGATGGCCGCCTCTCTCTCTCTTTCTCTCTCTCACTCTCACTTTTGTTGGTAGCGAGCAACTATCCTCTCTCTCCCTCTCTCATTTTCTTCTTTTTTCTCTTCTCGTTTTGTTTGATTTTTTCTTTTAAGTTTCCATTTATAACTCTTTCAATAATCTATAAGTGTTTTTCTTATTTTTGCATCAATATTTTCATAATCGTTGTAGTTTTTTGTTTATCAGTTACCAGTTATTTATTTATATCCCTTTCTCTTACTTAAATTCTTTCATATTATCTGATCTTACTTGGTATTTTCTTCTTTATTTATTATTTTCAAGATTTGTTTTCCTATATTATTTACCAGTTTCGTTTATTCTCTCTCTCTCTCTCTCTCTCTCTCTCTCTCTCTCTCTCTCTCTCTCTCTAGATATATCATTCCCTCAGTATTTTGTCTATCAACTATTCATTTCCTTCACTCTATCCATTACATTTATCATTTTCATTATCATTCTTTTTTTTTTCACCTAATGACTGATAAGATTACAACTTCCACCATTATTTCTTTTAAACCCAGATGATTATATATACGTATTTTATCACAAACTCGAACAACAACCTTTCTTTCCTGCATTACTCTATATTGGTGACGTGTCGCCGAGAATGATTGAGGCAGACATGGCCGCTGTCTCGCAGATCGATAATTCCTTTGCTAACCCGAGAAATTCCAGTCTTCCCTTCTCTCTCAGCTAAAGACTCACGTTTATTATGTACTGTTACTTATTTAGTGTTATTTGCTACAGGTATTTTTTCCTCATTTTCTTTCTAAGGCAGGGAAGAGATCGATTGTGTGTAATATGTTGGATATCCATATGTTTTACTATAATAGCTGCATATACACTCACATACACAAACGCTCTCTCTCTCTCTCTCTCTCTCTCTCTCTCTCTCTCTCTCTCTCTCTCTCTCATATTTCAAATTTATCTATAGGGCAGGGGAGATGTATATTGTATGTGTTAGTTATTCACATGCACGATCTCTCTCTCTCTCTCTCTCTCTCTCTCTCTCTCTCTCTCACACACACACACACACACACAAATACTTTCCATTTATCTATCTTCTTATCTATATGTTTTCAACCTTTCACAATCTGGACCTAGCTTGCGTTAATTCAGACATCAATTTTCGGAAACGCCTTCCCTTCTCACCACGACAGTTTTCTAAGACCACAGAGACAACTAGCCAAGTTTTCAAGACAGTTTCTCCTTTTAATACACTAGAAATCTTGCCAATCTATCACCAGAACCATAAAAAAAAAAAATGCTCTTAAAAACACTGGTCTCTTCAACTGGAGCCTTTGGAAAGCAGCGATGGTGAGGGAGCAAAGCGTTTCTGAATTAAGGCCAATATTGGTACAGTTGTGGCCAGTGCTTCCACATGGTCAATCTATACATTTATTACAATTATGCACTAGCACACAACAAACCATTCATAATAATAATAAGACATTCAGAAGACCATACATACGTCCAAACTTATGTATGATCCTCCCACACATACAAAACACTCAAAACTAACCCAAAACACACTCAAAACACCATGCTACACCTCAAAAATACCAAGAAACACACTTAGAACTCACTAGAAACACACAATATATATACCAATACCATCCCCGCACCACAAAAACACACCCCACACACCCAAACCACTTAAAACACTCAAAATTAGCCCAAAACACACTCCAAACACCATGCAACACCTCAAGATATCAATAAATATACCAAAAGTTTATCAGAAACACCCACTATACATCAAAATTATACCCCCACACACCCAAACCACTTATAAACACTGAAAATTATCTTAAAACACACTCAAAACAGCATGCAACACCTCAACTCACTAGAACACCGAATATACACCAAAACTACCCACATACACAACTAAAATAGGTCTCATACTCATCTAAACCACTTAAAACACTCAAAACTAATCCAAAACATACTTAGAAAAACCAAAGCAATCCCTGAAAATGCCCTAAATACACTCAAATACTCAAACACACCACTCAAAATAGTAAAATATACCTGAAAATATCTAAAACATGTTGAAATCACACATAATACATTTAAAAGAGACTTAAGTAACCCAAAACACCCTGTAACATTACCATGCATATGTAAATCAAGTCAAATTTACCCTAAAACCATCAAAATGCATTATGAAGAACGGCAAGATTACAAGGCAGACTTACCTAAATATTGTGGCTTGACTTTTCCTCCTCTTCCGCTTCCTTTTTCTCTTTCTTTTACGTCCCCCTCCTTTGTTTCTCCTTTCTTCTTCCTTCTCTTGCTTCTATCTACACCCCTGAGCCTAGAAACACATCAGAACACTCAGAAAACACTAGATATGAAGCAAAATATTGAAGAACTGAAGGGAGAGTTGAATGTTGTGGCTTACCTTCTGCTCCTCTCCCTCCTTAATTCCTCTTCATCCTCCTCTATTTCCCTTTTCTTCTTCCGTCTGCTGCTATTTTCTACACATCTGAGCCTAGAAACACACGAAAACACGTAGAAATCACTAGATATTAGGCAAAATAATGACGAATTGGAAGCGGCTGGGAGGGAGGGACGCCATCTTGGGGCTAGGAGGAGTCACCTCTGGCTGTGACGTCATCGGAGCGCGGGAACAGCAATGACTACGCTAAATTACGTAAATAATTTTAAAAATGACCTATAGAAAAAACGAAGCTAGAACCGAATACTAGATATTTTATGACTTGATAGATACTTTAACTATTATCCACAACATCAAAACATCTCCAGCTTAACTAGTTTTAAAGAAAAGTGTATATTAATTATGTATAAAGTATATAAAACACTTTCACTTATAAAACTCCTAGAATATCCATCCATTTCGACTTTATATTTATTTCAAAAAATATTAGACAATATAAACGCTCTTCTCAGGCATCCAACACTTACCTGGAACCAGAAGTGAACAAATGAAAGATCAAATATGTAAAACAAAAGCATTAAAATTTAACCTCATTAAAACGCTTGTAAATTCCAGCCATTTTCATTTTGAAAGTATTTTAACACATTTTACAGCGTCTGGACTATCTTTTAAGGCATTCTAGAACGAGTAGGACCATAAAGCAGAATCGTAAACAAATAAAATAAAGAAAATAAAATATACGTATAACTGGACCAAACACCATGTCAAAGTCCATATATTTCACTCAATAGAATGTTTTCACACTTAAAAGAGCATAAGCAATTCTTTGATACCATAAAGGCTTAGTTACAGCTTGAAATGAAAAATCTCCATATGGGAAATCAAAAATTTTGACCCTTGGGCTACCACATATTTACGCCATAAAACACCACTAAACACTACATATTTGCCGAGCAGAGACGCGGAACACACTTCAAAGGCATCGAAATATTTATAGAAACCATAAAAACATACCATGAAAGCGTAATGTTATCGTTAGAAAATATATGAAAAAAAGTATTGGAACCTGCAGGCTGCCAGGCGGGGGTGGGGTCGCGGGGGACCGGGGAGGCGGCGGGCGCCATGTTGCCTTTACTCAATACACCAATATCAAGCCTTATCGGCATTATTTGACCACGGAATATGAGATGTTAGACTATTGGCTGCACTTTGAGACATGTTTGGCCTACAGTAAGCAAAAATAAATAAAAATAAACCAATAAATAATAACTGGCAATAATGACGGCTTGAATTTGTCCCGTTTGTTTACCTATTGCCTTTTCAATATCCGGGTAACATTTCGAACAAAATTCACTCTCATATGTAAAGGAAACCTAAGACAAAGTGAATGGCCTTAGAAATACCTTAACTAGATGAGCGTAAGGCAGTGTGGAGGATTGTGGAGGAGCTGATAATGTTGACTTGGCTAACGCTGCTGGTTCACTCTTGTCTTGCCGCTTGGTGATGAAAATTTTCGGGAATATGCCGTATGGGTATGTCTGTATGTATGTGTGATTGGATGTATATGTTCTATTAGGTGTATATGACATGCTCTGGATGTGTTTTGGGCTGTTTGATTGCGTGTGTTTGTGTGTTTACGAGTGTTTTGGGTATGTAAGAGTGTTTTTGAAGTGTGTATGGCTGTGTCTGAGTGTATAGAAAGACTGAAGAGTATATCTGAACACACCAGAGGCCACCACCACTGCCACCACCACCACCACTACTACTAATGGCACCGAGCCGTAGAGGTCACTGATTATCTTTTCTAAACTGGCCGCTGGATCTCGGTCTAAGGATATGGACATTTGAGTTACTGTTCAAAATATATTGTAGCTTGTTGATGATATAATTTATTTTATGTGTATGATACTTGATTTCTGGTGATCAAGACAATTTTAAGGTTTGATTATTCTAATCTTAATATGACAACAGGCATTTTCGTCCCAGCGCCTCGGGCAGCAAGTTTAGACAAGACGTAAAATGACAACTAGAGAGAGAGAGAGAGAGAGAGAGACATAGGCTGACAAGAGAAAAGATAAATAAAAGAAAATAAAGATAAATGAAATGCCGTTATAAAGCAAGAGATAGATAGGAGTGGAGCACCAACACAACACAACAGTCACCAACCCAAACAATAACAGCGAAGTGTGTGCGTGCGTGTGTGTGTGTGTGACGCGATAAGGAATAACAACAACAACAACAACAACAACATTAATAAGGAGTGTACTTTCTCATGCGAAATTATGTAGAGGTCCTGAGTGAATATAGCGATGAAGAAGTGAGAAAAGCAAGGTAATGATAGTGAACAGAGTAGATGATGAGAGAAATTCACTGAAATAATAGCTTTATTCAGAAACTCCAGCTTTCTCACTATGACTATTTTAAAGGCCATAGAATTAATCAACCTGGGTTCTCAAGAGCGTTTCACCTATCAATAATGGAGAAATAGTATTAATCTCTCACTAAAAGCCATATAATGAATTAATCTGGGTTCTCAAGAGTACTTCAGCTACCAGTAATGCAGAAATAGTGTTAATCTCTCATTGAAGGCCATAAAATTTATTAGTGGGATTGTCAAGAATGTTTCGCCTATCAGTAATGCAGAAATAGTATTAATCTCTCACTGAAAGGCCATAGAATTAATCAGCGGGGCTCTCAAGAGTACCTCAGCTACCAGTAATGTAGAAATAGTGTTAATCTCTCATCAGGAGGCCATGAAATTTATCAGCGGGGTTCTCAAGAATGTTTCGCCTATCAGTAATGCAGAAATAGTATTAATCTCTCACTAAAAGGCCATGAAATTTATCAGCGGGGATCTCAAGAGTATTTCAGCTACCAATTATGCAGAAATAGTGTCAATCTCTCATTGAAGGCCATGAAATTTATCAGCAGGGTTGTCAAGAATGTTTCTCCTATCAGTAATGCAGAAATAGTATTAATCTCTCACTAAAAGGCCATATAATTAATCAGCGGGGTTATCAAGAGTATTTCAGCTACAAGTAATGCAGAAATAATATTAATCTCTCACCAGAAGTCCATAGAATTAATAAACTGGGTTCTCAAGAGCGTTTCACCAATCAGAAATATACAGATTGTGTTGATCTCTCACTAGAACAGTAGAAATATATGGCAGTCTCTTGATATACATGTCCCGCCCATGATCCTCAATTCTCGGCTTGCCCTTTGCAGTTTTTTGACTCAGCTGATTTGACATCACATAATTGCACTGTTTACTGCCACCACTGTAAAAAAAAACTTGAGGCGACATGTACTGCTAACACATCCTCTGCAGAACAAATTAACTTTATCTAACCTAACTAAACTGATCTAACCCAAGCAAACCAGCCTAACCTGACTGCCAACGCTGAAAAATTAATATGAAGTTGTTACCGTATTTCTCGTGATGCAATGGATATGACTGTGGCAACACCCAGCCCATCCACAGTTCAGACGCCTTCCATAGACTGATTCAAATAGAGTTGCTTCTCTCCACAAATTTCTCTGATTGGCTAAATTTATTTTGTATTATTTTTATTGGTCAGTGGCTGCATGCTCAAACAAAACAACCAATCACTGTCGTTCATTTCACGTGTGGAAATAATCTGACAGTTCGCACATACTCATGGGTGGGGTGTCACTTGCTCTCCTCAAAAAATGGTAAATTAAGAAATGATTTTATTGATGTTATAAACAGTTTGTGATGGGTGTGTATGGGTTCAAATCACTCAGAATAATAAGATGAGAAGGTAACAAGACCCATGTTGCTGCTGCTGTAAGAATATAAAATTGACAAATAGAGTAGGAAGAATGGCAATCAAAGGCTTAAAATTTAGAACAGGTCCTTTGTTTGCTAAATATGGCCGCCTGTTTTCTTAGATTTTTTTAGGAAGTACAATATTGGTCTAGTTCGGTTTCTGCCATCAACTAAGCCAAAACATACTTAATCTAACCAAACCTTACCCTACATCTAACCTAACCTAACCTAATCTAACCCTACATCTAATCAAACCTAACTTAATCTAACCTAATCTAGCTCTGCTTCTGGTTCTGGCACAATGTGTTGATTTTCTAAAGTTTCAACATAGTCAATAATGGCCAGCTGGATGAAAAAGACTTGGTAAACATGAAGCACAGTGAGTAGCCTAACTAGTGCAGCATGCAGCCGTGTCATGAGTCACTGACGAGGACTGTAGTAGTGGTGAACATGAACCCTTTAGTGCACCAAGTAATGCAGTGAGGTGTTGGGAGTGTGACGGTGGTGTCATTACAGGCGAGGCTTGGCATGAGCTGTGGTGTGGTGGTGCAGGTCACTCGGTGGTGATGTGGCAGCGCCAGCGTGTGTGCCGCCTCAGTGTGGACAGATTCAAGACTGCTGACCTGTGGAGGAGGGCGGTGATGTTTGTGACTGTGGCAGGCAGGTCAGTGCTCAGAGTTGTCCACCATCACTCCTGTCATCCTGCCAGATGTACAGCAAGTACAGCCAGTTAAAGAATAGAGTTCTAATTTGCAAAGTCTTTCAGAGGTGGTAGCTATTATCAGTCCTTGGAAAACAAACTTGAGGTTGAGGATGAACACCATGGCTAACCAGTCCTCTGTGGAGACCCGCAAGACCATCATCAGCCTGAGTGTCCCTGAGGTGGCAAGGAAGCTGGGGTTACCTGCCACCAGTGTACAGACCATGGGGAATTACCACCAGTCCATCGTCAACAGGTCACAGCACAAAGACCCCATCTCTCTGCAGTACAGGGCCATTATAGAGGCCATCAGGGCCAACCCCAAAATCAGCGCTGCACAACTCAAGAAGCAGTGCAATCTTCCCTTTTCCCTTAGCACTGTCACGAGGAGGAAGCGCAAACTTCTCAAACACCTTGGCTTTGACACACCTCCTGTGGTAATTACTGATCTCTTAACAAAGACACTGATGCTGTGACTGCTATCCTACAGTCCTATACACACATCAGCTGCACAGGTAAACTGATAGTGATGACTCAGTATTCAATTCTCTCCCAGCAGGACGGCAGTCCAGGACAAATACTTAAGGCATCACTGACTGGAGCTTCTGTCAAGAGGAAGATTAGGAAAGACAGGTGAGTGGCAAGATCCTCAGTCTCTTTTTTTTCCATGTGTGGTGTGGAGGAAGCAGAGCAGAACCAGCACATGCCACCAATCCACACCTCTCTGATCACCAGGCAAGAACTGACCATTGGCTTACTTTACCACCTGTGGCAGACCAGGACACTGAAAACTAATACATGAGGAATAATGAGATGGCAGTTTGCTCAGTGTATCTTGTCTTTATTGCAGTGAAGGCAGTGACAACTCTTGCCTGAAGAAGAAATGTACACTGGAGAGGAGAGATGAGATGGCTGTGGATATGAAGCAGGAGGAAAGGGAGGAAGTGAAGATGGAAGTGGTAGAAGAAGCACTGGAAGAGGAGAGAGATACATTTGATATGACCACCAGAGTACAAGTAATTGATAGGTAAGCAAGCCTAGTGGTTAGTGACTTTTGTGTTGTCAGCCACACACATTAGTACAGGAACAAAAGTAAAGAGAATGTATAGGAATCAGTTTAAAGCACCATGAAAATATTTGATAGTGATGTAGTGTAAACTCTGGAACTCTCTACCTGCTTCTATATTTCCATCTTCCTATGACTTGACTTCTTTTAAGAGGGAGGTGTCAAGACATTTGCTCCCTAATTTTGGCTGAACCTTGAACCAACACTCAAGTGGGCCTTTTATATATATATATATATATATATATATATATATATATATATATATATATATATATATATATATATATATATATATATATATATATATATATATATATATATATATATATATATATATATATATATATATATATATATATTGTTGCCCTTGGCTGTCCCTCTCTCTTAAAAAAAAAGTAAAAAGATTAGGAAAAGGGAATATCCACACCTGTTTAAGTATTGAGTCTTTTGCAAACTAACTCAGACTAACACAGGCACAGGATATGAAGTTTACAGAAAGACATGAGCAAATTGAAACATATGTGAGTAAAAAAAAGAAATATTAAAATGTTATTAATCCCTTCAGTACTGGGACACATTTTACCCAGAGATTTGTGTGATTAGATAATTTTATTGACATTAGGAAGGGTCTATGGAGGTCAAAAGATTAATGGCCTCAGTCTTCACTATTTTAATCTCCATCTTGAGTTTCTGAACTTGTATAAAATCACCAAACAGTAAGCAGAATGAATATGGAAATGTGTCATGGTACTGAAGGGGTTAAACTATCACTAGAGTCATGACAACACTAATAACTTCATCAAAACCTGTTCATATTGTCAAGATAGGGAGCTGAAATGTTTGAGAATACAGACTTAGGACTTGCTTTGCTATTTGAACTCCCTGCCATCCCCCTGTAAACCTCCTGCAATCCCTTGTAACCTCCTGTAACCCCCTGTCATTCCCTGTAACCCCCTGCCATCCTCAGGTGTGTTATGGCAAATTCCTGGGCACAAGGCAGCACAGAAGATGACTCGGACCACAGTAGTGGCACAGAATCAGCCATCCTGCCTCTGCCATCTCCTGAAGGACACAGAGATGATTATAGTGACACAGGACCTCCACATGTCCCTTTGCTGCCTCCTGGAGTTGACACACTGGTGAAGGAAGGACTGGTGCTTACTGAGGTAGGATCTGTCTTACCTGTCGCCCCTCCCAAGCACCATCCAGTCATGCACACAATGAGTCTTGGTGATGGAAGTAATGCAAAACTCAGAACCTTACCATTTGCTTCTCAAGATTCACCAGCACAGAAGAGGGTGAATCCTGGTGACTCAGACCCTGGAATGTTATCCCTGGTTCCTCATGACTCACCAGCACAGAAGAGGGTGAATCCTGGTGACTCAGACCCTGCAATGTTATCCCTGGTTCCTCATGACTCACCAGCACAGAAGAGGGTGAATCCTGGTGACACAGAGCCTGAAATTGTAGTGTTAGCCCCTGCAGATCCTTTGGCAGGGGAATGGGTGAGTACTAGTGAAGATGAGGCTGAAATCTTGCCTCCTGAAGATCCTTTGGCACCAAAAAATGTGACTGTCAATGCCTTGAAACCTGCACTGGTGTCTGGAGCCTTTGAAGGTGAGCCACTGGTGCAGGAAAGGTTAGAAAGGTCACACCAAAGAGAGAGTGAGGAAGGGAGTGAGCAGTTAGAGACGGGATCCACTTCTGTACCAGTCATGTTGGACACAGATGACATGAGTACCTCCATTGTGGTCCTTGATTCTGATGAGGATGTAGTGTCTCTCTCTGACTCCGATGAGGCTAAGGAGTGCGAGGCGGTGGATGGGGAGGAGGGTAGGAGGGGTGTCAGGGATGCTGCTTTCCTTGACAGTGACTCCTCGTGTATTGACTCAGAGGATGATGAAGTACTGCTCCACGTGTCCAAAACGAATGTGATTAAGGAAGTGCCGTGGAATTGGAAATCAGGTGACTTTCTGCCAAACTTATTCCTCTTTAAAGTCTTCAGGAGGGAAGCTGCAACCACCAGGCACATAGCAAAGAGCAATACAGCGCTTCACATCTTCCTCTACTTCTTTGATGCAGCTTTGGTGGATTTCATTGCTCAGGAAACAAACAAGCAGTACAAATATGTCACTTGGTCCACCCTGCAGTTTTCAGATGTGACGAGGGATGAACTATATGTGTTCTTGGGCCTGTGCATGCTGCGGTCACACCTCAGCAACGGCAGCAGCAGGAACTTCTGGAAAGCAGTGCAAGACATTTATTCTTCCAGCCGCTTCAACGTGATGACCGAGGAGCGCTACAACATGATTGCCAAGATGCTTCACTTCTCAAGCAGTCACACGCACCACAGTCACACCAAGGACCCCCTCGACAAAATAAGGCCAGTGTTCTCCAGGCTGCAGAAGAAGTTCAGGGACGGCATCACTCCTTCTAGGAACCTGATGATTGATGAGAGCCAGGCACTGTTCACCAGCTGCCTCAACAACAGCCTTTCTATCCCAAGCAAGAAACACGACTATGAAGTGAAGACATACGTGCTTTGTGACTGCAACACTGGCTTTGTCACTGACCTCCTCTTCTACTCCAGCATGATATCAGGATTCAGCAGGGACTGCCATGGCACTGTGGGGTCCATAGTGAAGACCCTGGTGGCACCGCTGTACGGCAGAGGACACACACTCTTTGTGAGTGACTGGTGCTCAAACCCCAAGCTGTTTCACTTCCTCCACACCAAGAAGGTTGGTGCCTGTGGGACTGTGAAGCCTGGCCTGAAGAGTTGTCCAAAGTTTGACAATATACCAAAGAGAGAGAGTGTTGCTTACCACGCCAATAATGTCTTGGCCCTGAAGTGGCAGGAGGAGGAGCCTTTGCATGTACTGAGCACCGTCCATGGCTGGGAGGCGGCAAGCAAGAGTAAGCCCCTGGCAGTAGTGAACCACAGAAACGCCACCAGGAGATTTGGAGTAGCAGACGTACAGACAGACACTGATGAGATTGGGGTGTCCAAGTGGTACAAAAAGCTGTTCTTCCACCTGCTGGATTTGGCTGTGCTCAACACCCATGCCCTGTTTGACCCCAAGTCCGGAATGAAGCCAAAGTACCGAGCATTCCACCGGCAGCTGACTGATCAGATACTCATGGCGTTCATGCTTAAGACCAAGGGAACTGAAGAGTGCCGTACTAAACGCAAGGCAGAGGAGGCGAACAATCCCCTGCGATTCAAACTCTCCATGGGACACTTCCCTCGAAAACATGGCGATGGAGGCAGCAAGGTGGTGGAGAGGTCACAGTGCTGCGTTGTCTGTCTCAAAAGCAGATCCCACAAACCACAAGAGGTACAAACCAGGTATTACTGCTCTGTGTGTAATGTTCCTCTGTGTGTCGTACCTTGCTTTGAGAGATACCACACTGTCAAAGACTTCTGAGAGCTGTGTGTGTGTGTGTGTGTGTGTGTGTGTGTGTGTGTGTGTGTGTGTGTGTGTGTGTGTCAGTGAAGGGTGAGGTGTGGAATATTGGAGTGTGATGATACCAGTGACCAGCGAGGAGGACTGAGTCAGGTGTATTAAGTATAGACAGATTGGCCATATTTTTGTATTTATAGGAGTAAGAATCATGAAATCCCTTTATAATTCATTTTTTTGTTGCCATTGAAGGGAAGGTCTGGCAGAGATTGTTCCTTCACCAAAAAGTAAAGATTAATTTTATATACTTTTGATTTGCGACTGTTTCACCAGCAGAGTCCATGAAAGAGTTACGCAGACGTGTGCTGTTTGGCTGTGAACCATTTCTCATATTGGCATCTTAGGCAGACAGTTATTAACCTAACACTCAGACACACACATACACACACGCCTTGACCCACCACCAGTGCCACAATCTCCTCAGCTTCCTCCTGCAATAATGAAGCAACATGAGAGAATGAGAGAAAACAGGGATTTTTCAATGGTAGCTAAAGTATTGTTAGGTGTTCCCCTTTCAACCTCCTTCAGTACTGGGACATATTTTTACATTGAGATTTGTGTACAATTAGTAAGGCTCTTTGGAGGTCAGAAGATTAATGGCCACAGTCTTTGCTATTCTAATCCCCACATGAGTTTCTGAAGCTGTGAAATCACCAAATAGTAATCAGAATGACGATGGAAATGGGTCATGGTATTGAAGGAGTGAAGAAGTTGTAGTGGGAGTTAGTGGAGTTCTCAGGGATGTCTTTTGTTGATGTTTCCAGTGATAAATGAGGACTGTGCTTCATGAAGGTGACAGTCCACTAATCCTGAATGAACCTTTTTGTCCCTTCAGGCACGGCACTGTCAGTGGACCTTTTGTCACACTGTTACTCCGAGCCAGTTGTCATGTGGCTCTAGTGAATAAAAGTAAATCAAAGGCAGCCAGTGATGTGAGAGGCAGTGGAGGCTGGTGGCTGGTGGCTGTGAGGGGGTCAGGGGTGAGTGGTCAAGGAGTCATGGGATGAGGGTCTTGGGGGATGAGGGGATGATGGGGGGTATTGGCTATAAAATCACACCGCTATCTTTCCATGGAGTGTGTTCTTGTGCCTGCTTCGCCTCACCTACCAGAGTTTATTTGTATTTTTCTTTGTTACTTTATCAGTGGGCTCTGTTTGTGTGTGTGTGTGTGTGTGTGTGTGTCATTAACATTGTTCAGAACACTTTTGTTCAAAGAGTATGTTGTGTTTTGTTTTTTGTTTTGTGTCGTTTATTGTGTCATTCCATTGTCACTGCCATACCTAAAAGTGCCTCATCCAATTGTACAATGATCTAATTAAGTATTCAGTAACTTTCACTGGTTTGGTTTTATTTGACCTATTTCCTAACATTTATTCCACACACACACACACACACACACACACACACACACACACACATTTATTTATTTAAGCGCCATCATATGATGCCTTTCAGTGATGTAATTACGAACGAAACATCTTTGCATGCTCTCTCTCTCTCTCTCTCTCTCTCTCTCTCTCTCGTACGATCAAGGGCGAGGTACATTTCAATCCTTGCCAGTGCAGTTTCCCCAGGCAGAGTGACTCCCCCGGGACAGGTGTGCACTGGGCAGCTTCCCCCTCCCCGCTGCGCTGCAGGGGCCGACCACCAACAGTCAGACACTCGCAGCGCTCCAGCAGGCTCTTCCTCCTGTACATCCTTGACACGTGAACCTCGGATCACTGCCGGGCATTGCTGGCGTGGAAGTTGGCGTGTCATTTTTGTATTCTTTATCTGTATTTTTTATCTTTTGTTTATTTACTTAAATTTTTTAACTATTTGTTTATTTATTTACTTATATATTTTCTCTTAGGCGATAAGTCAAACTTGCAATGCGATTTGTTTGTACGTTAAGTGTTTACAGTGCACAGCCACACACCGCTTCCTGTGGCGTGCATTCTTTATTGCTGCTGCTGCCGCTGTTGCTACCTTTACTGAGATGAACAGAGTGATCAGTAAGAGTGCGAGGAACACTTGCGCCGAATGGAATCATGCGCCAAAAAGTTATGAGGTTAAAATGGCAATAGTTGTAATTAAGTTTCATTAAAAAGTTGATAATGTGAAGGGCCAGATATAGCGTGCACACACACACACACACACACACACACACACTTTCAAGCCCTATCCGTCCATCACACTCATGGCATTGCAGGGGAAAGAAAACGGAGGTGGAGGGGCGCCATAGGGGAGGAGGGAGGGCGTCAGACATCGACCAAAGAGAGCCAGGCCAAATATATATCTTCAGTGTGCTGACGGCGTGGCAAGGGGAGGGAGTGTGCGCTCAGTCTCCGTCTCAATGAACAGTGCCACCTCGAGCAGTGCCACCGAGGGCCACCACAGCGCCACAGGACACTTATACCACTGAACACACCACCTCCCTGCTCGTGGTAAGTCTTAATCAATGCACCAATGCCACATCTGCCACAAGGATCAGTTTTACCCTCAGTGGATATAGGATTTTCGTCCGTACATTACACCTCTGCACCACCACCATCACCGCCACCGCCGCTGCCGCCGCCGCTCACAGCTGATGTACCTTAGTGACAGCGGTGTCTCATCAAAGGAAGGTGAGGCAGGTGCGAATTTCACCAATTTTTGCGAGTTTTGCTGGTAATGATTTTTTTTTTTGCCAGCGATTCACGTTTGAGTGATGAAAGAAAGGTGTTGCGCTGTTTCTCTCTCTCTCTCTCTCTCTCTCTCTCTCTCTCTCTCTCTCTCTCGTCATTAATTATTGCGTATCTTTTTTTTCTTTTTTTTGCCTGCGATTCACGGTTGACAGGAAAGAAAGGTGTTATGATGTTTCTCTCTCTCTCTCTCTCTCTCTCTCTCTCTCTCGTTATTAATTATTGTGCACCTGTTTTTTTGTTCTCTTCCATTAAGATGTGTCACGTTTCACAATATTTCACTCAGCTATACACACAGACTGTCAAACTCCTTCTCTTAGTAACTCGATTTCTGTTAGACATGCTTTTACTCGCGTCACCTTCATCATTATTAACAGAGTTTCTTTTGATTAAATCCCTTAAGTAGCATGACGTCTTTCCATATTCATTTTACTTACTATTTGGTGATTGTATACATCTTTAGAAACTCATGTGGGGGATTGAAATAGTGAAGACTCTGGCCATTAATTTTCTGCCCTCCATAGAACCTTCCATATGTCAATAAAATGATCTAATCGTACGCAAATCTCAAGGTAAAAATGCGCCCCAGTACTGAAGGAGTTAAAATAGTGAAGAATATGGCCATTAATCTTCTGCCCTCCATATATCCTTCCTAATGTCATTAAAATGGTCTAATCGTACACAAATCTCAAGGTAAAAAAAGAGTCCCATTACTGAAAAGGTTTAATGTATTGACAGTTTCCCTCGTCTGCTTCAAAGGGGAAGGAAGAAAAAAAATAAGAATAATGTTCTTTCTATTTAAATGATGCAGTAGATATTTGCATTAACCTTTTTACATGACATTCCTGATTTATTTAGTGTGTATTGGTGGTGTAATCTTTGTGTTATAGGAATGACGAGGAGAAAAAATTGATATTGTTTGAGATGACTATGAGGTGTACGACAGTTTGCATATTGGTACGATGGTTTCAAAATGTCGCCTTTGGGAATTATGTCACGTGGAAGATTTGTTTTATTTTTATTTTAGAACAATTTATTTTATTTTGTTTTATTATTTTTTTGTTTTTGTTATTACCAAGAAACGTGTCGACTGAAGATGACGCATAAGAGGAGGAGGAGGAGGAGGAGGAGGAGGAGGAGAAAGATGCACATTCTGAAGGACCATCACCTCGAGTGTCACATCTCTCTCTCTCTCTCTCTCTCTCTCTCTCTCTCTCTCTCTCTCTCTCTCTCTCTCTCTCTCTCTCTCTCTTACCTCCCCCTCGTCCTTCCCTCCCTGACTAACTCACTCCGGCCTTTCATCTTTCCCTCCCTCCTCTCTCCCCTTCCTCCCCTCTCCCCTTCCTCCCTTCCCTCACTGCCTCCCTGCCTCCCTCCGTCCCTCCTTCCCTCCCTCAGTGCATTATAACCTGAATTATTTCCACGAATTAAGCGTTCTCTGTGACCTCGTAAAGCTGATTATGAAGCGAGATAAAAGCCAAACATGTCCCACACAGTGAAAAAAAGAGACATTATCGTATCTTTTCATAATATTTTTTTTTTTTTGAGTAACAAGAGCAACAAACTGAAAAAAATTATCGTACTTTGATTTTTCTTAAATTTTATTTTGTGAATAGAGGGGAAATAACAAAAACGAAAAGGAAATGAACGAAAAATGAGAATAATCGCTTAAGTTCTATATCTTTTTTTTTTTTTTTTTTGAGTAACAAGAGCAACAAACGTACCACTGTGAAAAAATTATCGTACTTTGAGTTTTTTTTATTTTTATTTTGCGATTGGAGGAGAAATAACAAAAAAAAAAAAAAAAACGAAAAGGGAATGAACGAAAAAATGAGGATAATCACTTAATTTCTATATAAATATTTTTTTTTTCGTGTAACAAGAGCAACAAACTGAAAAAAACTATCGTACTTTGAGTTTTTTTTATTTAGTAAATGGAGGAAAAATAACGTAAAAGAAAACGAAAAGTGAAAATAATCGTTTAATTTCTATATTTTTTCGTGATAGGAGAATAGCTAACGTACCACTGTGAAAAATGATCGTACTAAGAGTTATTATTTCCTTTACGAATGGTGACTAGCAGAAGAAACAACAAAACGAAAGGGAATGAACGAAAAACAAGAATAAATCGCTTAATCTCCATATATTTTAAGTAACAAGAGTAGCAAACTGAATAAATATCATAATCTGTGTTATTTATTTCTTTTATGAATGAATAGCAAAATAAACAACAAAAACGAAAGAGAATGAACGAAAAACAAGAGTAAGTCGCTTAATCTTCCGTGCTAGATCGCCGCTGCGGGAGTTAAGAGAGAGAGGGGGAGAGGAAACAGACGCAGTAACTGGACAGGATGGCGGAGGAGAGCGACTTTAACCTCACCCTGACGGAGGCGCTGGCGGGGGAGGTTGAGGAAGCATTCAACTCCACTTTAGACGACTGGGCGGATCCTGCGAACTCAACATTTTGGAGTGAGTATTTTTTTACGTTTCTTTTGAATAGAACAAGGGAAAAAAAAGCTTGCTAAAGTTAGATAAGAGAAAAAGAAAGAGAGAGAGGAGGAGATAAGTTGTTAGATAGAGTTGCAGAGAGAGAGAGAGAGAGAGAGAGAGAGAGAGAGACTTATAGACAGAAAGATAGACATATATAGACAAAACTGCAAATAGAAGGACAGAATGACATAGATAAAGACAGAAAAACGAACTTATAGACAAAAGCATCCTTAAAAACCCGCGTCACTTCAACTAGAAACCCTTTGATAATGCAGAAAACTTAACATGTCACTAGAACTACAGAAACACCCTTAAAAACCCGCGTCACTTCAACTAGAAACCCTTTGATAATACAGAAAACTTAACATGTCACTAGAACTACAGAAACACCCTTAAAAACCCGCGTCACTTCAACTAGAAACCCTTTGATAATACAGAAAACTTAACATGTCACTAGAACTACAGAAACACCCTTAAAACCCGCGTCACTTCAACTAGAAACCCTTTGATAATACAGAAAACTTAACATGTCACTAGAACTACAGAAACACCCTTAAAACCCGCGTCACTTCAACTAGAAACCCTTTGATAATACAGAAAACTTAACATGTCACTAGAACTACAGAAACACCCTTAAAACCCGCGTCACTTCAACTAGAAACCCTTTGATAATACAGAAAACTTAACATGTCACTAGAACTACAGAAACACCCTTAAAACCCGCGTCACTTCAACTAGAAACCCTTTGATAATGCAGAAAACTTAACATGTCACTAGAACTACAGAAACACCCTTAAAACCCGCGTCACTTCAACTAGAAACCCTTTGATAATACAGAAAACTTAACATGTCACTAGAACTACAGAAACACCCTTAAAACCCGCGTCACTTCAACTAGAAACCCTTTGATAATACAGAAAACTTAACATGTCACTAGAACTACAGAAACACCCTTAAAAACCCGCGTCACTTCAACTAGAAACCCTTTGATAATACAGAAAACTTAACATGTCACTAGAACTACAGAAACACCCTTAAAAACCCGCGTCACTTCAACTAGAAACCCTTTGATAATACAGAAAACTTAACATGTCACTAGAACTACAGAAACACCCTTAAAACCCGCGTCACTTCAACTAGAAACCCTTTGATAATACAGAAAACTTAACATGTCACTAGAACTACAGAAACACCCTTAAAAACCCGCGTCACTTCAACTAGAAACCCTTTGATAATACAGAAAACTTAACATGTCACTAGAACTACAAAACACCCTTAAAAACCCGCGTCACTTCAACTAGAAACCCTTTGATAATACAGAAAACTTAACATGTCACTAGAACTACAGAAACACCCTTAAAACCCGCGTCACTTCAACTAGAAACCCTTTGATAATACAGAAAACTTAACATGTCACTAGAACCACAGAAACACCCTTAAAACCCGCGTCACTTCAACTAGAAACCCTTTGATAATACAGAAAACTTAACATGTCACTAGAACTACAGAAACACCCTTAAAACCCGCGTCACTTCAACTAGAAACCCTTTGATAATACAGAAAACTTAACATGTCACTAGAACTACAGAAACACCCTTAAAACCCGCGTCACTTCAACTAGAAACCCTTTGATAATACAGAAAACTTAATCTGTCACTAGAACTACAGAAACACCCTTAAAACCCGCGTCACTTCAACTAGAAACCCTTTGATAATACAGAAAACTTAACATGTCACTAGAACCACAGAAACACCCTTAAAACCCGCGTCACTTCAACTAGAAACCCTTTGATAATACAGAAAACTTAACATGTCACTAGAACTACAGAAACACCCTTAAAACCCGCGTCACTTCAACTAGAAACCCTTTGATAATACAGAAAACTTAACATGTCACTAGAACTACAGAAACACCCTTAAAACCCGCGTCACTTCAACTAGAAACCCTTTGATAATACAGAAAACTTAACATGTCACTAGAACCACAGAAACACCCTTAAAACCCGCGTCACTTCAACTAGAAACCCTTTGATAATACAGAAAACTTAACATGTCACTAGAACTACAGAAACACCCTTAAAACCCGCGTCACTTCAACTAGAAACCCTTTGATAATACAGAAAACTTAACATGTCACTAGAACTACAGAAACACCCTTAAAACCCGCGTCACTTCAACTAGAAACCCTTTGATAATACAGAAAACTTAACATGTCACTAGAACTACAGAAACACCCTTAAAACCCGCGTCACTTCAACTAGAAACCCTTTGATAATACAGAAAACTTAACATGTCACTAGAACTACAGAAACACCCTTAAAACCCGCGTCACTTCAACTAGAAACCCTTTGATAATACAGAAAACTTAACATGTCACTAGAACTACAGAAACACCCTTAAAACCCGCGTCACTTCAACTAGAAACCCTTTGATAATACAGAAAACTTAACATGTCACTAGAACTACA
>NC_059288.1:7664316-7681816 GCF_017591435.1 Portunus trituberculatus
CCTTTCTCCTTTTGCCATTTCCTCCTCGTATCAATCTCCGTTGTTGTTTCACTTTCCTCTCTCCCTCTCCTCTCCGTTCTTGTGTTTCCCCTCCGCCAGTCACCGTGCCGGCATCCACCCACCCACCCATCCCATCCCATCCCGTCTTCCTTACCACCTGGGGAAAATCCATCTTCGTTATTGATTGAGTTCACTTCGAACCCGAAAACCTGTGACCGCCACGGACCACCAGCAGGCCAGGCGGCGTACGTTCGACTTGTCCCGCTGCTGAAAATAGTTTGCAATTTCCCTCCCAAAGCAGCTTTAATCGGGCAAAGGTTATGGCGTCATTACTACACAATTGTGACTCATGACCTATCTTCCCTATGAGCACACCTTGGGGTTAGGTGTGGGAGGAGGTAAGAGGTAGAAACACAGGTGTGGTTTTGCGGTACGACGTGTGGGTGTCTCCGGCGGCAGCGAGGGTGGCCGTCACACACCGCGCCACCGCAGACTATTTTTGACGGTGGAGTGTATGTCTTGTCGCCTCTCCGTGCCTCTCCGCACCACCAGCACACGCCTGCAGTGCCACACTCACCAAGGACACGCCAGGACACACAGTAGACACCGGACACTACAACACACACCCTTCTGAAATCGACCTTGCCTGCCAAGTGCCATTTCATTAACCTGTTGCTGTAAAGCATTATTACAAACGCAATTTTTTACCCTTCCGTGAACTTACTGGGCGGTGTGGCTCGTACAGAATAAGGTCCTTGAACTCACCCCCCCCCCCTCCAGTGACAGGGAAACCAGCTGTGATTTAAGGAAGCGAAGAGAAGAGAGAAAAAAGGAAAGAAAGATCAACTCCACCGGTCATGTTTGTTGGTCTCGCCGTCCCCTCCTGCAGTGCGCGGTGGCTTGGTGTGCTGAGTGCTGGTCCTGGCCTCCCCGCTAGTGCCACGCCCCTCACCCAAGTGTAGAGGGAGGATGGGCGGCCCGTGGAGGCGCCTACACCCAACAGATCACCCTAGACTAGTGCAGGTGAGTAATTATGCTGTTGGTAAGTGGTGGTGGTGATGGTGGTCAGTGTTGTAAATTAGTGACTTGCAGTGTTCTGTTGTTTTGTCCTTGTGTGTGTTTCACTGTTTGATCTGGTGCAGTCTCTGACGAGACAGCCAGACGTTACCCTACGGAACGAGTTCAGAGCTCATTATTTCCGATCTTCGGATAGGCCTGAGACCAGGCACACACCACACACCGGGACAACAAGGTCACAACTCGATTTACATCCCGTACCTTCTCACTGATAGGTGAACAGGGGCTACACGTGAAAGGAGACACACCCAAATATCTCCACCTGGCCGGGGAATCGAACCCCGGTCCTCTGGCTTGTGAAGCCAGCGCTCTAACCACTGAGCTACCGGGCCGTGTGTGTGTGTGTGTGTGTGTGTGTGTGTGTGTATCAGCAGAAGTCTTTTGTTATTTGCCATCTCGTGTGTGTGTGTGTGTGTGTGTGTGTGTGTGTGTGTGTGTGTGCGCGTGTGTGTGTGTGTGGAATACGAAATATGTAGGCGAAATTCCATGCACGTAAGAGTGTATTGATTTCTATAATCTCTACTTCTCTCGTCCTTTCTTATCTCTCTCTCTCTCTCTCTCTCTCTCTCTCTCTCTCTCTCTCTCTCTCTCTCTCTCGGTCATTACTCATCCTAATAAACATAGCGACTTGTTATATATTCATGAATCCTGTCTACACTATTTCTTGCATTGTTAAGCTTCCTCCTCCTCCTCCTCCTCCTCCTCCTCCTCCTCCTCCTCCTCCTCCTCCTCCTCCTCCTCACATCCTTAACCCCTTCAGTAGCATGATGCATTTCCATATTCACTCTGCTTACTATTTGGTGATGATACAGCTTCAGAAACTCACGGTGGGGGATTAAAATAGTGAAGACTGTTGCCATTAATCTTCTGCCCTCCATAGACCCTTCCTGATGTCAATAAAATGATCTAATGGTACACAAAACTCAAGGTAAAAAATGTGTCCCAGTATTGAAGGCATTAATTAGTTCAGTAAATGTAAAAATTAATGAGCCTGTATCTGCTTCTTTCCTGCCCCTTGCCTGCCTTTTCCTGCCTCCTCCTATGCCTCTTCTTCCCTCCTGCCCCCCTTCCTGTCCTCCTCCAGCCGTCTGTTGCCCTCTTCTGTGGCTCTCCTTCCCCCTACAGTAGTTAAAAGTTATGGGTTCTGCCTATCACCTTCCCTATGGCTACTTACATTGTTGGATAGTACTGAAGGGACGTGCTGGGAATAGAATGAAGGCTGCTTAAAGGGGTTACTACTACTACTGCTACTACTACTGTTACTGACTACTGCTACTGATACTATTGCTACTACTGTTGTTGTTGTTGTTGTAGTGGTTGTAGTAGTAGTAGTTGTTGTTGTTGGTGTTTGTGGTGATATTTTGTGTCTACTACTACTGATACTACTACTACTACTACTACTACTACTACTACTACTACTACTACTACTACTACTAGAAACTGCTGATGTTATTTAATCTATTTCAACTTCTCCTCCTCCTCCTCCTCCTCCTCCTCCTCCTCCTCCTCCTCCTCCTCCTCCTGCAAACACTAGTATTTTTGTAGAGATCTTCAATTTGTAGTATTTAACATTCCTGTCTAAATATCAGTTATATATTCTCGTATTTTTAAATGTGAAAAGTAAGATTTGTACGTAACTGCATTAATCTCTCTCTCTCTCTCTCTCTCTCTCTCTCTCTCTCTCTCTCTCTCTCTCTCTCTCTCTTCTTGATCTGATTGGAGTGACATTGTTTTGCCGCTAAAATACATTGCGAGTTCGGATTTTTTTTTTATTTCGTGATAAGTTTTAACAAGTTCTTTTCTTTCGTGCGTGGAATGTCACAGGAGAGAGAGAGAGAGAGAGAGAGAGAGAGAGAGAGAGAGAGAGAGAGAGAGAGAGAGAGAGAGAGAGAGAGAGAGAGAGAGAGAGAGAGAGAGAGAGAGAGAGAGAGAGAGAGAGAGAGGACAGAAACAAAGAGAAAACACACACACACACACACACACACACAGAGAGAGAGAGAGAGAGAGAGAGAGAGAGAGAGAGAGAGAGAGAGAGAGAGAGAGAGAACACACAGGGACAGAAACAAAGAGAAACACACACACACACACACACACACACACACACACACACACACACACACACACACACACACACACACACAGAGAGAGAGAGAGAGAGAGAGAGAGAGAGAGAGAGAGAGAGAGAGATGCCGTACATGTCACGATGAAGGAACAAAATGAGATTCTATAATTTTTCTTCATGTTTTTTGTTAACGTGACGTGTGTGTGTGTGTACGTGCGTGCATGTGTGTGTGTGTGTGTGTGTGTGTGTGTGTGTGTGTGTGTGTGTGTGTGACTCAGAGGGCAGGCACGCGGGGTAAACTATTAAATTGTTTGAGTCTTTGCTGAGATTAAAAATGAAGAGAAAATGATATGCCAGACTCAGAATTGAAGAAGTTTTAGGGTATTTCTCTCTCTCTCTCTCTCTCTCTCTCTCTCTCTCTCTCTCTATGATAATTTTCCCTATTTTCCTGTCTGTTTTTCTTTTCCCTCTCCTTTCCTTTTGTCATTCCTTCTTGTCTCCTTCCCCTTTTGTTATTTCCTTTCTTCTCTCCTCCTTTTTCCATCTTCGTCCTTTCTCTTCTCTAATTTTCCTCTTGTTTCTTCACCTTCTTTTGTTTCCTTCTCCGTCCTCCTCCTCCTCCTCCCTTCCACCTCTTCTTATCTTCCACCTTTTCCTCTTTTCTCTCCCACCTTTTCTCATCTTATCTCTTCCCTCATGTCTTAAACACCATTTGTGACCTTTGCCTTTCCTCCTCCTCCTCCTCCTCCTCCTCCTCCTCCTCCTCCTCCTCCTTTTCCTCCTCCCTAACGCATTACCTCGCCTTAGTTAATTGTAAGTTAAGAGAATAGTAACTCAGTGTTCCAAAAGTGTTATATGCAGTGGTGCTCTCTCTCTCTCTCTCTCTCTCTCTCTCTCGTTGGATTAAATGCAAGGACATTTATTTTTTGTCTAATCTTTTACCAGCGTGACACTTCCATCCATCTCTTTATCTTTTCCTCCTCTCTCTCTCTCTCTCTCTCTCTCTCTCTCTCTCTCTCTCTCTCTCTCTCTCTCTCTCTCTCTCTCTCTCTCTCTCTCTCTCTCTCTCCCTTTTTCCTTGCTTTTCTCATCTTTCCTCTTGGCACGAATGTTGCTTGCACCTGTTCTGTGTTAACCTGTATGACAGCTCTCTCTCTCTCTCTCTCTCTCGGTCACCTGCGTTTCCTTGTTCCAATTTCCATTCCATTTTCGTCTCCTTGCCTCTCCTGTTCCTCCTTCCTCTTATCTCACCACCCCCTTCCTTCTTGTCTCTCCTATTTCCCTCTCTCCCGTTCTCTTCCTCGTGTCTCCTTTTTGCACCTCGCTCTTTTCTTTTTCTCTCTTTTCCCTCCCTCCCTCCCTCCTTCCCTCCCTCTCCCCCGCATTGTCTCATTTCGCCTGTCAGTTTGGAGACCGTGTTTGTTTGTGGTGTTGAAATAGTCTTCATGATTTTCTTCTTTCGCGAATGAAGTTGGGTTTGGCATCGTCTGTGTGTGTGTGTGTGTGTGTGTGTGTGTGTGTGTGTGTGTGTGTGTGTGTGTGTGTGTGTGTGTGTGTGTTAAAGGAGGGTGTTTTTTCAGCGATGTGACAGGAAAGGGAAAGAGCTAGAGCGAGTTAACCAGCCGGCAGACCCTAAAGTATTAGTGTTTGACCTTTGATTGCCAGAGAGAGAGAGAGAGAATTAGTGGAGGTGACAATGCTGGGTTGAGTTTGTGTATATACCTATGTTATGGTATCTTAGGGAAAGGTAGGATGGATTGAGATAGATGGCCAAGCTCTCTCTCTCTCTCTCTCTCTCTCTCTCTCTCTCTCTCTCTCTCTCTCTCTCTCTCTCTCAAGTACGTATGTTATTGTATCTTGAAGGATTAGAGATAAATACCCAGTCTCTCTCTCTCTCTCTCTCTCTCTCTCTCTCTCTCAATCATTCTCGCAAGTTCTCAATTCCACCTCGGCTTCAAACACGCACTCGTTTGATCGTACGCCCGCCAACTCCGCCCCTCCTCTCCTCTCCACCTCTCCACTCCTGCCCAGAGTAAACAAGTGACTGCCAAACGGTGATTAATGTACCCTTTTTTTCTGTCTCTATCCCTCTTTTCTCCGTAAGCCTTGTTTGGTGACGAGAAGGCAGCGTTTGTATAGAGATCAGAGAAGGAGATGGATTGCCAAGAGAGGACAAGGTTGTGTTGTCTGCAAGAGAGAGAGAGAGAGAGAGAGAGAGAGAGAGAGAGAGAGAGAGCATCAGTTTCGTTATTTGAAATTTTTGTACCGGATCAATGTGCTAATCCTCGTACAAATTGGTGTGTGTGTGTGTGTGTGTGTGTGTGTGTGTGTGTGTGTGTGCTTTCTCTCTTATCTCCATATGTTCTAATTTCTTTGTGTGTTTTCTGTCTTGGTTTTCTTTTATCGTTTCTTTTTTCTTTATTTTCTTGTATTTTCTGTGTGTGTGTGTGTGTGTGTGAGCTTTTTGGTATTAAGTATGGAAGTTTTGTGTGTATTTGTAATGGAGGCGGTGCGCTGGATTAAAATGTGGTGTTTTTTAATGCTAGGAACAGTTCACATTGTCTTCCCAGATAGAGATAAGATACAGTAGTGGGTTTAGCTAATATTAATCCCTTTAGTACCAGGACGCGTTTTCTTATATTTATTCTGCTTACTTGCTATTTGGTGACTTTATACAGCTTCAGAAACTTTATGTATGGGATTAGAATAGTGAAGACTCTAGCCATTAATCTTCTGACCTTCATAGACCCTTCCTAATGTCAATAAAATGGTCTAATGGTACACAAATCTCAAGGTAAAAAATGTGTCCAAGTACTGAATGGGTTAGAATAGTGAAGACTATGGCCATTAATCTTCTGACCTTCATAGACCCTTGCTAATGTCAATAAAATCGTTTAATCACACCAAAATTCATGATAAAAATGCGTTCCAGTACTGATGGAGTTAATGAAGACACAACGACTAAAAACACACACACATTAACTCCTTCAGTACTGGGACGCATTTTGACCATGAGTTTTGTGCACGATTAGACAAATTTATGTACATTAGCAAAAGTCAATGGAGGTCAGAAGATTAATGGCCACAGTCTGCACTAATTTAATCGCCCACATAAATTTCTGAAGCCGTATAGAATAACCAACTAGTAAGCAGAGGGAATATGAAAACGCGTCCTGGTACTGAAGGGGTAAACACGCAATTCCTGGACAAACGAGGATATCAAGAAGGAAGGATCCATGTTGAGGACTCTCCATGCTTACCGAGGCTTGCAAAAAACTCAAACTGCTTTCTCCTATATAATTCAGACAGTGCTTTTAATGCGAGTGGGGCAGGAATGTGGCGAGTCTGTGTATTATGCATAGGCTTGTATTCAGCAACGCGTTATTTTCTGCACGGCTGTTTTCAAAGGTCACGTGATAGATTACTTAACCCCTTCAGTAGCAGGACACGTTTTCCATATTCATTCTGGTTACTATTTGGTGATTTTATACAGCTTCAGAAACTTGTATTGGGTGATTAAGATAGTGAAGACATTGGCCATTAATCTTTTGACCTCCATAGAGCCTTCCTAATGTCAATAAAATGGTCTTATCGTACAGAAATTCTAAGTAAAATGTGTCCCAGTGCTGAAGAGGTTGTTGAAATAGTGAAGACATTGGCCATTTATCTTTTGACCTCCATAGAGCCTTCCTAATGTCAATAAAATGGTCTTATCGTGCAGAAATCTCAAAATAAAATGTGTCCCAGTGCTGAAGAGGTTGAAATAGTGAAGACTTTGGCCATTAATCTTCCGATCTCCAAAGAGCCTTGCTAATGCCAATAAACTCGTCTAATCACATCAAAAATTTATGATAGAAATATGTCCCAGTACTGAAGGATTTAAAGGACCATATATTGAAACATTCGTGGATGCATCTCCGCTGTTTCCAAAAGGCTTCATTTGACTGTACGCAGATTTTTAAGGATTTTTTATTGTTTTAGTGAAATATTATGAAGTTTTTGTACATTATTAACAGAAGGAACACTCTACAGATCACGGCTAGTCATCTCTGTGGCCTTAGAAAGCAGTCGTGGTGAAGTAACAGATTTTTAAGAGTGTTTTTAATATTTCAGCAACATATTTATTACATCTTTACGTTATTAACTGGAGAAGCACTCTACAGAACCCGGCTAGTCATCTCTGTGGCCTTAGAAAGCAGTCGTGGTGAAGTGTCAGATTTTTAAGGGTGTTTTTAATGTTCTAGCAACTGATTAACTACATTTCTACGCAATTAACAAAAGAAACACTCTGCTGAACCCGTCTAGTCATCTCTGTGGCCTTAGAAAACAGTCGTGGTGAAGTAACAGATTTTTAAGGGTGTTTTTAATGTTCTAGCAACGGATTAACTACATTTCTGGATTATTAACAGGAGAAACACAGTCTTGGTGGAGAACAAAGCCTTTCTGAACACGAGTCAGTTTCTTATGCGTGTTATTGTGAAATATTGATGGCATTGAATCCATAACCTGTCACTAGAATCGCTACAAACACTCCTGAAAGGCTTAGAAATCTATATACTACCAACCAAAGCCTGTTAAAAGCATTCCAGATAAGAAGCAAGAGTGTTCAGGAATAATGCATGGACTGGAGGAGCGAAGAGGAACAGGAAGAGGAGGAGGAAGGAAATGGGTCGCTAAAACGTTCATGCATGAGTGAAGTGAGGTGATTTATCATGTTAGTGCAGTTAATTGGGAAGTTTTAGTGATAAGAAGTTTATGGAGGGAAATTATAGGTTGCGGTAAGTATATGTAGCCTTTATTTATTTTTTCAATTTATTTATTTATTTTCTTATTTATTTATTTATTTATTTTACCATACAGGCTCTGGTATAGGTAGAGGTGATAGGTCTCGTGCTTAGAGGCAAGTTACCGGAGCTATGAATATTTAACCTCTTAACTCGTGGGGAAACATACTAGACAATTTTGACAATGTATGGAGTGTGGAAGAAGAGAGAAAGTCAGCGAAGAAGAAGAGAATATTAGAGGACCATTTTTTTTGGGGAGGTGCAATCTAAGGACACAAGAGAAGAAGGAAACAGTGAAATGAATGTGGAAAAAGAGAGAAAGTCAGCGAAGAAGAAGAAAACATTATAGAGTTACTTTTTGGGCACTCTAAGGACACAAGAGAAGAAAAATATATATTACAGGACCATTTTTGACAATCTAAGGACACAAGGGAAGAACGAAAGAGTATATAAAGTGTGGAAGAAGAGAGAGAAAGTCGGCAGAAGAACTTGAAGAACAAAGCAAAATAGAGAGATAAGAAATAAGAGAGAAATGAAGAAAATATGTGACAGTTACATTTTTGGAGAATCTAACATATAAGAGAAGTAGGGAACTGTATATGAAGTGTGGAAGAAGAGAGAAAGTCGGCAGAAGAACATGAAGGACAGAGCAGAATAGAAAGATAAGAAACAAGATGAGAGAAGCGTCGATGCAAAGGTCAAACTTCCCGACCTATGACCTGACCTTACCTGATATTTATGTCGTTTTTTTTTTTTTATCCCAATCACCAATGAAGAAAAAGGGAAGGAAACAGAAACTCGCTCCCAAGTCGTTTTTTTACCTTCCAGTCACCAATGAAAAACTGGAAGAAAGGAAAAAAACTCACTCCTAAGTCGTTTTTACCCCAAGGCCTTTTACTCACAATCACCAATGAAAAACGAAGAAAAGAAAAAAACACTCCCAAGGCCTTTTTACTTGCAATCACCAAAGAAAAACGAAGAAAAACAAAAACTCACTCCCAAGACCTTTTTACCCACATTCACCAATGAAAAACGAAGAAAAAAAAAACTCACTCCCAAGGCCTTTTTACTTACAATCACCAATGAAAAACGAAGAAAAAGCAAAAAACTCACTTCCAAAGCCTTTTTACTTACAATCACCAATGAAAAACGGGAAAGAAAACAAAAAAAAACTCACTTCCAAGGCCTTTTTACTCAATCACCAATGAGGAAAGTGAAGAAAGGAAAGAAAATCACTCGCAAGTCGTTCTTATCTCCAAATCACCAATAAAAAGAAGGGAAAATACCAAAAAAACTCACCCATAAGTCGTTTTTTATCACCAAATCAGAAAAATACTCACTCCCAAGTCATTTATATCACCAAAATAGTGAAATCACCAATGAAAAAGGGGAGAGAAACGAAAAAAAAAGAAAAAACTACCACTAGAAACGAGACTGACCCTAATGTGTAGCTTTTTCAGAGAGAGAGAGAGAGAGAGAGAGAGAGAGAGAGAGCGTGTGGTGGCATGACAGAGGCACTCGCGTTCAAGGGAAGAGAACATGAGAGGGTTACAGAACACAGCGAGAAGTGTAGAGAACAAAGAGAAGTAAAGAGAATATGAGATTAGAGAACATGAGAGAAGTGAAGAGAACATGAGAGAAAAGTGAAGAGAATATGAGAGAAAAGGGAAGAGAAGAAGAGAAAAATGAAGAGAAGAAGAGAGAAGAGAAGAGAATAACACTGGAATAAGAATGTGAAGGAAGTGTAAAGCAATAAGGCAATAATGATAATAATTAAGTTAGAGAAATGTCAAAAAAAAGGAGCGAAAAAGAGACAAAAAGAAGGACAAGAGAGAGAGAGAGAGAGAGAGAGAGAGCGCGAAATAAAAAGAAAAAAGAAACAAGAGCGAGAGAAGAATGAGGAAGAGAATGTAACAGAAGTAGTAGTAGTGGTAGAAGTAGTAGTAGTAGTAGTAGTAGTAGTAGTAGTAGTAGTAGTAGTGAAAATAAAATGTATATTGATGAAAACTTAAGATGATTTAGTGAATATTAGCCCCTTCAGTACTGGGACACATTTTTACCTTGAGATTTGAGTACCATTAGACCATTTTATTGACATTAGGAAGGGTCTATGGAGGTCAGAAGATTAATGGCCACAGTTTTCACTATTCTAACCCATTAAGTACTTGGACACATTTTTACCTTGAGATTTGAGTACCATTAGACCATTTTATTAACATTAAGAAGGGTGTATGGAGGGTAGAAGATTAATGGCCACAGTCTTTACTATTTTAATCCCCGACATGAGTTTCCGAAGCTGTATAAAATCACCAAATAGTCACCAGAATGAATATGGAAACGCGTCATGGTGCTGAAGGGTTTAAATGTACGGTACTGAATATGTGTGGTAGAAAATGGAGATTTTTTTTTTTTATGCAAGAGGAAAAATAACGAAGAAAAAAAAAATGCCCACACTCGAATGCAACTTCCCTAAAAGATCAGTAAAGAATTAGCAAAAAAAAAAAAAAATGAAATAGATAAATAAGATAAATTAAATAAATGAAAATAAAATAAATATAAATAGATAAATAAATAGATAAATAAACAAAATCAATACCAATAGAAACACATGCAAGATACAACAGAACATAGTAACTTGGCAACACTGAAAGAAAGATTAGTTAATTTATAAGGAGGTGATGGGGGGGCGGGGGTGGTGTGGGGGTGGGGCGGGAGGGAGGGTGGCAGCGACAGACGTAAGAATAGAGAAGTACACGTGTCTACTGCAGAAAAGTACAATGATTTAGCCACATGGTATGAAAGGTCAAGGAGTACTTTAAGAGGAGGAGGAGGAGGAGGAGGAGGAGGAGGAGGAGGAGGAGGAGGAGTAAGAGGAGGAGGAGGAAGGACCGGAATGCCTGAGAGAGAGGGAGAGAGAGAGAGAGGAATTCAGCGCAGTCATAAATAAGATTATATACTTGTAGTAGTTGCGGTGGTAGTAGTGGTGGTGGTGGTGGTAGTAATAGTAGTAGTAGTAGCGGTAGTAGTAGTGACGTTCTGGTCGTAAATTTAAGTGTCGTCACAACAAATTAGCCGTGTCATTGCTGGTATGTCTCTCTCTCTCTCTCTCTCTCTCTCTCTCTCTGGACCACACCCTCATCATAAATGTTTTAGGGCGCCTATTATTGTGTGGCATTACCGGGAGTAGTAGTAGTAGTAGTAGTAGTAGTAGTAGTGGTGGTGGTAGGGGTGGTGATAGTAGTAGTAGCAGTAATAGTATTGGTGGTGGTAGTGGTAGAAGTAGTAGTAGTAGTAGTAGTAGTAGTAGTAGTAGTAGTAGTTACAGTGAGGGACATAAAAGGACACAAAGGAAGAACAAGCAGCAGCAGATGTGTTGTCCCTTACGAGGTTGTCTGTGTGTGTGTGTGTGTGTGTGTGTGTGTGTGTGTGTGTGTGTGTGTGTGCAGGAAAGATAAAGCCAACAATTTACTTCCTCATGTGAGTTGTGAACGTACATGTGTACACGCCTTGGAGACACACACACACACACACACACACACACACACACACACACACACACACACACACACACAAGCAAACTGCACTCCCTCTGTCGGTATTGATCTTGGTCATGCACTCTATACTCTCTCTCTCTCTCTCTCTCTCTCTCTCTCTCTCTCTCTCTCTCTCTCTCTCTCTCTCTCTCTCTCTTTACATTATAGTTAATCTTTTTATTGGTAGTGAAGAATGTTAAATATGTTCTTTTAAATTACTTAGAGAGAGAGAGAGAGAGAGAGAGAGAGAGAGAGAGAGAGAGAGAGAGAGAGAGAGAGAGAGAGACCCTCCGCTTTAAAAGTCCTGTGCTGCTCTCTTACAAAGTGCATTCACACACACACACACACACACACACACACACACACACACACACACACACACACACACACACACACACACACACACACTAATAACCTCACCATAAATTAAATTGCAAGTCATCAGCGTAACATCAGCCTTCATTACAGGATTAGTTCAGGATATTTGGGATAAACCTTCTCATAAAACAGGTATAGAGAGAATTATGCTGTGCTACGCTGCATTATATTGCCTCGTGCTGTGCTGTGGTATGCTGAGCTGTACTGGGCTATGGTTCGTACTGAGAAACGCTTTGTTCTCTCATCACGACTGTTCTCCAAGGTCACAAAGATGATTAGCGGGGTTTTCAAGAGTGTTTCTCCGTCACTGCCTTTAGAACCGTAAAAAACACCTTAGAAATCGCTGTTTTTCCCTCCCCTCGACTGTTTTCCAAGGTCACGGAGATGATTAGCGGGGTTTTCAAGAGTGTTTTTCCTGTTGATAATGCAGAAATCTTGTCACTCTGCCTTTAGAACCGTGAAAAACACCTTAAAAATCGCTCTTCTCTATCATCATGACTGTTTTCCAAGGCCACAGAGATAATTAGCGGGTTTTTCTCATTTGTTCCAGCATATTGTCGTTTTCCTTGTATCAGAGAGAGAGAGAGAGAGAGAGAGAGAGAGAGAGAGAGAGAGAGAGAGAGAATACGTGCGTGCCATACTTTGTTTATCATTCGTGTTTGCATGAAAGAGAGAGATTAAAAAGGGAAAAAAAAAGGATGTGGCTTTCATGTCGGTATGAGAGAGAGAGAGAGAGAGAGAGAGAGAGAGAGAGAGAGAGAGAGAGAGAGAGAGAGAGGAAGCAGTAAAGAGGGAATAAAGGAGAAAGTGTGTGTGTGTGTGTGTGTGTGTGTGTGTGTGTGTGTGTGCGCATAGATAACTGATGCGTGTATTATGGAAGAGGAGGAGGAGGAAGAGCAGAAGAGAAAGAGGGAGAGGAGGAGGAGGAGGAGGAGGAGGAGAAGGAGGAGGAGGAGGAGGAGGAGGAGGAGGAAACCTTTAAATAATAGAGAGAGGAAAAGAAAGGCGTGATACACATGGAGACTTGGGTACACACACACACACACACACACACACACACACACACACACACACAGAAAGAAAGAAAGAAAGAAAGAAAGATAAATAGATAGATAGATAGATAGAGAGAGAGAGAGAGAGAGAGAGAGAGAGAGAGAGAGAGAGAGAGAGAGAGAGAGAGAGAGAGAGACCGATTGATCCATAATTCCCTCAATAAACACAAATAATACCTAATTTACTATTAAACACTTTTAAAAACTCTCCTCTTTCTTTTCTTCCCCTTCTTCTCTCTTCCTTTCTTTTCTTCCCTTCTCCCTTCTTCTCTTTTCTTCCCTTCTCCCTTCCTTTCTTTTCTTCCCTTCTCCTCCCTTCCTTTCTTTTCTTCCCCTTCTCCCTTCCTCTCTTTTCTTCCCCTTATTCTCTATTATTGAGGTCAGCAGGCTAGGTTTCAGCAGAGGAGGGGTGGAGGAAGGGGTTGATGGGGGGGAGGGGGTGGCTGTGATGAGGTATGGGGGTATAATGAGGCAGGGGGGGGGATTGATATATGGGTCAGGGTTTGAAAGGTTGTGTGTTGCGTGGTGTGTGTTGGTGTGTGTTAGGTCAAGGTTGTGGTGATCTTGTGTTGACTGTCTTGTGTTTGTGTGTCTCTGTTTCTCTTTTTTTCTCTCTTTTCTCTCTCTTTCTCTCTCTTTCTCTTTCTCTCTTTTCTCTCTCTTTCTCTCTCTCTCTCTCTCTCTCTCTCTCTCTCTCTCTCTCTCTCTCTCTCTCTCTCTCTCTCTCTCTCATTATTCTTACAGTATCATCATCATCAACATCACTACTACTACTACTACTACTACTACTACTACTACTACTACTACTGCTACTACTACTACTACTACTGCAGCAGCAACAAGAACACTAAATTTCAATACAACTTATTTTACATTACTACTACTACTACTACTACTACTACTACTACTACTACTACTACTACTACTACTACTACCACCATTACCACTACTGCTGCTGGTGTTTGTGTTGGTGCAGTCTGCCTTTAGACCTGCAATTTCTGGGAAGTTGATGATACAGAAGGGAAGATAAGGAGAGAGAGGAGAGGAGAGAAGGGAAGGGGAAGAAGGAGAATTAGCTTGCTGAAAGAAGGGAAGGGAAGGGAAGGGAAGGGAAGGGAAGGGAAGGAAAGGAAAGTCCAGTACCATTTGCAACGAACATATGAAGTTAAACTATTATGATGTATGGTGTGATAGTTTATTTTCTCTATTTATAAAGGTATGGGTTGTTAGTTCACCTCTTCAGTACCATGACACGTTTCCATAATCCTTCTGGTTACTATTTGGTGATTTTATACACCTTCAGAAACTCATGTAGGGGATTAAAATAGTGAAGACTCCGGCCATTAATCTTCTGCCCTCCATACACCCTTGCTAATGTCAACAAAATGGTCTAATTATACACAAATCTTAAGGGGAAAATGCGTCTCAGTACTGAAGGTGTTAAAGTAATGCAATATATGAGAAACTAGCACCCGTTGAGAGCGTGGCGCATGTCGAGCCCCTTTTGTTTTGACCCATCGACGTGGCAGACGAGTGAGACAAAGGAAGACTCAAACAGTTAACTCGAGCTTCCAACACCACCACAGTACTCGAAAATAAGAGAACATAAAGTAAAAAATTTAAATAATAATTAATTACAGCTACAGATCCAGACGAAACCCAAACTAAAAAAACAATCTGGGTTACACTTAAGACTATCAACTGAACGGAACAGATTAACTCGAGCTTCGAACACCACCAGTACTTGAGTTCAGATAGCCATACCAGGAACACACCACGTCGCACCTTTACTGAAAACTCGCACGCCTTACACCAGATTCGTCATTCAGTACAGCTAAGTTCAGGCTAAGGTTGAATCAAGGAAGGGTTTCATCAGTTCATTATTTGCCTTGGGGTATCTCGCAGCATCAGCCTCTATCCAGCGTGAGCAAAAACAGTATCTCTTATTGTTTACTCTTCTTGTCTCAGCTTGCCTGGTAATGATGCCCTTATTTCTAAACGCTTTGCTCTTCCACCATCACTGATTTCCAAAGGTTCCAGATAAAGCTACTCGTGTTTTTAAGAATATTTTTATGGTTCTGGTGATAGATTTGCAAGATTTCTATTTGATTTAATGAAGAAATTGTCTTAAAAACCTGGCTAGTTGTCTTTACTCATGTTTTTAAGAATATTTTTATGGTTCTGGTGATAGATTGGCAAGATTTCTAGTTGATTAAAAGGAAAAACCGTTTTGAAAGCCGCCTGGTTGTTTCAGTGGCCTTGGAAAATTCTCATAGTGGGAAGGGAAGGCGTTTCTAAATATGGGCGTGAATTCTGTGTGAGTTTGGACAAAGCTTAGTGCAGTGCCGAGGATGAGACAGCAAAAATGAACCAGGGAAAGCTGCTCATGTCGGGTAAAGATACTACTACCACCACCACCACAACTATTGCTGCCATAAACCTGCAGTATCTGGCAAGTTGATGATACAGAAGGAAGGACAATTAGCTTGCTGAAAGAAGGGAAGGGAAGAGAGTCCGATACCATTAAATTTTTGTAACGTGTATGGAGTCAGTGGTGGAAAGATGAAGAAAAGTGTTAATATTTTGTGTTCCTTTAGTGCTGAATAACACACACACACACACACACACACACTGACCATACCGTTGCACTTTTCAGCAGCAGAGGTGACAGGCTGGGCATGGAAGTGGTGGGTGGAGGAGGCTGGTGGAGCGCTGGGGAGGTGGACAATGTGACAGTGTTGGCGGCGCAGCATGATGATCCCGCCGGGGCACTGGAGTCGGCAGATCTGTCCTGGGCCGAGGGTTACAATGACAGCCTGTCCACAGCCCCCACGCCCCTCGGCAACACCTCCTCCTCCTCCAGGGACACACAGCGGAAGATCGAGTATTGCACCGAGTGGTCCGGCGCCACACTCACTCTCTTCCAGGTGAGTGATTAGTTTACCTCCACCTGGCTCGTTACAATTAGTCTACCTGTAGTCTACCTGCTGATGGACAACTAGCAGATGGGCGGGATGAGTGGAGGCAATGACAGGTGGTGGAGGCAGTGGAGGGGAGGTCACTTTTGCTAGCAGGTGGACTGGGTGAGTGGAGGCAGTGACAGGTGATGGAGGAGGTGGAGGGGAGGTCACTTTTGCTAGCAGGTGGGTGGGGTGAGTGGAGGCAGTGACAGGTGACGGAGGTGGTGGAGGTCATTTTTGCTAGCAGGTGGGCTGGGAAGTGGAGGTGATGACAGGTGGTGGAGGGGAGGTGACCTTTCCTGATTATCTTTTACCCTGAGATGTGTTTACTTGTTGTATAGCCACAGCACTCCTTCAACTTCTGCTCTTTTTCTCTGTGACTCCACTTAACATGTGACTAACTTTATTTACTTTATTTTTTTTTGTATACATCAAGCCAGCATCATCTTACTACAGGGTCTCTAACTCCAATGACTTTAGGGCCACAGCTTATGCCAGTCTGGGTTTTAAAGGACCACATAATTTCCTCGGAGTGTGCTTGGAACTCTTTCAAAGTAAAGCTATACTTGTTGTGTCCCATTATTTCCCTATTAGCAGTTTATAAATTAAGACGTCAGAATTTGGTTATCAAGCAGATGCAGCATATTAATTTCTCAACTGGTGACAAATGTTTCTCTCTCTCTCTCTCTCTCTCTCTCTCTCTCTCTCTCTCTCTCTCTCTCTCTCTCTCTCTCTCTCTCTCTCTCTCTCTCTCTCTCTCTTCCAATATCCTGACAACTTCTCTTGATGGCATACTGTACATACATTTAAACACACAGATAACTCCACAGGTCACAGGTGGACAACTTCATTCTTCTATATATCTTGCCAACATCATCTGTACCAACTTCTGTCAGTTTCATATTCTTATTAATCTATCAACACCTTATAACTTCACTTCATGGATGGCAAACTTCACATACCTTTTAAACACTCAAATAACTTCACTCCACAGGTCACAGGCAGCCAACATCATTCATCTATATATATAACCAACATCTCACAACGAACTTCTTCTACTTTGCCTCTTCCACATCCATCTACTACATATTTTTCAATCTTCCATTGCTACATAACTCCCCAGACAAACCTCACTTTTAAAACCCTCAATAACTTTACAGGTGGCCAACTTCATCTGCCTTTTGGCCTTCCTGGTGCCGCACAACTTCAAGCTCTCTGGCCTGGTGATGCGTGCTGTGCTGAGTGTGGGAGTGCTGCTGTTCACGCTGTGGGCCGGCCTAGATCTGTGCGCTGTGGACATCCTGGCATGGAACCTCTCCTTTCTGCTGCTTAATGGGGCCCATGTTCTCTACCTGACCTACACTGTGTGGCCGCCTCGTGTCCACCCCGACCTGCTTGACCTGTACGAGAAGGTGTTCAAGCCCCTCAAGGTGTGTTTAAAGGGTGTTGAAGTGGTGTTTATGTGTTCTACCTGGATTTAAAGGGTGTTGAGGTGGTGTTTGTGTGTTATATTTGTGTAAATGGTGTTGAAGTGGTGTTTGTGTGCTCTTTTTGGGTTTAAATGGTGTTGAAGTGATGTTTGTGTGTTCTTTATGGGTTTAAATGGTGTTGCATTGGTGTTTGTGTGTTCCATGTGGGATTAATGACAGGAAAG
>NC_059288.1:7684316-7704316 GCF_017591435.1 Portunus trituberculatus
GGATGATGTTTTTGTTTATTTATTTATTTTTGTTGTTTTCTAAGTTTTTTATCTTTTTTTTTTACCGCGACAGCCTCAGTGAGTTGCCGGATGATGTTTTTGTTTATTTATTTATTTATTTGTTGTTTTCTAAGTTTTTTTTATCTATTTTTTTTACCGCGACAGCCTCAGTGAGTTGCCGGATGCTTTTTTTCTCTCTGGTTTGTTGTTTTCTTGTCTAATTTTCTCCTTTATTTTTATTTATTGCTTGGATTATCTTTTTTCTTTCTTTTTTTTCTTAATTATTTTCTTTGTTTTCTTTTTCCTTTTTTATTTTGTGATTTTGCTGCTTTGTTTTGGATTTTGTTGAATAATTATGCTGTTTATAGAGTTAAGCTTTATTCTACTCCTTCCCTTTCTATCCTTCTCCTCTCCTTTCCTCTCTTTTTTATCTTCTTCCTCTCCTCTCCTCTCCTCTCCTCTCCTTTACTTTGCCTCTCCTCTCCTCTCCTCTCCTCTCCTCTCCTCTCCTCTCCTTTACTGCCTCTTCTCTCCTCCTTTCCTTTGCCTCTCTCTCCTCTTCTCCTCTCCCTCTCTCCTCCTCTCTCTCCTCCTCTCCTCTCATTCACTCTATTCATCATCCTCCCCTATTACATTCATATCCTTATCCCTTCATCTACTCTCTCTCTCTCTCTCTCTCTCTCTCTCTCTCTCTCTCTCTCTCTCTCTCTCTCTCTCTCATGGTCATCACTTATTTTTAAAACCTTTCTCCTTGACACTCTTTCAAATCCTTCAGAAAATTATATAAGGACTAATTATTATTATTATTATTATTATTATTACTTAGAGAAAAAAAAATGACAAACTTAAAGAAAGAAGAAAAAGAGGAAAAAATGACAGAATAATGAATTGTCTACTGAAGGAGAGACAAAAGAGAGAGAGAGGAAGAATAAAGAGGAAAAGGAGGAAATCTGAATAAAGAGCAGAGATGAAAGAGAAGAGCTAGGAAGGGGAAGGGGAAGAGGAAGGGAAGGGGAGAGAGAGAGAGAGATTGAAAGACAGAGGGGAGATAAGAGCTTAAAGGGAAGAGGGGAAGGAAGGAGGGAAGATATTAGGTGAGGGGAAAGACAAAAGCTAGAGAGAGAGAGAGAGAGAGAGAGAGAGAGAGAGAGAGAGAGAGAGAGAGAGATTAAGAAGAAAGAGGAAAGGAAGAGAGAAAAAGTTAAGATATAGAAGAGAGAGAGAGAGAGAGAGAGAGAGAGAGAGAGAGAGAGAGAGAGAGAGAGAGAGAGAGAGAGAGAGAGAGAGAGAAGAAGGAGGTGAGGACTAAGAAAAGAGAGGAATAAAGAGGAAATAGGAAGGGAAGGGGGAGGGAGAAAAATAAAAAATAAAGGAAGAGAGAGAGAAGAGAGAGAAGAGACAGAAAACAAAAAGAAATAAGAGAGAAAAAGAAATAGGAGAGGTGAAGAGAGAGAGAGAGAGAGAGAGAGAGAGAGAGAGAGAGAGAGAGAGAGAGAGAGAAGAAGAGATGGGAGAAAAACAAAATGAATAGATAAAGAGATGAAGAAAGAGAGAGAAGATAGATAGAGAAGAGAGGAAAGAGAGAGAGAGAGAGAGAGAGAGAGAGAGAGAGAGAGAGAGAGAGAGAGGGGAGACACACAAGGGGGGAGGTGAGGGAGCCCTGAGGTTAGTGTTCCCCTCAACAGACCTTGTCGAGCCTCTCCTGGGCAGGGCCGCAGGTTACCAGTGACATCACACCCCCAGTAAGTCATCTAACCTCTACCCACAATCCTCTCTGTACCCTGGCCCTCCCCCCCCTTTGTATACTTTCCTCTGTACCCTGCCCGCCCCCATCTGTACCCTTCCGTCTCTCCTCTGTACCCTTTCCTCTCCTCTCTGTACTCTGCCTTCCCCTTCCTGTACCCTTCCCACCCCCCAGTACTCTCCCTCCTCCTCCCCATATCCTGCCTTAGTCCTCTGTACCCTCCCCTCCCCTTCCTGTACCCTACCTTAGTCCTGTGTACCTTTCCTGTATCCTTTCATAGTCATTTTGTACCCTGCTGTCATCCTCTGTACCATATCATAACCTTTTGTACCATTTCTGTAACTTTGTACCCTTTCCTTCAAGTCTTCTGTACCCTGTCTTAATCCTCTGTACCTCTCATTGTCCTTTTCAGCCATTTTGTACCGTACCATTGTTCTCTGTACCATACTATAACCCTTTGTACCACTTCTGTAACTCTCTGTACCTTGTTTTATCACCTTTGTACCTTTCTGTAACCTGTATCCTTTTTGTACCATTCTGTTGCCATTCTCTCTGTATTTCCTTCTGTACCATTCTATTTGTACTTTTCCATCCAGTGTACCCTTTCCATTTTCTCAACTCGTGTACCATTTTTTGTCTCCTGTATCTCTAATGTACCCTTGTAATGTACCCTATGTGGATTTCTGTACCATTTATATACAGGTAGTCATGTTTTCTTGTTCTTGTTGTTGTTTTTGTTCTTGTTTCCTTTTCCTGGTCTGACTTGTCATGTTTCTCTGGGTTGTGTTCAGAAACGCTTTGTCCTCTCTCCCTGACTATTTTCCAAGGCCACAGAGATAACTAGCGGGGTTTTCAAGAGTGTTTCTTCATTTAACCTTGTAGAAATCTTGTTAATCTGTCACTAGAGCCATGAAAATCTGTAGAAATCTTGTTAATCTGTCACTAGAGGCTTGAAAAACTCTAGAAATCTTGTTAATCTGTCACTAGAGGCTTAAAAACTATAGAAATCTTGTTAATCTGCCACTAGAGCCATGAAAATCTGTAGAAATCTTGTTAATCTGTCACTAGAGCCATGTAAAACTGTAGAAATCTTGTTAATTTGTCACTAGAAGCTTAAAACTATAGAAATCTTGTTAATCTGTCACTAGAGGCACAAAATTCTGTAGAAATCTTGTTAATCTGCCACTAGAGCCATGAAAATCTGTAGAAATCTTGTCAATCTGTCACTGGAGCCATGAAAAACACCCTTGAAAACCCCCTATAGCTTCATCTGGATCCTGGAAAAAGCATATAGTGGTGAGATGCATAAGTGTTTCAGAATATTCTGCTCTAAAGTCCTTGCTGTTTACTCGTATCCTTCCCACAATCCTCTGTACTCATTATTACAAACGTTTATGAGTCTTTATTCTATCGCTGACTTTACTCTTCATCACTCTTCATCACACACACAAACACACACACAATCATTTCCCAACATTCTGGTAGTCTGTCTTCATTGTGGCCCTTTCTATTACTCCCAATGTTCCTCCCAGCGTCCGTTCATGGTCGTTTTTAACCTGAGTGGTCCCTTTAGTTCCACCAAGGCACAGTCCCCCTCCTGTGACCCACCACTCCCCAGCAGCTCTTTGTTTTGTTTCGTGTCTCAGTATTTCAGAAGTGGCTGTGTGTTGAAGCTGTGTGCTCTTGTAGATGCTGCCTGTGTGTGTGTGTGTGTGTGAGTGTGAGTGAGTGTGAGTGAGAGAGAGAGAGAGAGAGAGAGAGAGAGAGAGAGAGAGAGAGAGAGAGTGTATTAACGTTGGTAGTTGTGTGTGTGTGTGTGTGTGTGTGTGTGTGTGTGTGTGTAGGTGTTGTGTAGTAGTGTCATTGTTAGTCTCCACCTCCCTGGTGTGTGCCTGACTGAGCCTGCTGAGCCTCCTGGTGTTGTTGCTGTTGCTGTTGTCGTCGTTGTTGTTGTTATTGTCATTGTCGATGGTGTTGGCGCTGCCGCTGGTGTGGTGGCGCCAGGGCTGAGAGGTGCGGCGTGAAGGCCCTGAGTATTGTGGCTGGCTGGGGTGCCGGCGGAGGGGCGGCACTGAGCCCTTGTTTGCCAACAGGGTCGTCACCGGGACGCTCCGGGGACGAGTCCAACTCTTCAGACCCAACCCTGCGTGGCCCCTCCCTGCACCACCACCACCATAACCTCCACCAGGAGCTGCAGGTGCTGGTGGTGGGCAGTGACCTCACCCGTCGACCCCAGCAGCAGCAGCAGCAGCAGCAGCAGCAGCAGCAGGGAGGCTTGGCAGCTGGTGGCAGGAAGGGCCAGCGGGACAACGTGGTGAGGTGTGTGTTGCCGCCCACCACCCCTGCCCCCGCCTGTGTCCCCACAGCGGCCGCCCTGGTGGGCGGGGTGGGGCTACCCAGCCTGGCCTTGGACGACCCGCAACTGTTGGAGACGTCTGTCTGACCGCCTGCCCGGCCTGCCTGGCCTGCCTTGGCCTCTGCCTGACACCCGCCGCCCAGCACGGCACCCGAGGCAGCGGTGCCCCGGTAGTGCCTGCTTAGTGGGGCGCCAGCATGCGGCAGCCTCACCGCCAGCCTGGGTAGGGCAGCACCCTGGCCACCCCCAGCATGGCACTGTTGCAGGCTTGTGCCACGCTGCTCTGCTCCTGCACCACCCTACCCCTCCCCCCTTGCCCTCCACACCACACCAACACACCACCACTGCCTCCCCTGCCTGCCTCACACCCCTGCATGCCACCCTGCACACTGCAGTGCCTCAGAAATAGTGCTACACTGGACACCTCCCTGCACTGGTGCCTCCCTCTCTACCTTACCTCCCCCCTCCCTTCATTAACCCTGGCCACTCCTGCCCTCTCCCCCTTCCAGTGCTTACCTTAGCCATGAGTGTTGGGGTGTGTGATGTCACCTCAGTAAGCCAATAACCTCACCTTGTCAGTAGAGCAGCCATTAACCTCACTGGTGGAGTGTCTTGCCACAGCTGCCCAGCCACAGCAGCAGCCACACACCACCCACCACCGCAGCGACAGGTGTGGCGGCCAGCTCTGTGCTCTGTGGCCCAGGTGATGTAGAGCTTAACAAGGCGTGTCCTGAGGTGAGTTGCATCTTGAGGCACCTGTGAGAGTGTTCCTTCACCACTGAGGAAGAGAGACTTGCAGAGGTAGTGGTTAGTGGCTCCATAACACTAGTAACACAGTGCCTAGTGCCTCCCTAACACCAGTGGACCGTAGTGGTGAGTGGCTCCTTAACACTGGTGATGTAGTGATGAGTGGGTCCTTAATACTGGTGATGTAGTGGTGAGCGAGTCCCTAACACTGGTGGAGCTTAGTGGTGTAGTGGTTGGTGGGGAGGAGCAGAGGCTGGCTAGGTTGGCAGAGATATTGTATTGTAAAGCACATTAGTCACTTTTCTGTTGTTCAAGTAAGTGAGGGATGTGATGCAAGCTTGGCAGTAACATGGCATACCTGGAGACAGTCATTCAAGGGTCAGTGTTGAAGTGAGTTGCCAGACCAGCACCGTAGCCACCCTCTGCAGTGCCACCCTACTGTGCCGCCTGTAGGGTGACAACATCTTCACCACCTACATGACTCCTTCTCCTGCAGATTCCACGGCATTCCAAACTCGTGATGGTCTGTGGCAGCACAACACCAAGACCCCAAAGTCTCCCCCCGTGGCGTGTAGCAGCCGGGAGCCTTGTGTGTCAAGAGCCAAGACTCGCCGGCAAGCTGAGGTGGCCGTCCGGACCTTTGCAGACCGTGGCCACAGGTCGCCGGTGCAGTGGCTGGGCTAGGCAAGCTGGCCGGCGGATGGACTTGCCCCCATTCCTACCCCTCGTCACTGGTGTAGACATTGACAGTCGCTCTACACCCTCTACCTATTTAAAAAGACATGTATGCGTATATTTATAACCGATCGGTGTATGTGGCATATTCCTGTACGTGATTCCCAGCACACGTGTCGCAGACTGTTCCAAGAGGCCATGGTGTGGGTGAGGAAGTGACGAAGCAGCAGCAGGAGGAAGAGGAGGAGGAGTGTGTCAGTCTTTGCTCAGAAATAAGTGATCTTTTAGGGGGACTGTTGCATGAGCTAGAGGAGAGGAGAGACTCAATGCAGCCTTATTCAAATGTCAGAAGCCTTTTAGTGAGACTGGACGAGAGCAACTAGCCTAAGTGGGTCTCATTCACAGTGAGATGAGGTGGAGGTGTGAGTGTGTGTGTTGCAGGCCTAGGAGAGAGGCAGTGTGTGTGTGTGTGTGTGTGTGTGTCCGTCTTTACACATACCTGGAAGTGTAAATCTTAATGGATGTTATGGCCTGTGTGAATTTTGGCCATTTTTTTAACATATACTGGAGAGGAATGTGAGATGAGAGGAGTGGTTGTGTGTGGCAGTGTTGTGTATTGCTGTTATCTGTCTCTCTTTTGTGTTCCTTCATGCAGGTGTTCCCTCGTTAGTGAATCCAAAAGGTGTGCACAACTTCATACCTGTTCATTAAGGGTGGTGGTTTACCTGTATGTGTGTGTGTGTGTGTGTGTGTTTGTGTTTGTTTTCCAATAGTACCCACACATTACATCTAAACGCAACACTAACTCAAATACCAACACTTCATAATGTATCCAAAATTATTCTTCAACTAACACAAACCTTAAGTTACAATACATTAGCCTGAGACTTGGCTAACTATTAATTTTTTGAGGGAACTGCCAATCATGTGAGCCTTTTTTTTTTTTCTCAATTTTTTCTCCTTATTTTCTGTTACCCTTGTCCCACTTCTGCATAAAAAAAGTATAAAAAAATCCAGGTATAAGATTCAAAGTTTCAAATACATACAAACACCTGGAGTAAATAATGGCAAAGTGTGACAATAAGGAGCTTCATACCACTGTTACACTTGATATACCCGGCGACTTGTACACCCACAAGCATACACTGTCCCTCCATCTTAGCCAGTGTTGAATTACCCTGCGTTTCTTTCCATGTGTTGAATGAATATGAGGGAGTGTACTGTGTGTGTCTGTGAGTGTGTGTGTATTCTGTATTGCCTCATACCTGTGTAGCATTAGTGTTCATCTGTAATAACTATGTGGTGGTGTGTATGTGTGTGTAGGGGTGGGGTGTGGTTGTCAGGTGGTGCTACAGAGAGGCAGAACCAGAGACTTGGCAAGGCATGTAACAGAACCCAACATTTCCGCACTTGTCTCTTCTAAAATGGTAATGATAGGTCGCTTTGATGCACCAATTTTTGCGTTCTATCCAAAGCTTCCATTCGTGTGATACAAACAACAGCCTTAGTGCCGGCCTCACTAGCTGGCATGGTGCTCCTTACCCAGGCCACTCCATTCAGGTTCTGTTTTGTACCAGGACTTGAGATGTGATAGGTGTGGTGTTGGTGAAGTCTGGCAGGTGTGTGTGGTGAAGTAAAGAGTCGTTTTTCAAGTGGGTGGTTTGTTCATGTTTAGCTTTGTGTGGTTTTGGTAGGTGAGTAAAATTAGCATACACGAATTGGTTGATCATGTATTTATCACTTTTTTATTACTGTCTTCCTTTATTTCTCCCTTCTGTTCTAGTAATCTTCCTTTTTTATTTCATTTTTCTTCAATTCTACCTTTTTCCAGATTGTTTTCACACACATAAAGTGGTTGATTATGTATTTAGCACCCTTTTTTTAATTAGTTTGTTTTTCTTTATAATTACAGTTTAGGGTGAAGTATTTAGGTGTTTTTCAAGTTAAGGGTGTTTTGTTTAGTGAGCTTTATACAGTTCTCGTAGGTGTATAAAATTAGTTTGTTTTTTTATATTTGCAGCTTAGGTGAGGTAATAATTATTTGTCTCAAGTTAAGAGTCATTTGTTTTAAGCTTTATTTGTATGGTGTGAAAAATTACCTATATTTTTTTTTTATTTACATTTGGAGTTTCTAAGCATTTCTAGCATTGTGTATCTTCGTTTTTTGCATCTTGGTTATCAAAAAAATCATATGCATTGAAAACATACAGCTAGAAAGACTCCAGAAGAACCATTTAGCCCAGAAATGATAGTGTGTAGACTCAGAGTTAGCGTGCGGAATAGCTCACCACTTGTTGCACTTCCTACTTTCAGAGACTAAACGTATAAAACATGGACCACTTCACCAAATTTTTGCATGAGATACACTGTGGTCCATAATTCCGAGACATTTCTGCGCCTCATCTCCACTACTTGTAAAGGGCTCTAGTTGAAGTGACAAGGATTTTTAGGGTGTTTTGTCTTTCTAGTGCTATGTTAATAAACTTCTGTATTAGCAACAGGTCAAACACTTTTCAAAGGGCTCTAGTTGAAGTGACAGGTTTTTAAAGGTGTTTCTGTAATTCTAGTGCAATATTAAAGTTTCTGCATTAGCAACAGGACAGATGCTCTTTTTCACAAAGCTCTAGTTGAAATGACAAGGATTTTTAGGGTGTTTTGTCATTCTAGTGCAATGTTAACAAGGTTTCTTCATTATCGACAGGACAAACGCTCTTTTTCATGGGGCTCTAGTTGAAGCGCCACAAATTTTTAAGGGTGTTTCTGTCATTCTAGTGCCATGTTAGTAAGGTTTCTGCATTAGTAACAGGACAAATGCTCTTTTCAAAGGGCTCTATTTAAAGTGACAGGTTTTTAAGGGTGTTTCTCTAATTCTAGTGGCAAGTTAACAAGATTTCTGCATTAGCAACAGGACAAGCACTCTTTTTCACAGAGCTCTATTTAAAGTGACACAGATTTTTAAGGGTGTTTCTGTCATTCTAGTGGCAAGTTAACAAGATTTCTGCAGTAGCAACAGGGCAAATAAGCTTTAGAACTCGGCTAATTGTATCTGGCCCTTAAAGATGGTCGCCGTGAGAGAGGGAAGCATTTCTGAAGACGCCACACACACTGACAAGCGTAGATAAAGACTCCTGACACCGTTCTCACATTTATTCCTTTCAGAGACAAGTGCTGGAACTGTTTGCCCTTCATGTGTCATCCTGTGCCCTGTGACTTGCCTCTTGTCTGCCTCTTGTCTGCCTGTGTGCCTGTGTCAATCTGCGTCCTGTCTGTCTGGATAACGCAAACCATTTTTCTCATTACCTTGTGTCACTGGTCATCTGGTCACCTGGTCATCCATCTTCCAGTCTTCAAAGGTCAGAAAATCTCAGTCTAGGTCATGTAAACCATTTTTTTCTGTGCATTTGTTTGTGTGTTTGGTTCATCTGCTCTTCAATTTCCCAGTCTTCAAAGGTCAGAGAGAGAGAGAGAGAGAGAGAGAGAGAGAGAGAGAGAGAGAGAGAGAGAGATTGTGTAGAAAGCAGTTGAATAGTTGAATGCAAAGGCTAGAGAGAGAGAGAGAGAGAGAGAGAGAGAGAGAGAGAGAGAGAGAATTTGAGTGTAAGTGTGACTGTGTGTGTGTGTTTTAAGCAGTTGAATGCAAAGAGAGGGAGAAAGTTTGAGTGTGTGTGTGTGTGTTAAGCAGTTGAATGCATTAGTTAGTTGCTATTGTTGATACTGCTAGTGCTGCTTTTTCCTACCAGTGTCTCTCCTTCCTCTCACCTTTTTATATAAACAGTGATGTGACAGTGTCTTTTTGGTTAGTGTGTGGCATATCTCTCTTTTTGTATGTATTATTCTTACTTAGCTTGCAGACTACAGTACAAGCATTCTCTCTCTCTCTCTCTCTCTCTCTCTCTCTCTCTCTCTCTCTCTCTCTCTCTCTCTCTCTCTCTCTCTGATTTGAATTTTTCTTTATACTTTTTTCCTTGATTTTTTTTTTCTTTAAAGTTTTCTGTCTTAATTAATCTCCTCCAGCTGACTTTAATTTCTCCTTTCTCTAACTTTCTATCTTTACTTTTCTCTCATTTTCTTTTCCTTTCTTTATTTTCATTCGTTGACCATTTTTCTACTTTTTTACATTATTATTTTTCCTTTTTCAGTAATAAGTTTCTCTCTCTCTCCTCTCCTCTCCTCCTTCCTCCCTCTCCTTCCCTCTCTCTCTCTCTCTCTCTCTCTCTCTCTCTCTCTCTCTCTCTCTCTCTCTCTCTCTCTCTGTCTGTCTCTCTCTCTCCGGACACAAGCACACACAGAATGAACACATGAGCACCATCCCCTCCTGCCCCATTCCCTCCCTCCCATACACCCACCATTGCATCCCATACCCAGCCCTCTTTAACTACCCATACCTTGTCCCTCCCTTTTTGAAATTTTATATATAAACAACGTAGTTACAGAATGTATATGAATAGCAAAGTAAAAAGGAAGAAAAAGAAAACGTGGCATATATTTAGTTTTTTGTACCTGCCTCTGTGTTTTTCCTAGCTATAGAGTAAAGAGGAGAGGTAAATGGTTGTGTGTGTGTGTGTGTGTGTGGGTGGGTGTGTGTGTGGAGGGGGTTTATTTTATTTTTTATTTTATTTATATTTTTTTTGCTCTTTTGATGTATGTGTGTGTGAGTGAGTGAAAGGGTGAGAGAGAGAGAGAGAGAGAGAGAGAGAGAGAGAGAGAGAGAGAGAGAGAGAGAGAGAGAGAGAGAGAGAGAGAGTGGGTTTATTTCATGTTCATCATTGTTTTTTTTATTTTGTCTCCAAAGTGTTGAGTTTGATGTATGAAAATGTTCCTGATGGCTTACAGAGAGAGAGAGAGAGAGAGAGAGAGAGAGAGAGCTTTATTTAACCCAGCTTCCCCAGTTAAGGGTACAAAACTCGACAAGAAATCCGTTCGTTCACAACCCCCCAAAAACAGGAAGAAGAAAATTTATCTCGTTCCAAATAGATTAGCAAATTTAGGTTTAGGAAAGACCAGATAAATGTCCGTGTGTGTGTGTCCCAGTCTCAAGTAGTTATGACCCAGTAGTAGAGGAATTTATAGACGAAGAGAAGGGTCATGAGTCTCGTATCCTGAAACCTTTCCTCTCAACTCCACTTCATTTAAGAGGCTGTGGTTAAAGTTACACAGGGTTTTAAGGGAGTATTTGTAGTTCTAGTGAGAGATAGACCAATTTCCTACAGTATCATCAGGAGAAACACACTGGAGAACCTGGCAATTGATCTCAGTGGCCTTGGAAAATAGTTGTGGTGAGAGAGAGGAAAGAGTTTGAGAATATGAGCCTTTGTGTGTGTGTGTGTGTGGAGCAGAGGTGATGCTGCTTTTTGCTTCCAATAATGTATCCTTGCGTCCATTGATATACCTCCTTATTTTATTGTGTAAGGCTGTTGTTGCTTCTATACTACTACTACTACTACTGCTACTACTCTTCCTTCTACTCTTCCTTCTCTTTCTAATTTATTTCAAAATCTACTACTACTACTACCACTACTACTACTACTACTACTACTACTACTACTACTACTACTACTTCCGTCCGTGTGTGGCTTTGTATTTTTAATTGACGGGAAAAAAAAAAAAACTAGACTACCTTGAGAAAAGCATCGTTCGTCTTGCTAATAATGAGTCTAGGATGACCGAGGGATTGAAATCAAAAGTCTTGAACATCAAATCTCTGTTTCATGCCTTCTGTTTTATTGTGAAATGTGCCTTAATGTACCTGTGTGTGTGTGTGTGTGTGTGTGTGTGTGTGTGTGTATTAGAGGTTCATTCAAGAAGTGGTTTGTCTTGTGAGTCAGAGGAGGAGGTCAGAAGGAGAGAGTGAGTGGAAGGGAGAGGACGTGAAGTGAGAGGAGAGGAAGGAGAGGGAAAGAATCTGAAGGACGAGAGAAGAAGAGAAGATTTTGCGTGTTCGTTTTCTAAGGTGAGTGTTTTGTCTGTTGTGTTAGTGAGGAGTTAGGAGTGACAGGGTTAGCATGTTAGATGTTCCTTTGGCTGTTTACGTCATTTATTTTAATTTGATGTACCCTTAAAGTAGTGCTTTCATATCCCTGCTGCTTAGTTTCTTATGTCACAAAATATTTTAGTGTACTTGCTTCTACTTTAAAAAAACATTAGTAATTGATTTTTACACTTCTACCGAAGGATTGTTTTTTGTGATTATTTTTTACGAACTTAATTAAAAAAACATTAGGATTATTTTTAAGCTTCTATTTAAAAAACCTAATTTTACCAATTTGCTTTTAATGTTTTAAGCTAAAGAAAAAAAACTATTAATTTTACTAGCTTGCTTTTCATTTTTTATTTTACTAGTTTTTTTTAAACTAGAAGCTTTTAAAAAAAATTAGAAGCTTAAAAATTATTAATTTTCCTAACTTCCTTTTCATCTTGTAAGCTTCTACTTAAAAAAACGTGACTAATATTACTAACTTGCTTTTCATACAGTCCTCTTTTCCCTCTTAGCTATCAGAGTGTTCTATCACAATCCTGTGTTGATGTTTCCCACTCTGCAATTCACTACATTTTTAACTAACCCTCCAGTGTGGTTAGTGTTGGGAATTATTAATCTGGGTGTGGTTGTAGGCATTATTTATCATTGTTGGATGGAGGTAACAAGGTAATGATTGTCTCTGGATATAATATAAAGCTGGAAATAATTTAAGTTTAACCATGTCAGTACTGAGACACATTTTTACCTTGAGATTTGTGTATGCTTAGATAATTTTATTGACATTAATGTAAGTCAGAAAATGAATGGCCACAGTTTTCACTATTTTAATCCCCCACATAAGTTTCTGAAGCTGTATAAAATATTATTTGAAAAAAAGAATATGGAAATGTATCACATGGTACTGAAGGGTTAAAAGTAGACATGAGGCAGTATTAATTTGAAAATCTTTGTTAGTAGAAGTAACAAAGTTTTGTGTATATATAGAATGTTTAGCATGAGTAGAGGAGCAATCTCCACAAGTAGAGAAATAATAAACTTTCATGTCCTTGTAAGATACCATAGTGTGTTGTATGATTACAGGATGCTGGACGTGTGTGTGAAGTAGCAGCCACCACCACCATCACCCCCTGGCCCCCTCGTCCCAGAAGATGGTCCTTCGTGGTAGCAATAATTTTGAAACATGAAATTATTTTCGAGTTTTGGGTATGATTAGAGGGGGAGGTGTTTGTGCATTGCAAATTCCCCCTAAGTCTTAGGAAATAGGAAAGGAATTAAGAAAGCATTTAGGACTTTTCCTTTTTTTCTAGAAGCTACAAAAGATAATCACGTATACAAGTCACCAGCAATTGAAAGATTGGCCAACCAGTTTTTCTCCCTCTTACATTAAAAAAAATTTTCCTTCCCACACAAAGCCATGAAGGAAGAGTGAGAATGGCAGCAACACAAGGAGCGGAACACAAGGTCCGCTCCCCACAAGGGCGCTCCAAGGCTGGATTTGGAGTTCCCATCCCATTTTTATTATTAATATTGAGAGGATTGGGAAGGAGAATTTGGGTGAGGGAGAGGAGAGGGACTAGGGGACATATCAGGTGGAGGGGAGGAGAGGAGAGGGACTAGGAGATTTTGGGTGGGGGGAGGAAAGGAGAGGAGAGGGACTAGGAGATTTTGGGTGGGGGGAGGAAAGGAGAGGAGAGGGACTAGGGGACATTTTGGGTGGGTGGGAGGAAAGGAGAGGAGAAGGACTAGGGACATTTAACATAAATAATAGGATAACAAGGGATAGTGTTGTTGAAGGGAATGTGTGGAGGGATGAGTGATAGAATGATTGAAGCTGTGAAGGAGTTTCTGGAGAGAATGTTGCGTGCTAGATGTATGGATTAGTAGGAACAATGGTGTCTAGCCTGTTTTGATGGGTTTTTATCTAGTCTGTTTTTAGTCTAGTCTTTTTTTGTCTAGTCTGTTTTGCTTTTTAAATGAATTAATTTACTTTTGTCCCCCCCCCACAGTAGCTGCCAATACCAAGGCCTGGCTGTGGAGCAATCCCGAGCCATCTGTACCGTCAAGATCAGGTGAGGCGCTACTAACCACATACCCAAGACAATCACCCTCTCACCAGCATACTTTCTCACAATCTTCTTCAGACTACCTTATTTCCTGCTGTCCTCTCACTGCTTTCATCCTGTGCTGTCAGTACACCACAATCACCACCAATCTTTGACACTTCCTTTGCTCACCTGTACACTCTGCCTTCACTTAAAATATCCTCCTCTCTAGTGGTACATTTCACCAGCAATATCCTCCTCTCTAGTGGTACATTTCACCAGCATACTCGCTTACACTTCCTGCTGTTCACTCACTGCTCTCTCACCCTCTACTGTCATGTACACCACAATCACCACCAATCTTCCACACTTCCTTTGCTCACCTGTACACTCTGCCTTAACTACTAAAATATCTTCTCACAGCATAGTTTCCTGCTTCTATAGTTTTTCTACTCTATTTCTTGCCTTTCTATACACAAAAGCTGTTGCTACTACTATAAAATTTTTCCTTCCTATACACAATCTGCTGCTCCTCTTGTCCTAAACTTTGTCCTTCCTTCCTATACACAAGTTACTCCACCTCCTACTCTGTCCTGAACTTACCATTCCTTCCTGATCATCACACTCACTACTGTTGAAGGAATATTGACTGAATTTTGTAGTGTAGTGTTTAGTTGTGGCTGTGGTGAGGTGACAGGGCTGGTGGAAGCTTGCTGTGTGTGTCAGGAATCAAAACAATGTGTATTCTATCTAACACTGCTTTATATCTCAGTGACACTGATGAACTGCACAATTAAGAAGTGTTCTTGTCTCTTCAACAGGCTTGCTTGTGATGGGGTGAGGAAATGTCGTCACCACTGTTTACGAAAATGTGATGCCGATTCACTAGTGGGACCAGGAACCCCACCCTCCTCACCACTGGAGAGAGGAGGACAAGTGTCTCTTCCCCAGCAGCTGAAGAATTTGTGGGGTGATCATCAGCCTGCCCTGTGTCCACAGAGCACTCAATGACCAGCCAGCCCCCCCCCACCTCACTGAAGAGTATATGTAAACTGGGAAGTTAAAAAGGGGGAATAGGCCTTCACAAAAACCTTATGTACAGTCAGTTACCTTGGAAATCTCTGGAGAGAGATTTTATTGTCCAGAGATTTCCAAGGTAGCATTTCTAAGATTGCAGAGTAACAATGAAAAACAAGTTCAGTTTCCAAAAGAAATCTTACAAGACCTCTGGAAGCTTTAAGAGTATTTTGACTCAGTGCAGTTTTTGAGGCCTTTCTGTCAATTTTCAGTTTCACTTACCAATTTTTTTTTTTTTTCAATGTGGTTTGTGTGTTTCTGGTGAAATGAAAACTGATTGATGTTCTACATTCGTCACAAATGTGTACTTTTCAAGCTCTGCCTACCTCTTTCCCAACAATCTTAAGGGGACCTGTGGGAAATCAGCATTTTTGGATAGGTGAGCATTAATTTGTAAATTGAGTAATGCAAGTTGCAAGTCAGGTCTAAAATCAACAAACAAAATCTATGAAGATACAAACTACACTATTGACAGCGGCAACAACAACTGTTAGGTTATGCTGAACCTGAGTAGCATTGTCAACTATAGCAGCGCTGTCAATATAAATTCACTGTAGACTCACCATGGTTACTAACCTAATTTTATTTAACCTGTATACAAAATGTAGTGAAATGTCAGCAACGCTCACCTCAGCTGCTGTCAAAGGTGTATATACTTTGTGATTGTTGATTTTTGACCTGTTTTGCAATGTGCATTACTTGATTTAATGCTTTCCCACCAGTCCCCCCAAGATCACTGAGGGAGAGGTAAGCACAAGTTGAAAAATTCATTACTTGAAAAATACACATTTGTGACAGAAATGAGATAGACAGTCAATCAAATACACTAACTACTCATCTCACCAGAAACATTAGCACAATACACTACTCATCTCACCAGAAGCACATCACAAAAATTGTTGGTTGGTGACACTGAAAATTGTACACAATCTTTTTTCCATTTTCCTAAAACTAAAAAAAATTAGTTTTATGAAGCCTTCTTCCTCTATTTTATCCTCAAAAGTTGGGTGGGCAGGCCAGGACAGCCAGGATCCTACTCCTCTTGTGTTGCTGAGAAAGAAATTTTCATATAGCAAAAGAATACCTCATGATATGTACCAAAGCAAATAAGTGATGATACATGATGCACTGCTGCACCAGAATGTGAGGAGAGGAACAGGAAGGAACCACATGGTTTTCTGCACTCCTTTTACTGTTGTAGCCATGAGAGGTGGTGGTAGTGGTAGCAGCCTCTCCTGTTATGTTCTTGTTTCAGTTCTGGTAAGCTGCAAAATAAAGTCAGATATAAAATAATCTTACCATTTAAAAAGAAAAAAGCGTTATAAAAGTTTAGTGTCATCAAATATAGCAAATCACAGCAAAGAAGTGAAACAAGCACTACTCTCCACTAGAATAACTTGCTGCCGCATGGACGAGAGGAGAGGAACAGCAGAGAAGGGCTTCTTGGTACTGTGACTGCTTGTGGTGGTGTTAGAAGTGGACAGGAGGATGGGCGAGTTTGGTGGTGTCACAGGTGGGAATGGCTGTGTGGATGGCTGTGACCTGCAACAATCATCAACATCAACATCCACCAGATACATGTGTTATTTGTGTTAATTCTCAATCTGTTTAGGTGTTATTTGTGTTAATTCTCTCAATCTGTTCCAATGTTCACACCTGGCAAAGCTACCAAATAAAGGGCAAGGCAACCAGTGTGTATTATTATTCCTCATGTTATTTAAATTCAGTATTCCTTTAAAGTTTGATCCTAAAAACCCACCCTCTTCCATTACCCCAAAACTACACTACCTTCCCCGAGTCACCCTCTTCCACTACCTCATCTTATTCTGGTACACATGCCTAATGTTCTTAAATGTAGCACCCTTTTACTATCTGCAGGAAAAAACACAGAACCACAAAACTGACTTCAAACACCCCAAAACTACACTAACTTTCTCCGAGTCACCCTCTTCCATTACCTCGTCGTAATCTAGTACACATACCTTGTTTTCTTAAATGTAACGCCATTTTACTATCTGCAGGACTAAAACACACTCGCAGAACCACAAAACTGACATAAAACACCCTCACACTACACCAACTTCCACACAAATCACCCTTCATCTATTACCTCCTGTTCTTAAATTTTGCATTCTTATAAATTTTGCAGGACTTAAATAAAATACTTGCAGAACCACAGACTGACTTCAAATCACCTCAAAACCACATGCACTTCCCAAAATTGTCCATCAACTCGTCTCATTCCAGCACACGTACCTCTTATTCTTAAATTCAGTATTCTTATGTCTCCAGGACCTAAAAAAAACAAATGAAATTAAAAAACCACAACTGACAACACCCTCAAACTACACCACCTTCCACACAAATCACTCCTATCACTCCTTTTCTCCTCTCCTCTCACAGCTCCCTAATGACACTCTCCTCTCCTCTCACAGCTCCCTAATGACACTCTCCTCTCCTCTCACAGCTCCCTAATGACTCCCTCTCCTCTCCTCTCACAGCTCCCTAATGACTCCCTCTCCTCTCCTCTCACAGCTCCCTAATGACTCACTAACTAGCTGATCTATACACCGCACATCAATCAGGATGGATGGTGTGATGGTGAGGCTAACATTGCTATATATTACCTACCAAAATCCTGACATCTTCACAATAACACCTGATGGAATACTGGTGAACATGTAAATCAATAAAAACACCCTTCAATTTATTAATCTTTGGTGCAGTGACAAGATTGCAAGGCCACAAGCAAGCAAACAATAATCCACACCAAAGCCTGTATCAGTGCAGGTTAAAGAGGAAAGGTTCACATATACCTCGAGGTGAGTCATGCCACGGGGGAAGGCTCAGGGCAGGCCGCTGGGGGCATCCACTCAAGGAAAATCAAATAAGCGGAGAACAGTAACCAAGTGTGGCCTTTCATTTATTATTTACTTTTTTTCCTCACTTTATGTTGCCCTTAGCCAGATTAAATTTCCCTTCTTACATAGAAAAAAAAAAAAAAATAGTATAAAGGTGTAGCAGAAATATCACCCACGATTTAAAGGTTAACACACACACACACACACACACTCATAATGATACTACTACTACTACTACTACTGCTGCTGCTGCTGCTACTACTACTATCCCTCGTACACTTCCATTCCTCATACGTCCCTCCCATCACTACACTATACATTTCAGGCGGGCAACAGCAGGAAATGGCCGGGAAACACAGAACTGAAGGAAATGTTGAGGAGTTGACGCGGTGAGGGACAGGGGATGGTGGGGCGGGGGCTTTGTTCCCGGTCTTGGTGGGCGCCGAGGGGTCTGAACAGGGGTATACATAACTATTGCTTTATTTAACACAGTAATGGCTATTTATCTATTTTGGTGGTTAATTCTGGCTTTGCTTCACTCTCTGGGTCTGGAAACATAGGGGCGCGCAGCCAAACATTGGTGGACTGACCTGGGGGGGGAAGGCACGGCTGAGGTGCCCGTGGCTCAATATTTACGTACGTAATTCATTTTGAAAATCGCCAGAAGAAAAAAGCTGCCCAGACTGAAATGCACTGCACTTTTAAACGCAACAAACAGTTTAACTAATAAACAAAATATAATATCGTAACCGAGTGGATTGTTTACTTAGCGATGTCGAACGAAAGGTATGAATTTGAAATTAACGGGGTCACAAACACATCATAATGTCGAGAAGGAATCCAAGCCACACTGCGTTATATTACATTTTCTGAATACGAAAAATATCGGCTTTCCAGCCCAATAAAGAAAATACAGATCCCTTGTCGTACAAGAATTTTCGTTTTCTATTCTGGTACCGTTGAACATTTTGAATTTGAAAATACGAATAATTAAACTAAATCTTATGAAATATTATTACTTGGGTCATGTTTTTTATATTTTTCTAGTCTTATATCAAACACCAAAACAATACTAGGCGTGCAAATAAAAAAAAAGTTAAAATGATGGAATGCCGAAAGTGTTATTTCAACGAGAAACAAAAAACAGAGCTAGACACGATCTTATTACGGATTATACCTTGAATTACATTCTTATCTATAAATAAAATACAAAAACAATGCAAACTCTAACAACAAACGAGAAAAAATTGTGGCGTAGAGCCGAAGTAGTTTTTTTGCACCTTATTCTCAACATCCCCATCTCCCCTTCCCTCCCTCCCACACCCCTCCCAACCCCTCCACCTCCACCTCCTCCACCACAGAGCACCCTTAAAACACTTGCAAACACCTGCAAAACACTCGAAAAACACCCTAAATCATTTGTCTGCTGGGTGAGGGAAGGGGCGGGGCTGGCGGGGGTTGGTGGGCCGGGGCGCCAGGGATGGTGGTTGTGGTGGTGGTGTATGTACCTGTTGGGGTGTGAGGTGTGGTGTGTGGGGTGTGGTGTGTGTGTGGTGTGTGTGTGGTGTGTGGTGTGTGTGTGTGTGTGGTAGTTGTCGTAAAACAGGGGTAGCATGGAGACACCAGAGTCCATTATGAAAGTGTATTTACGGTAGCACAATACACAAGTGTAAACCGAGCGAAACGAGAGGCAGGAGGCGTAGAGTGTCGCCTGAGTCGACGGCGAGCGAGGACTGAGGGGAAGGATGTGACGTCAGACAAAGGGAGTATGGGAAAAACAAAGGACATGCTAACGTGTGTGTGGTGTGCGTTGGGTAGGGGGGGGGAATGTGTGCGCTGGGTGGGAGTTGGCATGTGTGCGTTGGGTGGCGGGGGCGTGTGTGTGTGGTGTGTGGGTGTGGTGTGGGTGGTGTGGGTGGTGTGCGTGTGTGATGTGGGTGGTGGTGATGTGTGGTGTGTGTGTGGGTGTGTGTGGTGGGTGGTGGTGTGTGGGTGGGGTGACGTGGTGTGTGGGGTGGGGTGGGGTGTGTGTGTGGGGTGGGGTGGGGTGGTGTGTGTGGGGGTGGTGGTGTGTGTGGTGTGGGGGTGTGGTGTGGTGTGGTGTGGTGTGGTGTCGTGTGGTGTGGTGTGGTGTGGTGTGTGGCGTGTTGGTGGTGGGTGGGTGGGTCATCAATATCCACCAGATACATCCACCAGATACATGTGTTATTTGTGTTAATTCTCTCAATCTGTTCCAATGTTCACACCTGGCAAAGCTACCAAATAAAGGGCAAGGCAACCAGTGTGTATTTATTCCTCATGTTATTTAAATTCAGTATTCCTTTAAAGTTTGATCCTAAAAACCCACCCTCTTCCATTACCCCAAACCTACACTACCTTCCCCGAGTCACCCTCTTCCACTACCTCGTCTTATTCTAATACATATACCTTGTTTTCTTAAATGTAGCACCATTTTACGATCTGCAGGACTAAAACACTCGCAGAACCACAACATAACACCCTCAAACTACACCAACATCCA